>NW_026889751.1:18710000-19305000 GCF_033153115.1 Saccostrea echinata | reverse complement strand
ATATATATATATATATATATATATATATATATATATATATATATATATATATATATATATATATATATATATATATCAAAACAAAGAAATTCACTTTTTTTTTTAGAAAGGATACCCACTTTTACATGTAAATTACACATTTAAATCGTCACAGTTAAACATGAAGTTTTAAAGTATACAATATTTGGAAAAGTTTACAAATCGATGCATTTTGCTGATATATAGATACACTTAATTTTGTACAAATGCATATACTGATACATTAATCAATGCTAACAAGGAAATCTACCAGAATGTTTAATAAATGTTTGAACAAAAGAAAATAGACGTTCATTTTCTGCAGCATTCAATGAATCTACCCCCCATAATAAGACATGTGTATCTAGAATGTGGATCTTGTCAAATTGTAAAAATTTATTTAAAATTTTTTTTCTGGCTTTCTCATACTTTGGACATACAAAAAAATAATGATATGTATCCTCAACTTTACCACACGAGCATAAAGGACTTGATATTAAATTCCATCTATAAAGGTCGCTATTCAATACGCAATTATGCCGTAGTCTGGTTTAAAGAATATATTTAGTCGTCTAGATCTGTTACCGTAATCAAAGTATGATGTTGGAGCAGATTTTTTAGTACTAATTTTAGATTTGAATTTTGACATTGACTGTAAATTTCGAATTTCGAGTGGAATTGAGTTCCATTCATTAACTACTGTCGGAATAAATGTAAACTTATAAGTTTGTAATCGACATTTTGGAATATCATAATTTTGAGAATTTCTTGTAGAGTATATAGATGTGTTACAGCGCATATCTGGAAGTATGACTGTCCATTAAGTATTCAGCACTGGATGAAAGAAACAGTTTCCGCATGGCTGAAACACTGCTGAAACTCTGCGGAAACTTAAGCTTACTAATAGTTTCCGCAAAGTTTCAGTACTGAAACTTCAAGTTTCATCAAGTTTCCGCAGTGCAGAAACTTAAGGTGTCCACGAATCCAAATGGTTTCCGCAACTGAAACTTGATGAAACTTAAAGAATATGTAAGGTTTCAGCATGCGTAAACAGTTGATATACATGCAGCATACTATGGTTTCCGCATTGCGGAATCTTGATGAAACTTGAAGTATATGAATGGTTTCAGCTTGCCTAATCATTTGATATACAATTAGTATACTATGGTTTCCGCATTGTGGAAACTTGAAGAAAGTTCAATATATATAGTCTCAGCTTCCACATTAGATGAATTAAGAGTTGATATTTTATACTATTTGTCAAGATTCTACTTGGCATTTTTTCATGATGGTAGTTGAAAACTAAAACAAATTTTATTATTTGCTTCTTCAAGCCCTGCCATGAGTGTAGATCATTAATGTAATGTCTTTCATTTATGTAATGTCTTTTCTATTTACAGCAGATTGACCATACCTCCTTCACTAAACATAAACTGTCAATTTCAGAAAACAATTCAAACAAATTATATGTGTTTTTTTTAAATTTAATTTCAATAAGATGTATGTCTAATATCATCAAGAATATGTAAAAGTAATTAGGATAATAAATGCTTAATTTCACATCAATGGTAGCCAACAAGCATCAAGGTGGATTTCGTTGTCACATAATCAGTTTGTAGTCCAACATAATCCAACAGAAAAGTCCTTGAGTGGTTGACTTCAGTTCTTGATGACTCGCTTGCACTTATGTTAGCGGTAGCTTTATGTTTTCTGAACTGTGCAACACAACACTGTAGTCTGCATGTATGACCTGTTCCCCTTTCTGTTGACTTCTACAATGTCAATGCTTAAGTACACCAGAGACTTGGTTTCATCCTTGTAGAAATAATGTCATGTTCAAGTTGGACTGACCTGCTCATCAGCTATTTGAACCTATTGAAAATATATGAATATAGTTTAACAGAATCCCTAATGCTGCTATAGGATAAGCCCTTGATTTATGAATTATTATTAAATTTCACAATTTCAGCATTTTTTTACTAGAATGATTTTAAATAATCTAAAATTTTATGTGTACTCGCTAGTCTATTAAAGTTACCTCTTTTAAATTCTAAGGACAATAAAATTAAACAAACTTGAATTTAATCTAAATGTACATGAGGGGCCGTACATGAGTATATACACACATGTATATGCATATCGATATTACGTGTTATCCCTTTGTTCCAGAGTCTCAGAGTAAATAAAGGATTTCTTTTTTCATTTTACTCACACATCAAAATATAACCCCCTCTTTTAACCCCACCCTAGACCCATAGGCCATGATTCATGATATTTGAATAACATAAATAGGCTTGCTGTTAAATACTTCTTTTGAAATAATTCATATAATTTTCATAGGTAGTTCACAAAGTGTGGCTGACATACTTCCTTTTTTTTTTAATAAAAGGGGTCATTTATTTTATTGAATGATTTCCGAATGAAAAAGTTAACACCGGATATAAGTACATAACGCTATTACAATCTAAAAACCAACCTGCATTTAAAACTCCGGAATACTACGACACGTTGTAAAGAAAATTTACATGACGTTGTAAAGAAAATTTACATGATGTAAAAGAATACAATAACATATTCTATTTATCATACGAAATACAAGAAAGATAAAAACAATGGTACAAACTGAATGCAGACTTTCTATCAACGATAAATTATATATTACTACCTAAGCTGAGAATGATTTACCAGTAACTTTTTTCACAATTATGAAAACTGTACTATGGCCATTTTGAATTTTTGAAACGCGCCATTTCAGCCCAACCTTATTTTTACAATTTCAGATAATAAACTCAAAAATGAAGGTCATTGTACTATAGGAAATAGCTACCTGTATCCAATCTGTCATTTGGTATGCTTTTCGTCTATGTAGAATCAAAAGGTCTTCTCATCTAGATATTATTTTTCTTGAGCAAATTCTTGGCATTTCCATCGCCATTTTGTCCTTCTTTCTTCTACTGAGAATCTATCCAATGAGCGAGAAGCATACTGGCGCGATACGCCACCTAGTGATTCACCGAAAATGGCCGTCCATTGTTTACATTGAAAATTCAACATAATTTTTGCAGTTTGTTTGGTTTTTTTTTAAAGGAAGCTTTCACGTTTTTACTGCAGAAGTTCTCTTGAATATCACAGAATTAGCACTTCTGCATGATAATATCAAATTGATCCTGGGATCGCGGGGGGTATACATGTAAAACCTGTTTATGTAAAGTAATTATAGTAGTTGTTGAAACGGAGTGCCTTAAATTTGATAGATAGAAAATCGTGTACTCTCATAAAATATCAAATTAAAAAAAAGTCATGAAATAAACACTGATAGACTGTATTTTCACATTCTCATTATATTTTCAACATTTGAAGTTTAAAATGGTGGCAAACAAGGAATACCACTGATTGCCGATTTCTTTTCATACAATTTTTAAAATAATATCTTTAAATTTTGAAAAAGTATATTGAACAAGCAAATATTTTCCGATTCCCAGTAGATTTATACTAGATTGATAGAAAAATATCTAAACGGTTTGGATGTTTTGTTTTCTTTTAATCAACATTAATCAATTAATTACGCTTAAAAAAATCTTACTCGACATTTTACGCTTGTATGAAACATTTTATATAAAAAATTATATATATTTTTGTAACAATTTGATGTGTGTGATTTTATGTAAAGTTTTATTTAGTGTTTACTAGATTTTTTTTTAATTTGCCTATTCAGTAACCTTGGTGTCACTAGTAAAGGCTACTGGTGTGTGTATACAATATACAGCTGATGTATATACGCTTGGTCACAGTCCATTGTTCCCCCTAGGTAGAAAAACCTCTCAAATCACATAGAATATACAAAAAATACACTAAAACAGAAGCAGGTGTCTTTGCGACACGTGTCCTCACCTGTGGCACATGAAGACAGGTGCCCGTGAGTGAGGTTCAACGTAAATAATTGAAAATATGATCAACTTACACACTGCATGGTATTATAAATAATTTACTTCTACATTTTAAATCACATACTCAGCACATTAGGCTTCTCAATACGAATATAATTAAACACATTGCTAAAAGCTATACCGCATTTACGGTAATATTGCACTAAGGCAGACGATACAAACAAACTTTTGTCAAAAAATATGAAAATAACATATCGAGTCATGTTTATATGAGTAAAATGAACAAATTTTACCGCACAGTTTTTAATTTTTTCATTCAAAGTTTCACAATGATGGGATTTGAAGTGAAAAAAATTGTAAAGATTTATAAGGATGGTTGCAGAAAGGTAGAATTTTGAACACCATAGAAGGTTTACAATTTCTTAATATTTTAGAAATTTATTATTTGCATTATTTGCAACAAAAATAGGCCCAAAAATATTATACCAATCCAGGCATCCCTTTTTTTGTTTGTATCATCTGTCCTTAAAATCATGTAGCACGCAAATTTGATAAAAATTAATTTGCTGCAAATCCTAAGGAACATTTACATCAAATTTTCAGGACATGTTTTCTCGTAAGATTTTTTTATGCAGTAAATCCGTGGCCTTCCTTAAATAAATATGAGTGATTCCATGGGGGAACGGGTAAGATTAACGTCTTTTAACAGTTTAATTTAGGGTTAAATTGTATTCGATCATGAGGACAGAGACACAAATAATGTTAAACATAATGTAATAATAAAAACATCTAACTATTGCGCTATATAGTTCTGTCGAACACTGAATATATAGTAAAAAGAGTTTACACATCAAGTTAAATGGATTCCTGTAGTCAGCAGTGTTGTGCTGTTAACAGAGTAAATTATTGAAGCATTATCACGTTTATTATTTCATTATCAATGAAAATTAGAAACAAGTAAACAACATCAGTATGGCACACTTGTCATTATAATCATGCAATGACACGTATGTAAGAGCTTCCAAAGTTCCTAAGGTTGCGAGTATTTCTCGACAGGTGGTATCAGAATTATAATTATGAATTTATTTTAGCTAACATGGCGCTTTCTTGTTTCCTGAATTACTATACATATGTTCTTATTTTTTTTAAACACGTTTATTAGATAATACACAAGTGCACGTGTATCTAAACAACTAAATTAAACATGATAATCGACGGTGTAAGAGAGAACTTTTGAAATACATAATTAGTAATATTTCAACATGTATCATGGAACATATGCAGCAAGATGAAGTCAGATGACGGCAGGGAGAAACGTATATCACTTCATGTCTGATAACTCTAGGTGCAGTCATCTTGTTATCTCGGATCATGTTGGCTCTGGTAATTATCTGTATTTCATGCAATATGAAGACAAACTATTTATTAAACACGTTTAATTTTGTAAATCTGTTATTGTAAATAGAGGAACCGGGAATTATACCCCCCAAATATACCGCCCCTGGACACAAACGTAATTTTTGTGTACATGATGTATGCTATGAAAAGAATCAATTCCCGAGGGGGGGGGGGTCTCGAGCAGGGAACTGTAGAAAATCCTCGCGAGAGGAATTGATTTCATTTAAAAACATACCATTATTTTTTTCATTTGCTAAATATCCATTTTTCAATTGAAACAAGAAAATCAAACCTAAACCATTAAACCAAGTAACAGTACTTATAATTGATATAATACCGGTATGTATAAGTATACGCAGAGCGGACACAAGTCATAAACTGAATATGAATTATTAGATTTAATAATAATAAAAAAAAAAACCCTAAATTTTCTTTACATGCATTAGTAAATAAAAAGGTAACGTTAGTTGATTTATCTACTCTTTTAAAAAAATTGATGAAAAGAATTTCAGTTTGGTTTCAGCATTGCGGAAACCATAAGGAATCGAAATTAACAGTTTCCGGAACCCGAAACCTCCTGAAACTAATAAGTATTGTTACATTGTCGTTAAATTTAATTTCACGCTGGTTTCCATTTTGCGGAAACAATTAGGAAACAAATCTAATAGTTTCAGTATACGGAAACCCTACAGAAACTTACTGAAACTATTATATAGTTTCCGCATTGCGGAAACCATACAGGAAACTTCAACGTCAAGTTTCAGCAAGGTTTCCATATAGTTTCAGTTTTGCGGAAACTGGACTTTTCATCCAGTGCAGGCACTAAATTATTATGAAGCTTGAACATAGTTTTTATTCTAGCTTCTTGTCTTCTACAACTAAGAGAGTCCCATCCCGTCCCAGCCCGGGGTTAAACTCTCGACCTACGGAATCTGTCCCCTAGCAATACAGGAACAGCGCGCTAGACCGCTCGACCATCTAGGCAAGTCAAAAAAACTTGCTTTCGATGCCGATAGAATTCTCACGGCGCTGTCCTACACTACACGGTCATTGAGAATGGAAGAGAGATACAGTTATTTGGACATTAGTTTTATGAGAGGATCGTTACCGATACATATTGTAATGATTTAGCTTTTTTTTTTTTTATTTATACAGCCATTTTACAACTCTTAAACTAACATAACTGCCCTAAGTGACGAAATATTGATATAGAAGGCACAAATAGGTTCACTTTTTTATAAGTCTAGCGCGCTGTTCCTGTACTGATAGGAGGACAGATTCCGTAGGTCGAGAGTTCAACCAAGGACTGGGGCGGAAGTGGGTATCCTTTTAAAAAAAGTGAATTTATATATATATATATATATATATATATATATATATATATATATATATATATATATATATATATATATATATATATATATATATATATATATGTATATACAGTTGAACTTCGGTATCTCGAACACTGATATCTCGATTACCGTGGATATGTCGAAGTGACAACCACTTAATTTTTAAGTTTTTTACCCTGGATATCTCGAATCCTCGGACATCTCGAAGTTTTTTCTCAGTCCTATTGAGTTCGAGATAACGAGGTTTGACTATATATATATATATATATAGGATTAAATGTTCTTTTTGAAAAATTTATCGATGTGTAAATTCTTGACATTTTACTCACAAACTAAATTAAAGTGCGAAGCACCTTTATGTTAATTTTGTGAGTAAAATGTCAAGCGTTTACACTTCGATAAAATTTTCAAAAAGAACGCTTAATTCTTCGAGAAACTTCGAATATTGTTTAAGTCAACGAATATCGTAAATACAGGCAGACTTTAGAGGAATTCGTCCTTGACCATGTTGACATCAACGACAGACGCTCTAAAATGTAAGTATCATACCGACGACACCCTTGATTTGTTCTGGTTTGTTTAAAGACGGTACAGAATATAGGATGTAGAATTATGATTTTGATGCTGATCAGCCAAGATTCTGAGGTACGTTTCTCTTTCCTATCAGCTACCGAGAACTGAGCTGATTTGCTTAGCATTTAGGAATATCATGAGAGATTCGACTCGTGATCTGACAGTGACATAAACAAAACATTCCCGTCTGTCAGTCCTTTAGGTTGTCAGTATTGTTTTTATTTTATTTAAGTTTCTGTAATCGTTTAGCTAAAACGGACTAAACGATTTGTTTCATTTTTTTTTTTTTACAATAAAAGCATATGTAGGACAAGAAAGTACTTCTGGTCTGGTTGAAAGATTTGTCGATGTGTAAACTTTTTCTTGAATTTGCATTCGTCCAATCAAAACACAGGAAATCAATAAATAATATATATATATATATATATATATATATATATATATATATATATATATATATATATATATATATATATATATATATATATATATATATATATATATATATATGGGGGGGGGGGGGAGGTTAATCGACAAATACTTAAGTACATAGAACTTATATCAAATAATACTTTTGTCTCTATTTTCAGAGAAAAAATAGAAAATTGCTGTTTCGGGTACTACTGGAACGAAAATTCAAAAACCTGTCAAAGTAAAATATATTTATACATGCACAATTTAAATGCAGGGTAAAAAATAATCTTACATGATAGAATAAATAAAAATATTAAACTAAAATTCCTTTTGTTTTCATTTTCAGAGTGCAGAATAGGCTTTTATGGAAGTAACTGTTCTCTGCCATGCAGACATCCCAGCTACGGTGTACAATGTCAATCAATGTGCAATTGCACTGTTGATATCTGCGATCATGCTTTCGGATGCATATTTCAAACAGGTTTTTTTAATAACTTAAATTAACCGTGATACGACATTCCCCTTCTCTAAGTTCTACTCACAAAACCGCTACGACCGTATTCATACAAAAATATAAATAAGATTTAAAGAGGAGTAAAGGACATTGTTTTTAATTTCAATTTTTCAAATTAAACTTAATCATTATTTAAAAAAAAATTAGAAGAAATAATTTTTACCTTTTCTAGACTATTATAATGAAAATGGTGAAGGTAACGAATCGTTAATAGTTATTTTTCCTTTTATTTATATACATACACACACACACACACACACACACACACACACACACACACACACACACATATATATATATATATATATATATATATATATATATATGTAGTTGATTACTTTTTTACAGACTTCAGTGGAACATCCGAAAGCAGTCAAAATGCTACTCATGCCTCGAATGTAGAGATAACTTCGGAAAAATACGTTCTTGCACCTACATTTGCTACAATCGCTTTAGTGTGTATCATAACATTTACTGTGTTTATATATCATCGGAAAAAATCAAATGACATCAAATCAGAACTTCACTCATACGAACCAGTTCGTCATGAAAATTCACAGTGTCTTCCATCTATTTCATATACTTCAGTAACAAACGAGAAAATACAGATCACAGAATATGGAGTTAAATGCGAAAAATATGATTCAATTCCAGAAGAAATTATTACATTTACAGACCAAGATCGTGAACAAGATAATGACAACACACAGGCATATACAAATCAAGAAGATGTACCTGAGATACCATTGAAAACTGAAGATGATTATGAATATGTTAGTAAAAAGCAAATACTTGACATCGCGATTACATAACTTAACGGAACTCTTTCGCGGTGGAGGTAGGAAACGTCAATTAGCTGGGGGCAAAGTGCAGTTGAATACACTCGGATCGGGAAATCAGTCACTGTAGATTTTTGAAGAACATATATAAAAGAAGTCCTGGTGAAATGTCTAGCTTAATGTCTAGTGTACAACATTGCTAAAATTTAGGAGAATGATGTTTCTTGTGTAATGTTACAATTTTGTTGATATTTTCAGCTAAGCCAACTCTTTCAATTATAAATTCAACTATTTCTTTCCGATAAACGTGATTTTGGAAGTCTAAATATTCCGAATAAGATGACTTACTTTCTGAAGTGCACAATTGGTAAGACATTGTACTTTCAGCATATTCATTGTTCGAAGCATTCGATTGTCACTAGCGTAAAAAAATATGTAATGCTCCGAAAATGACTTGAGATTTAGAGCTTTCTTGAATTTGTCGCAAAAGAGCAACAGTAAGTTAGATAACCATGAGGAAATCGGGATACTAACTTAGCAAGTATTTGTACCACATCTAATAAGGGCATTGAAGTCTGCAGTACAAAATCTGCGTAGGACGAAAAAAAAAACATCTTAAAGCATTCGCTTAAAGATGGCTTAAAGGGGGCTTAACGAAGTTCTTTTCTTTAAGCGACCATTAAGTCACCTTTAAGCTGCAGCTTATAAGTGCTCAATGTCCAAACTTCTTAAATCCATCATTGAGTCATTTAGATCCTTAAACTACCTTAACGCAACACTTAATCAGTCTTTAAAACATCTTTCAACTATGTTTAAGTATCATTTACGCTAATAAATCTTATTTATTTATTAAGCTTGTTTCTTTTATTTTAACATTTGTGAACAAATTAAAAAAAAACACGGGCACTTAAAACTGGTCCTGTTATTTACTTTAAAAATTAGTTTGTTTAAATACATGTTGTAAAGCATTTTTTATCCATAAACAAATACTTTGTAATTAAAAAAATATGTTACATTATATCGTTCTTTCGTGAGTGGAATCCTGAATTTATTTAAAGAAATACTGTAAGATGGCGTTCTTTTCTTTCAAAATTAAATGAAGATTTTGAATATTTTGTACATCGAACTAAGACAAAGGAAATAGCATTTCCTTTGTTTTGACATTAACTCATATTGTTATCTCTTTTGATCGGATCATTTTTTTCTCTGGTACAATTAGATAAAAAGAAAAACATAGATTGGCTTAGAATAGTATGCTAATCATTAAATTCCATCATGGACAATTTGTATTATATCGTCGGAATCCCACGGTCGGTCTCACTTCTAGGTAAGATAAGCGAGACCGACCGTGGGTTTCAATCTTATAAGAACGAGGAATAGATGATTTAGAACTTAGTCATAAAATCCTATCATCACACCGAATTCCTCAGTTATATATTTTTGACGTAATATTAAAGTGTATATTTTATAAAATACACATACAATGGAACCTTTATTAAGACAATATCACTTATATCCAAAATTAAATCTCACACAAATTAAGTCAACGATATAGATGAACGAGGGTTGTTCAATGCAATAGTTCATAAAAAAATAAGCAAATAACAGAAAAAGTTTCTTTAATATCCTATCCTTCAATTAATATTTAAACATGTTTCAAGTTTCAAGTTTTTTTTATGGGAAACCCAAGAGACACTGAAGGACAGCACTTCCCTAGACAGATCTAGAATAATAGCGTCCTCCTTTGATGTTTTTTTTTATGTTTTTGTTTTTTGTTTTTGGAATAAAAAAATGTCACAATAAATGAGATCTAGCAAATGCGGGAGATGACTAACCTCCGTAAACGTTCCTTTCTTCAAATTTTTCTTCACATCTATATGCCTATTTGCAGCAGCGTTGTCAGCTTTCAAGAAGTCGCCCGCGTGGCGCAGTGGTTAGAGCGTCTGCTCTAGAGTCGCGAAGTAAGGAGTTGATCCTTACGTCGCGGGTTCGAATCCCACTGTGGGACGTTGAGACCGGTCCTTCGGATGAGACCGTATAAACCGAGGTCCCGTGTCGCAGTAGGTGCTGGCACGAAAAAGATCCTTCACTGCTCAATGGCCGAGTATAGGACAAAATTTTCAGCTCTCTGCTGGCAAGTCGTTGCGTCTCCATATGAGTGAAAAATTCTCGAGAGGGACGTTAAACAACATACAAAACAAAGCTACAAGAAAAACACCCTGAGTACCGGTATTTGAAATTCCCTTACTGAAAACCTGCTTATCTTTCCTCAAAATAATTTTAACATAAAAGCGTCCATTGATGGTCCTTCCTTTTCAAAAATTTTATCATTGCTGACAACATTTGAGGGATAGAAAATTAGGCTTTCATAACTGACATGTGCATTACCTGTGACAAGACGTCACCAAATGTACAATGATTTTGAACCACATGACCTCGATCTTGAAGTTTGACGGAATTTTCAAATTTTAATATTATTGAAAAGTTTTGTATGAGAAAACATAGGGAATTTATATTTGACATGCGTATTACAATATCCCATAAATGCCATAAACTATTGCTTTCCCACCAATAAGACACCGAAAGCGGGATGCCACAATTCTTTGAATTTGCTTGTTTCTAATTCAAGATTTCTTTTTTTATGAAAGATTCCTTTTGATGTACAGAAATAATTCACAAATCAATTTGTTTATCAGACAAGTCTGAAAGCTATAGCTACTTATAGTTTGAATCTCTGTGCGGTTTAACAGTTCATATCCAGAAATATAATTAATATTTTTTCCATTAACACATGATATGATGTAAATGTCCTTGATGGCGGCTCAAATTAATAAATGACAAATAACATTTTACATGAAATATTTATAATTTTTGGTTATAACCATATAAAGACACATGTAATGATTTAGATAAAATCTTCAAATTGTGTGGCAAAGTGCTGAAAAGTTTTTCTAATGTTCCTGCAACTGAATAATAAAGTATGGCTAACATTTTGTGTTTACCCATTTTTAATGTATTTTCAGGTTGCATGTTATCCAACATAACTTTTAAAATTCATACACATTAGGTTTAAAAAGAAAAATATTATAATTTCAATTTTAATTTCATGGAGCCTGTACCGGACACATTACCTACCCCTTCAGATTGCTATTGGTTTTGTTTGTTTGTATGTTCTTTAACGTCCCTCTCGAGAATTTTTCACTCATATGTAGACGCCACCACTTGCCGGTGGAGAGCTGCAAATTTTGTCCTATACTCGGCACTTACGGCCATTGAGCAGTGAGGGATCTTTTTCGTGCCAGCACTTACTGCGACACGGGACCTCGGTTTATACGGTCTCATCTGAGGGATCGGTCTCCACATCCCACAGTGGGATTCGAACCCGCGACGTAAGGATCAACTCCTTACTTCGCGACTCTAGAGCAGACGCTCTAACCACTGCGCCACGCGGGCGACGATTGCTGTTGGTAATAAGTGGTAAAGGATGTGTTTGTATACATGTAGGTATTTATATCCTTTTGACTTTTTCCACTCAAAATGAGAGTGAAGTATATATTCTCTCTCATTTTGAAAGGCATAACACGTTGTTTTTTTTTTAAATCGGTGAATTTTTTTGCACCTGTCCTACCCTGGTACTAAATACATAATACTTGGACTTGGTCCGTAAGAAGACAAAAATATTTAATTTTGTTCTGAAGCTTGTTTTATCAGTGGTGGATAGGACTTAACCCTTACCTGTCGATATTCTTTTTTTTCTAATTCAGAAAGGTTTTTTTTTTTTATGAAAGATCCCTTCTGGTATACAGAAGTACATGGTCGTGTACTCTAAGCTGCCATTGTGTATGTGAATACAGACAAATACACAAAAAAATTTTGTTTTACCCTTCATTTTTTTTGTCAGACAAGTCTGAAAGATATAGCAATTAATGCTTGAGTCTGTCTGTGTGTAGTTTAAGAGTACATATTAAAGAATATAATATATTAGTTTCTCCCATTAACACATAATCTGATGTAAATGTCCTTGTTAATAAATTATCATGTATTTATTCTTTAATGATTAGAATATACATGATTATTCACAGTCATACATCAAAGTAATAAAAGTAAAAATAGAGTCATTTTAATTTCTAATCAATGTCAGATTCTCTAAATCTTGATTCTTATGAGGTCAAGCCCCCCGCCCCGCCGTCCCCCATCAGACTCTGACTTGGACTCGCTGGAAATCTGGCGGTCCCCAGACTCTTTGTTCTTTCCTTATTTCCATTTCCCACACAAAATTCCGACTGCGCGCCTGTAATAAACTATTTAATATAGAAGTAAAAAATTTGCAATACAATTTATTTTTAAAACAATTTATACAAAAAGATATTTGCTCAAAAACATTAATTGAAATCAATCTTATTTTTCTTCATCTTTTCTTCTTCGATATGTCGCTTTTTAATTAGAATTTTGTGTGACATTTAAAAGTAATGAAGCAAGCTAATTCAGAGAATTTGTGTCTCCCGCTGAGGGAAAAAAGAAGAGCATGCGCAGTTCGGGGGGGGGGGTCGCATCCCCCCCCCCGGATTTGTAGAATTATTAAATGTATACATGTATATTGAAGCAAATAAAAAATGCCAATATGGATATAAAGATTTGATTGCTTATTCTTTAATATGTGTATAGAAGATTCTTTTTATGTAGAATATTTATCACACTGTAATAATGATTTTATGAGTTTGTACAAGCCAGACGTCATAACTTTTTCATTTCACATGCTGAATACTACCATCTAGTAAATGCAAAAAAAAAAAACCAAAAAAAAAAAACCAAAAACCAAAAACAAAAAAATCGTATCGTCCGGGATTTGAACCCGGAACCTCTCACATGCGAAGCGCGAGTCATACCCCTAGACCACGGAGGCACTTAATTATATAGCAAATTAAATGCAAACATTAGGTCACATATAATGTTTATATTCACGTTCGATATTGTCAAAATTTTACACAATACATGGTTTCTAATTTAGTCTTTACTAAATAGTTCTAATAGATGTAATAAGAATATAAAGTCCGCCGACAACCTGTATTATACAAATAACTCTCCACATGCCCCTGTGCTAAATATAATGCCATGCGACTTTTTATACAATAAATAATAATAATAAAAAAAAAAAAAACGGGACGGAACACTTTGAGAGTGGCGAGACAGGCCGTAGGGAGTTATGGTATAAAATTTCATTGCAAAAGCTCAAAAACTTCTTGAGATATCGCTCGGAAACGAAAATGTTACACACAGACGGAATGTATGAAATTACGACCTTGAACTTTGACCTTTTGACCTCAAAATCAATAGGGTTCCTTAGGCCACAGGGAGTTGTTATGTAAAATTTCATTGCAAAATATCAAAGGATTCTGGAGATATCGCGCGGAAACGAAAGTGTTAAAACAGACAGAATTTATGAAATTATGACCTTGACCCTTTGACCTCAACATCAATAGGGTTCTTCTTTAGGTCATACGGAGTTGCCATGCAAAATTTCATTGCAAAAGCTCAAAGGGTTCTCGAGATATCGCGCGGAAACGAAAGTGTTACAGACAGACAGAAATACAGACGGACAGACAGACCCAAATTGTACTATTTCTTCACTTAGCTTGTTTATGTTAGTTTAAGAGTTCTTGTAAATTACATGTAAATGTACTTTTAATAATATGTTTTCATTGCAATGTGTACCGGTGTTGTAGAGTAGAATTTCTCCCATCCCCCCCCCCCCCGGAATCTGTACACTAGAGTAGGATTTCCGCCCGAGGGGAAGTCTCACGATATAGAGCTAAATTTTTCCTCTTTATTTCTCAGAGTAGAATTTCCCCTCATTTAGCAATGCTTACATAATATCGAAAATATTTTGGCTAAAGTTTATTTGAAAGTCAACTGATTTATTTTTAATAGAAATATAAGTGTTTGTAATCAAGAATTGTCAAATTTAGTATGAAATCATAAGTCATTGAGCCTCAACCAAGAACTTTAAATCATAGGAAATTGTAAAATTAGTCACTCAAAAATCGTTAGAATCGATGTCTCAACACTCTCTCGGCGCCTGTTTTTTCACGAATTTTAAAATGTACAACAGGCCACCTTTATTGATTTGATAATTTGTTTGTCCTCTTAAAGGCCCAATATTTTATCTATGGTTCGATCCTTTTTTACAAGCAGTGTGTGAGCAAATTCTAAAGTACGTTTATTAAAGGTTCCACATACTATTTTGTGAGTACTTGAATCGAGTTCTTCAAGAGGAAAAAAGAATAAAAAAGAAAGAAAAAATAGAAACAATGCTTTTGCAAGCCGAAGCATAAGTATGTCTCCTCGACCCCAGAGGTGTTATATTGGATTTGAAGGCAGGTAGCAAATACTCTCTTGAAGTTTTGCAAAAATTCAAATTAAAAAAAAATATATGACTCATTCTAAGATCCATCGTTACTGCAGCTATTTTGGATATTTAAGCATCAGAAACTTAGAGACACTTATATATCAATAACATGTAAATGTAGTTTTAAATACAATTGCAAAAAAAAAATTATTAAAAGTAAAATTTCTGTTTGTTTCCATGGACATAATTAAAAATTTGAGCACCCGATTACATTGTACCATTTGTTTCAGAGACCAGTTTGAACAGATGAAAAGAATAAGATTTTATTGTTGCAAAAGAATTGATCGGATAATTACTGAGAAAAATGAGATTTAATTTTTTTAATTTTTCATACTTCGTATGTTTCAATGGAACTGGTCGCCATTTGAAGAAGGGAACTTGTAACAATGCGTCCCAGTCCCCCTTATACATGTGCATAAGTACAGCCATGGTATTTTGCTGGGGGGGGGGGGAGTTGGCCATGGGGGAAATCACACTCTACAACTCTAACGCAGAGTAGAATTTCCCCCTGGAAAATTGAATCTGATGTGGAATTTCCATGGGGGAAATCACTCTCTAGAGCCATTTTCCCTTGGGGGAAATCCTACACTACAGCCAGATTTCGGGGGGGATATCCTAATTTAGAGCCAGATGTGGGGGGGGGGGGGGGGTTAAGGAGGTTTTAGGGCGGTAAAGCCTACTCTACAAGACCGGTAACTATCCTCCAATAAAAACTAATGTCGAAAATGCTGCTAATCTCACTTTCATTCTCAATGTCTACGTAGTGTAGGGCGGCGCCGCGAGAATTCCATCGGCATGGAAAGGAAGTAGCCAAGTGGAATAGCACGCTGTTCCTTCACAGCTAGGAGATGGATTCGCAGGTCGATATTAGAAGAAGGAGAAGCAACAAACGGAGCAGGTCCACTTTTAACAATACCAAAGGGGCGTTATTTCAAGAATGACACTTTAGAAAGTTATTCGGCCTCTTCAGATGTAGAGGCTGATTGTGATGAAATGTCAGATATATCCTTAAATTGTGATCATTTCTTATGGAAAGATCCACATGGTATATATATATATATATATATATATATATATATATATATATATATATATATATATATATATATATATATATATATATATATATATATATATATATATATATATGCTATTAGAAATAACTCTTTTGTAGTTGATGAGATTTATCTAAAGTTTGGCAAATTTGTCGTCTCCCGAACAATCAGCAACAAAAGTTTACCCATTAAGGGTAAAATGGGCCAATATCCCATTAACAGTGTTATCAATGTCGAAGGAATAGGCCAATAACCAATCAACAATGTTATCAATGTCAAATCAATACAATTTGGTTCAATGGGCCAATATTCCATTAACAATGTCATCAATATTAAATCAATACACTATTGTACACTGTTGAAATTCGATTTATGAGTGTTTAAAATAAATGGAAATGCGCCAAATGCGCCACAAGGCATTCGGGTTTACAACAGCTCCCGTCCATTTGAGGTGGGATTGACGATAACGTACTACCATCATCTTTAATGCACTATCCTGTTTGAAAGACATCTTTAGTTACACCGCGACGTGGTGGATGACCATTGTGTTACAGGCATCATGGTATTTCCTGAAATATATAATGCAAAGACAAGACAGTATCATGATATCAAAAACACATCTATAATTTTCAACAGTGAACTGCTTAAGGCTGTGGTTGGGAGGGTGGGTTTTAAAAAAACAACACAAAATTGAAAATTTTCTATCACATGAACCAAACCTCCAGTGTGTTTGTCTGCTATAGCTAGATTAGAAAAGGAGGAAATTACGTTTCAGACCTTGGTTCAAGTATGTTTTGTCATTGTAACATATCTTGTACAGGAATGTGGTATGCGCAACCCGGATTTTTCCGCAAGGCACAAACGCAGTATAATAAATGGCCATGTACATGTATCACTGAGATAAAATAACATATTCCTAGACGTTGGTTGAATAAGGGTTATTATCTCAGATGTTATAGAAATTACTCTTTTGTAGTTGATGAGATTTATTTAAAGTGTGATGTATCTGGTCGTGGTGATATAATTTTTAACAAAATTGGGAGCAGCCGCCGGTTCGTCTTCTTAACAATCAACAACAAAAGTAGAGACCCAAGGTGGGCTAAATTGTGCACTGGGTAAAGTTCCGAAATGCACAACGCCACGCAAAATGGGTAAAATGGGCCAATATCTCATTAACAATGTTATCAATGCCATATGAATGGGCCAATACCCATCAACAATGTTATCGATATCAAATCAATACAATATGGTTCAATGGGCCAAAATCACATTAACAATGTTAGCAATGTCAAATACAATATTGTTCAGTGGGCCAATATCCCATTAACATATCCAAGGAATTTCAGAGCTTAAATTCGATTTATGAGTGTTTAAAATAAAAGGAAATGCGCCAATTGCGCCGCAAGAATCATACGAGTTAAGAACAGCTCTCTCTCTCTCTCTCTCTCTCTCTCTCTATATATATAAATTTACATTTCATTTGTTATATCTGTTAATAGATGTGTTAATTAGTTAATTAATTTTTTTTTGGAAGTCTCCACTGAGATATTAGCAGCATATCACGTTTTCATTAATTAAAAATTCTCATGGACAAAAAAAAAAAACAACTTGTTAATCCCCACGGAGATGTGATTTAACACTATATTTCATTTTGCGTAACCAAAAAAAAAATGTATGGTATTATAAAAAATGATTTGATTTTTAAAATTTGTATTAAATATGTAGAATATAACAAATAGTGTCTGTCACCATTAAATATCCATATCGGTGTACTTTTATTAATCCAGTAGAGATCTTTCATACGAAAATTGTTTAGAATTTGAAAAATCCTGTTTTCATTAAGGACCGTCCAATCCACCACTTTAAAGTGTGCGTGTGTGTGTGTTTGTGTGTGTGTGCGCGCTATTATACCATAGAAACACTCTTTTAAGTTGCAAGTGCAAGCATATGACCAAATGCCTCATTAAATGCATAGGGTTCTAGTAAGTTGAAGACTAAACTTTTTTCTGATCATACTTATATGCTTGTATGTAAGGATGTCGTTGCACTTAAAACAACTTTCTTTGATTATACTTTTTTGTACAATTTTTTCGGTAAGTCTTGCCACGTTTAATCCTTTACTAGTGAATTTTCTATTATTCTCCTTCGTACCTCTTGAAATCCAAATCCTTGTTTTATCTTCTCAACATCTGATCTTTAGTGAAGTAGAAATGGACAGGTCTCTGCATGACTATATATATATATATATATATATATATATATATATATATATATATATATATATATATAGATAGATAGATATAGATATAGATATATATATATATATATATATATATATATCCAAAATATGAAAAGAAATATCAGTGTCCGGTAATTAATATGAAAATAAAAAATGACAAGGCAACAATGTTAGTAAAATGTAAGCGCTTTCATTACTTCTTCAGACGTTTTACAATCCAAAACAATTCAAAGGTGAAGTTATATTAACGTCAACAACAATGCCATGACGTCACACTGCTTATAGAGGAAACAATTCTAGAGTCTAAGTAAAATTACTTAGTTCATTAATAGCATAATAAATAATAACGTTTTTAGATGCACAGGTCATATCTGCATTGATAGTAAATTCTTTATTTCCTAGTGTAAAAGTACTTCCCTCTTTAATATACTGGCAGGTTCCACAACGTGAAAATATATATACATATATATATATATATATATATATATATATATATATATATATATATATATATATATATATATATATATATATATATATATATATATATATAGCACTAAAAATGACCAACGACACGGACAATAATAATTGTCAAATTTTCGGGACGACCTGTCCCTTCCTCAGGACAAAGAAAAAAGTTAAGAAGTCATAAAAACAAAGGCAAAAGAGAAACAAAAACAACTAGCACTACTACTAAACTACCAAACACTAAATATTTACAGTATTACATGTTTAATTTGAAGTTTATAAACAGTTGTGAACAAAGAAATCCGGAGCGCTATGAATTGCGTCCGGTCTATCGGGTGTACTCTGGTGAAGTGCGATTTACATAATTGAACGAATTAATTATCGCTAATTAATTACTACCAAGCAGTAAATCGTACATTGTCTTATTCTCTCAAAATAGCGAAACTATACATGATAAAAAGAAATTAAAGATAATATGGAAGGGCAATTTTAGTGTTTGGTAGTTTAGTAGTAGTCCTAGTTGTTTTTGTTTCTTTATTGCCTTTGTTTTTATGACTTCTTAACTTTTTTCTTTGTCCGAGGAAGGGACACGTCGTCCCGAAAATTTGACAATTATTATTGTTCGTGTCGTTGGTCATTTTTAGTGCTTTATATAAATTTCCATCCGTGACCTTGTATCTACTTAGTAGATCCGACACTTAGGATATACAGTGTTGTTGGTTTTTAGTGCTATATATATATATATATATATATATATATATATATATATATATATATATATATATATATATATATATATATATATGATTACAGATAATTTCTTTCAATTTTCCTGTAATTTTTGGATTACATATTTACCTCAGCCTTTATTCTTTGAGTCCAAGATCTGACCAATCGCGGAACGTCCGAAACGCGGACCTCCAAAAACATCAGAGGTGGGATCAGGTGCCATGGAGTAGTGAGCATCCCATGCCGACCGGTCACACCCGCCATGTGCTCCTTGTCATGATCGGTATATAACGGAAAAGTCTGTAATTCAGTGTGAAAGTAATGGTCTAACAATTAATATGAAAAACGTCAGTCAGCATAATTATGACTTAATGATAGATTGTATTTCCTGACAAGGTCATTGTATTGACCATAGACCTTACGAAATGATGACTAAACGAGACTTGATATTCTTGTTTTATCAACTTGTTTCAATAACTTACATCTACTTGTACCTCTTAGAGGACCCCTTAATTGAGTGTAATAATTATGTATTGTTTTTGACGAGTAGCTGTTTGGTGGTCCTGAAATCGTAGAATCTGGTCTTTGTAAAAAAATAAAGCAGTTTAATTATTATGTAACTCGAATTTCACTTAATTTTTAAGAAATTCATAAGTGTAATAAACCCTTTAAGTTAAAAAAATCATAGAAAGTTTCAAATTTAAACTTTAGGTAATAACAAGTAATTATAATTTTGTTAAAAGTATTCATGACACAACATGTACTTCATTCATAAACTAGAAAAATCTGATTTTAAATGGTAACCAAGATGATTTCTCTTGTGCTGGAGCATTTTGTTATTTCGATTCTAAGTTAGCAGGGAATTAAGTATAAGTTTGCTAGAATTTTGATTCAAATTTCTTTCACTGATAATGAAATTTCTCAATGAAGTCAATCATGAATCAAATGGTATTAATAATTTTCAAAAAAAAAAAAAAAAATCGTATTTATCTAGAAAATAAAAGACCTAATGCTTACAAAACTGACTCCAGTCACGCTTTTTTAATCATCTTAATAAAGCGGAGTCTCATTAATCTGGTTCCCGAAACTTCGGACGCTTCACTTACCGGACAGCATTTTCAGGGAACAATTTCTACTTACTAATACCAAATTTGTTTTTTTATCCGAACGTATCATTAATATCCGGACTATTTTTTTTTTCAGAACACCAGCATCCGGATCAACAAGGCTGGACTGTTGTGTGACTGTTATTTCAGCAATAAACCCTAAGATGTCTTTCCTCTCCCCATTACTGTACGTAAAAGCAAATAAAAAATTCAATTTTTTTATATAAGTAATCTAAATATTTAATGTTATATGCATAAGAGAATATAAAGAAATATTCTGTCATCTGCCGAAAGGTTCTAATTTTTGTAATGTCTTTTTCATTTTCCCATACCCAGAGAATAAAACAAGTACGAGTGCTCTCCTCCTTCTTAAAAACTAATTCTTGTTTTAATCCCTTATTTGAAAAGTAAGGAATAAAAATATCTTTATTTATTTACTTAAACCTAAAAAAGACATAAAAGACATACATTAATATCTATTGAAAGAAAAGATAAATCAAATAAATTTTTGTATTGACTCAACTGGTAATTATAGTTTATTACATATACCAAATATTTGTCTGTCATTGGCCCTCAACTTAAGTGAATAGTGAGGGGTTGTCAAATCTTCTTCTTACTTTTCGTTAAGCATTATGGCTTTAGGCAACAAGTTCCGACAATAGTGCTAGGGACGAAATGTTCGAATATATTTCCTTTTAAATATCTTCCCTTCCCTTTTCATTTTAATCATTTTTTATGATATATTAAAAGTGTGGTTATCTTTTTTTTCTTATGTCAAAAAGTCTTTCTTCAAAAAACTTTCGTTAAAAATGATTTTTAGTATATTTTTAGTGCTTTAAATTGGAAACTATTTAAAGAAAGATTGATAAGGAGAACAGCTGGTGGTCCTTTTGCACATTGCAACAAAGAGAAATAAAGTTTTTTTTTATTGACATACGTCAATCATAAAAAAAATACAGATCAATATTAGACACTGGCATTTCTATTAATCTCAAAAATGATTATCATAAGCAGGGAATGATGAAATATTTAAAAGTTGAGCTCCCGATTAGTTAATATCCAGGTGCGCAATCGTGCTGAAAAGAACGTTTAAGTTTTTCATTAATTATTTTTTCATAAAATATTGTTTAATTTAAAATGTATATGAGTTGCAAAGATCAATTACTTAGTTCAGAAAACAATGAATTCTTAGACATCTAATCCATCAAAATGCATGCAGACAAAGTATTGTATTGTATGAAATATAGCTTTTAATTTGGTATATGTAGGAAATAATCCCTCAGTTATGAATGTCTGAGCTTTTTTTCCAGCTCATATTACCAGCCTGTTAAATAAACCTTTAATTCTTTATGTAAAGGGAAAAAATATAAAAAGTCCACAATCAGCTTTGTAACAGTTTGATTCTCAGGTAATTGAAAACGTTTACAAAAAGGCACTGAAAACAGAAAGCAGTGTATATTTACCTAAAGTATTTCTTCAAAGTCGACGAATAAACCTGAAATTTTAAAGATAGTTTTAAATAGCTTTTTATCGTGGGATATCCACGTCTTTTACTCATCGCCCGTGATCAAACTCGCCAAAATATCGTTGCAAAATATGTCATTGACGAACATGCATACGTGACGTAAACTTTAATTTGTTGATTTGCCGTCGCGACTCTGTGGAGCAGCCAATCAAATGACCCGCGCATATTAACGAGGATTTTTTTTTCGGCGAGTTTGCCCATTGGTAATGAGTAAAAGACGACATCATCCGAGGGTATCCGACGATGATAGTTTTTGTGCTATTTATCGAAGGTAAAATACTAGTAGTCATCGAACTATGCACCAACAGCATTCCATTTCCCTTTTCTATCTCTTAACTCATTTAGTTTTATCCAGTTTTATCCGGATTGCAACGTGACACAAGTAATGTCAGCTTCAATATAATAAAACACCTATTTACTGGCTATTACGACAATAGCAGTAGCTGCGCCTCGGGAAAAAGTTGCTGTATTGGGGGACGATAAGCTTTCTATTGTCACCATAACCAATAAATAGGCGTATACTATTTACTTCATCTGTTATTTAATGCATAGTGTAAGAAGCATGTGCATGAAATCAAAGACACTTCTTATTTCATATATCATATGCTAGTAAGCATTCATGGTTCTAAGGCTTGATAAAAGGAAAATGTATAATTGTATTTATTTTGCACGAGTACGAATGTCAAATTAATTTTAACAAGATCGTTTCAAGACGTCAAAGAACATTGAATCATATACAGATGCATGGAATTAGACTGGAGTGAGTTAAAAACAATACATTTTCCACACCACTTGCGGACTCACTCAAATTAATGATTAAGAAAGACAGATGTTTGTGCATGTACTCCACAAATAAATCAAGAAGAGCTGAAATGGAATCGTGTAAAATAATAAAAATGATTTCCCATATTAATTTATATACTCATATAGTTTCAAAAGGTTTGAAATATATGCCATTGCCACTATGGAGATAAGATGAACGTTTTGATTAAGATTGCATGAAATCATGCATGGAAAAATTCCGATGTTGTGAATATAGAAACATCATTTCAGAAAAAAAAAATGATAGTGTTACTTGTTTGTCTGTGCTAAATTGCATGTATCACCTTCATTTCGTAAATTTAACAAAGATTATATCACCATAATGTATTTGAACAGTATGTACATGTAGTTTTATATTCTAAATAACACACTAATGTACCAATGTTATGCTGTATAACTTTAACTACATGTATCTTGGGTGTTTTAAAATCATCTAAAAGGAGAAGGTTAAAACAAATACAAATACAGGTGTAGCTAGGTAAAAAGATATTAGTGGCAATGGATTGGATATTTATTGTGCAAAAGATTGAAGATGATACCCCGTCTACAGTTTAAATATAAATTGGTTCACAAGTAGGCATTACTTAGATGAATAATTCTAAATAAGATGTTTTGTTTTTAACAGGCGATGTTGCCATGTTACGATGAATAGAAATTTATAAATCCTTTGAAAACATTACTCCTCCTTCAGTTTTGGTCAGTTTGCAATTAACTTGATACACAAATAAACTATACCAAGATACACATTTCTTTATTATAAGCACCAACCAGTAGAGCTTCAGTCTCGTCAGAGGTTTCAATTGTGAACAGACCTAACAGGGACCTCTGGAGGTGTGATCCGGTGTCGCGGAGGAGTAAGCATCCCCCTGTCGACCGATCAAACTCGCCGCATGTCTCTTGTCATGATCAGGTAAATACGAAAATCTGTAGGCAATTCATTGTCAGAACAATGGCCTAACAATTTGTATGAAAGACGTCAGCCAGCATTTGACTTAAACACAGATTGCATTTCCAATCAAGGTCATTGTTTCGACCAAAGAATTTGCAAAATGGTGACTTTAAACGAAAAAGTTGATATCCATGTATCATCAACTTATTTTGCAATAGCCTGCCTCGTCTAAGAAAGTGTTCGTACATTTGTACGTTCTTTGCGTATAGAATCAACTCAATATGAATGGAGGTAGCTATTGTTACTAAAGAAATAAGATACCATTTTTAGAGTTTCATTGGGAAATGACATGAAGTCGGTCATGTGATCAAATTTTTTAACGCCCGAAGGGCGTTATAGTGGATTTGATCACGTACCGACTTCATGTCATATCCCACTGAAACTCTAAAAAATGATATTTTATTTCTTATATTTATATTTTACTTTTATTTGTGTTACAAGGAAAAATAGGCACTATTTAGACTTTGTAATGGAAATGCAACATAATGTACCTACAATGTCATGTGACGTCACAGTCGGAACTTTGCAAATGGCTTGCAGTTTGCTTTCCATATACAAGAAAGTTTGATCATGTGACCAACTGCATGTCATTAAAAATTGAAAGTCAATTTAATTAGTATTGTCATATAAGGAAAGACATCGGCAAATGTAAATATATGTAATTGATAAAACGTCATCAATGTATCTGAATAAATATATAACATATATCTGAGTGGAGTGGAAAGCCACGACAAGTGTTTCTTTTCTTCTCATGTAGAAGTTTTAAATAAATTCTGCTTAATAGGGATATAAGAAGATTGATTGATTGATTGATTGTATATTGTTTTACGTCCCATTCGAGAATTTTTCACTCATATAGAGACGTCACCATATACCGGTGAAGGGCTTTAAATTTTGACCTTTACTCGGCACTCAGGGCCATTGCGCAGTGAGGGATCTTTATCGTTCCAACGCCTGCCGTGACTCGGGGCCTCGGTTTTTAATGTGTCAACCGAAGGACTCGCAACTTTCACTTCAAAGTAACGAGCGCATGGCGAAGGAACAGTTGCTACCTATTTTTTTCTCGACTTAGGTCTGTCGAGGCCGAGATTCGAACTCACGACCTCCCGATCACGGAGCGAGCGCTCTACCAACTGAGCTACCGTGAAAGGTGATATAAGAAGACGTAGGATAAAAATGGAGCACAACAGTTTGTTGGAAGAACTGGTCTCCAAAGACTATATAAATGTTGTCATTCTGTTAAACTTCATATGTAAATATTGAATCTATTTATTTAAAATGAGATAAACCATTACTATTATTCGTGATCAATGTTTTTACTTGAAGGTTGGTTTACATGAATTTTACCCTTAATTATGCATGAAAACTGTATATGTATAAGAAATAATTTTTTTTAATCTCTATTTCTAAAACTAAAACAATTTCGCCAAATTTAGAAACGTAAAACCTAAATTGTAGCATATTAGTTGAAATTCGAAAATAAAAAATCTTTATAAATAATTTAAGGTCAGACATATAATATATATAGCTTCAAAAATGAAAATGTTATATCTGAAAAGGAAGTGATTCTGTATAAAAACGTGCAGAAATAACAAAAGGTTTTAGGGTCCAAATCTTTTTCTCTGTCCTACATATCTCTACAACATTTTTATCTGTCTGTCTCTTGGACTTTAATATTTGTTACAGCACAATTAAGTTTCTGTTTCCTGCTGTTTATCGCAATTTATTTCTTTGATATCCCACTGCAATCTACCACTTATGTTGGGTCTAAAATTTGAATAAAGTTTAATTTATGCAAAATAACGGAGTTTTCGTTCTTAATTGTCTCTTACCCTTTAGTTCTTTAAAAAAAATATGTTGACCCTCCGGTACAAAACCCCATAGAAGTTTTACCATTTATTTTTATCTCCAATTTAATTGAGTCATGATTCTTCACTGAGGGAAAACTTTTAAAATCATATTATCCAATTTGGTCGTGAAAACAAAGCCGAAACTTGACAGACAGACAAAAGACGGCAGAAAAAGAGACTTTAATCAGAATAACTTACTTGGCATTATAATTATGACCTACGTAGAAAAATATCAATGCATTGAATATCAAAGTTATCAAAGATAATTCAACATTTAATTATAATGATACATGGGATATTTTAAGATTAACAAGATTGAGGTCAACCATTCCTTTGTTTGAACATTGCAAGGGTTCAAATTTGACACGTTAGATATTGCTATTGACGTGATGGATGTGAACAATGTCATCTTGGACCTGCAGCCACTAAAACTCAATGAATTGTGCTTAATTCCATTTTCTACGGCTATGTCCAAAACTAGTTTTTTTTTTTTACCCAATTTACATCTGGAAAGTGTGGAAAGAACACAGAATATAAAGTTTGGATAGTGCAATGTTCTGTTAAAGGGCAAAGTAAAAAGGATATCACGTTATAGGAATTAAATAAACACGATTGCTAGATCAATACACTATATATGATGCACATCGATAATTGCTAGTTCTATGATTAAAGAAAATATTGTAATTAATAAAGAGACATACGTCTAATGTCTGAGTAATAATCTATAATTTTTATCCCTCCCCGAGTATATCATTCTTCTTTTTTTTTTGTAGTTTTTTAATACTTATATATTTATACTTTCATCATGTTCAGAGCAGTCAATTTGAAATTTTACCACCTCAAATAACTTTTGATTATCCCTGCGAAAAGTTTGCTAATGTTAGTATGTTTTCCAATATGTAAATTCACACAGCTTTACTCTTTTAATTTTATTAATTGGTATAGTTGTGATTGTTCACACCGTTGTTAAGTTTAAGCCAGAAAGAATAGAAAAATAATATCTATTCTGATCATTTCTATGCTTATGTGTCGCCTAAGATATTTTTCATTTCGTTTTGCAGTTGCGAGGGAGAAAACAACATTATCACTTTGTAATTAAAATATGTATTCAAATTAATGAAATAATCTCCCTCATTTTTACTAAAAATATTTGACTATCAATCAGTTGTATTAATAACAGAGATTGTTAATGAAATATACATTTCTGCATACAGATTTGAAAATCATTTTAATTATCGAACCATAATCTTTTCCTTTTACAACAATTATAATCTTAACCCTATTATAACAATTTTAAAAGCACAGGGTTAAACAAATGTTGGTATGGATAAGTATACAGCCATACTAATTTAGGTTCGTGCGGTGAAATTATGAAATTGGATTCCAAATCAATTTAACGAGTATTTCCTTTAATAGCTTAAAACACTAATACTAAGAGATGATCTGTTCATTACAATGTGACAACAATGTAACTGAAGGTATAATCGAAATACATGTACTCTCAAAATGAGATATTGGCTATATTATTTAGAAATTTGGCTGTGAAGTTGCAAAACAAGTCCGAATTACATAACACATATTCTAACTTGACCTCATATTCACACTTGATAACCAATGGCTTTGAACTTTGTTCGAGGGTTGTCCGGTAAAATCTTAGAAGAATGTCATTGTCTTTGAATTTTAAGAATATTCATGTAAGTTCAATTCATTTAACTGGATTTATTTTTTGAATAACAAAAAAAAATTAATATTAATAAATAAAAAAAAAAATAAAAATAAAATATTAACAATGGAACTGTGTCTAGGCCCCTTTAAGCAAGAATGATAACGTTAAAATATCTTTTGCAACGTTAAGTTTGAATTGTTATGATAATCTGCTAAAACAGTTGGATCTTGTTTTAGGATCTGTCTGCATCAATACAGGATTTCATTCATAAGGAAGGCGAGGGACTAATTTATCACATACATTGGACTTTCCAAATAAAATGCTATATTAGAACTTTCACCTAGAGACTAGTTAGACAGGCAGTCTCGGTTTTCTGACGGTGGCGTTTATAGCGTCTTTCATTACTCTCAGGACCGCTGCAGTAGCTCAGACGGTACAGCGCCCCCTCCGTGATTGGAAGGTCATGGATTCAAACCCCGGCGGCGACTGACCTTAGTCGATAAAAATAGGATCTTTCTTATGAGACCTTAAAAAGCAGGGTTCCGTGTCACGGCAGGCTTTGGCAAGATTAAGCTCCCTCACTACTCAATGACCCTGAGTCGAGTAAAGGTTTAAATATGAAGCCTTTCACCGGTATATGGTGACATCTCTTAATGAGCTAAAAATTATTCAGCGGGATGTAAAATAAAATAAAATCAATCAATCAACCATTACTGTCAGTAGCCGTTTATTCTATTATAGGACTCCCAAAACTTCTGTTTAAAAAGTCGCCTATGCCATTTAATACTAAAGATCAAGTTATATTTTCTAGCTTCTGTTATTGTTAAAACGTCTGTTGAAGCGTCGTTACTAAATCCACATACTGATGTGCCGTAACGTCATCAAACGTCATGTCTTTTGTGCTTTCCACATTTTCATACTAACAGCTCAGGATATGTCAAAAAATATGGTAATATGTTGAACTTCACAAAATGACGACAAAGTAGATAGTTGAATGAAAAAAATAATAATTTTTACTGCAACTTGATGTATTTTATGATTTTAATTTCGAAATAAATCTCGCGTCTCCTATGATGAAAACTTGATTTTTTGCCTTGTGAGGGACTGTGCCCTGCATTCATTCCAGTATTATACATGGTACATTATTCTTATCTATATTGTGTCAACAAAATCATATTATAATTATACGATATATATACATTTGTTAAAAATTTCAGCTCATTGTGTGAATTATTATTTATTAAAAAGTTTTGCCAACGATTTTGCCGGTCAACCCTAGTAGTGAATAAACTATCTGACCACTTGCCACAACTTATCTTGAGAGCTGTTAAGCTAGAGATTTGATATTTTGCTCATATATAGCTTGGTACAATGCTTTTGTAAATTACAGAGAGCTACTGACCACTTGAACTTGATATATGTCATACTTAACAAAATGGTTCACAGTGACGATGCTTTTTCTAATGTTGACCTTTTAGAGGTAAGCCAGTGCTATTAAGCATGTACACTGCTTGTCATCAGACATTTTGAAAAATTCAGCGTTACAGTCCACTTGACTTTGACATTTAAACTACTTTTCGAAAATTTTTCCAGTCAATTCGACCTATGTCTTATGGCTTTTAAAAGGCATGGCTTTGTTATCTTCAATATAAATTTCATGTTTACCACAAAAACTGAAATTTAGATACATTCGGTAAGTTGAATCCAAAAACACTGACAATAGGATCGTACTTGAAATGAAGCAAAATTGCAGTAAACACTTAAATCAGAGTGAAATATCTTTTGGGTGACGAATCTAGAGCTTTAATTTGCTGAATGTAAAAATTGAAGATAACGAACAGTGGAAAGTAGAAAAAAATGAATAGTGAAATGGGTAGAAACACAGACCATTGAAAACGTCAACACCAGAGGTGCGATCAGTTGCCTTGGAAGAATCTCCGGTCGACTGATCACACCCGCTGTTATCCCTATGATTTGATCAGTTAAACGGAGTACAAATTTAATAGAAAATCAATGACCTGACAAATAGTATGAAGCATATCAGACAAAATACGACCCAACGTTATGTTGTATCTACATACAGTATCATTCTTACGA
The DNA here is from genome assembly GCF_033153115.1 of Saccostrea echinata. Taxonomy (NCBI): domain Eukaryota; kingdom Metazoa; phylum Mollusca; class Bivalvia; order Ostreida; family Ostreidae; genus Saccostrea; species Saccostrea echinata. Next base: position 19,275,150 of record NW_026889751.1, on the reverse strand, counting down.
CTGTAGAATTAGCTAAAAGCTGACATTAAACGATGCTTTGGAAATTCTTGTAACATCAGCTTATATGTCAGTAGCTCACACAAGACTTCATAGATGCTGTCCATGAGAAACTCCAGTAAGACATATACGGTACCAATTTTGATGAACGAGATGCGCATTTCGACAAATTATGTCTCTTAAGTGATGCTCATGCCGAAATGTTGGAAATCCGAATTATTTAAATAAAACACTTTGAAGAATTGAAAAAGGGGGAGGGGTGCCAAAGACTTGAACCAAATACGTTGAAGGATCAGAACCATACATGAGGGAGATAATCCTTAATTTTGAAACAAATTTCTAAATTTTACCACAGCAATTCAATATTTATCCGTATTTTGAAGTAGTTCCGAAGTACTTAGCTACTGGGCTGTAGAAACTCGCGGGGACTAACAGTCCACCGGCAGAAGCCTCCACCCGGGTCATAATGTGAATCATGGATATAATGAACAGTATTCAAGCTCAAAGTCCATTAAAACAATACAAATCGGGAGCATGCAGAGCAAACACGGACCTTCAAAAGATTAGAGATGGGAACAGGTGCCATTGAGAAGTGAGCACCCCTGCCGACCGGACACACCCGCCGTGTGCGCCTTGTCATGTCGGTAAAAAAAGGGAAAAATCCGTCGGCAATTCAGTGTGTAAAAAATGGACCAACAATTTTTTATAATGCTTTATTTTGATGCCTTTTTTCATATCTATATATACGAACACATACCAAACAATTAACACCCACTCACCGAAACACTAACACACACTCGCACTGTGCACTTCCTAAAATAAAATAATGTACACAAATGTAGACATATGACAGTTAATCATGCACTTCATCCAAAAACAAAAAAGGATATACCAAAAGGGGAGGATATAAAAAAATAAACAAACAAAAAAACAAAAACAACAACAGCAAAAAAAACAACAACAACAACAAACAAACGAAAACAAACAAACAAAAAAACAAAACAAAACTAAACAAAACAAAACAAAACAACTCATCAGTTGTTGTACACATCATCATATTGGGCCCATTTACTAATTATTTTGTCCTTACATTGAAATATTTTTTCACAATAATTTTCTATGTTTCTTAAATATTTAAATAACCTTACTTCATCAATAAATATTGGCTTAAAACCTTGTGATCTTGAATAATAAATGAATTTTTTTTTGCAACTAACAGAAATTTTTTTTTCTAAACAACTTCCCTCTATATTACAAAGTAAAACAATTCTTTTGGATATTTTATATAACATATTCAATGACATTAAACCATTGTACTAATTCATTCCAAAATCCAATCACAAATATACAATCATAAAATAAGTGAATTATTGTCCCTGTTTCATCATTACAGAATGAAATAAACTATTTTCTGACAGCTTAACTTTATGAAGAAAGGAGTAAGTAACAATATAAATCATCAGTATATTGATATTCATCGATATTGAAAATGCTCTTTTGTGCATAATGATGCATTTACAAAATAGAATTTCCAGTCTTTTTGTGAGATTGACTCATCTAGTAAAAATTCCCACTTATCTTTTTTTTGAAGTTGGGGCTATAAACTCCATTTTTTTCATGATATGATACAAAAATTTAACATTATATGTTGATAACAATATTTCTGGTTCAGTATTTTCAGGAATTCTACTTTTAATGGCCTAACAAGTAGAATGATAAACGTCAGTCATCATATGACTTAATGATAGATTGTATTTGCTGGCAAGGTCATTGTATCGACCATAGAACTTATGAACTGATGACTTTAAACGAGACTGTTGATATTCTTGTTTCATCAACTTGTTTGTCGATAACTTACCTCGTTTTAGAAATTGTTCATACGTAGAGCATGCACTTGCGTATCAAATCAACTGAGAGATTAACACGCCACTGGTGATAAGGGTATATTGCTGCATAAGTAAAGGAAGTTGACGATTAAAAAGTTAAAGGCAAATTCAAAACGGTGCAAAATTGTTTTCAGGTGGAGCAAAAATAACCCTGTAAACAGTAATATGATCTGTTTGATCACTTAAATATCTGTTTTCTATTTCTATAATAATGCAGTGAAATTCAAGTATATTTTCAGTAATTTGTCAGATAAATCTTTAAGCCTTAGAATGTTTAAAAGTTGTTGTATTGACACTCCCTGTATTGACCCACTTGATCTGCGAGAATGTGTTTGAGAGCTATTGGTATATTTTTCGATGAGGCTAAACACACGGTTCAAATTCTGCAAGTAACTTAGTATAGAAGATATATAATTTGTGGTATGCTTAGATAACGGTTTGTACGTACTTTTTAATTCTTCTTATGAGTTATTGATTTATTTGTATGTTTGTGCTCCAATGCTTCTGATATAGTGTTCAAAGAAATTATTGAGAAATTTTTCCTGAAATGTTTTTTTCTTTTCAAAATATTTTAAAGATAATTTATTTATAGTTTGAAATCTGTTGTTTATCAACTGACAATGCTTGCTACTCATCTTATATGAAGGTTTCACGAATATCGCATCGTTTATTTTGTATACTTCCGGTCGATTGGTAAAGTTCAAAATGAGTGCTTTTGAAAAAAAGAGAGCCTCTTGTAGGTGTTTGTTGTTAAACAATATTATAGCTAGAGATACATCTGATAAACGGAGTATTCCATTGTCTACTTTTGATTCACATGTGACAAAATATTGAAAAATGGAAATTAATTCGGCAAAGAGAAAGAGCTGGTAGGGCTCGGAATAAAACCCCATTTTTCTACAGTAAGTATTGTTCTTACAGAGAAAATATCCAAACCTTCTTTGATCTGTGAATGTTAGTTCACTAGGCCTACAAACTCTATTCCGTAACTGAATTCCTCTTCTTTTTCTTAACATTTTGTACTACATGATTCAAAGTAGACTTTGCAATACTGTGTGTCTCAGAAATATCTCCAGATCTAACAATCCTTTACTTATCCATAAATTATGTAGGTTTTCCTTTGTCAATAGCGTTGTGTTCCAATGGAGCCAATCACACCTTCACACTTTCGCCTTTAGGGCGAAGATGCGAGAGTGCGACGTTGCAAGGGCGAAGTTGCGTAGGCGAAAAGATGCGACGGTCAGGCATCAAGATGCGAGGTACTAGTATCGTTCCTTCGCCTTTGCAACTTCGCATTGTCGCCTTCGCACTATTGCCTTTGCCTTTTTTGTGGAGCACTCTACCATTTGAAAATAATTTTAGTCATAAAAATGGCATCTGCAGCGTATGCGTACCAATAACATCTGGGAGAAAAATATACTTGTGCAAAAAAGGCGAAGGCGAAATTGCGAAGGCGAGGGTGTGGTAAATTAATGAATCTATACACAGTAACTCTAAAAATTCACTGAATTTAGCCCACTAAAATTTACTCATAACGATAAAGAGCTCCACGGAAGTAAAATGCGAAGGCGAAAGTGTAAAGTTGTGAAGGCGAAAGTGCGATATTAGTATCGCTCCTTCGCCTTGGTACTTTCGCACTCTCGCCTCTTAACGCTTTGTCGTCGCATCTTCGCACTTTCGCTCCTTCGCCTTCGCACCGTCACCTCTTAGCCATGAAGGCGAGAGTACGAAGGCGCGAGTGGCCCAAAAGGAACACTATAAAAAGCAGTGATTTTGAACATCAGCTGACGATAAGAAGTTTATTAAATAAATGGAAGGTTATCCATAAAAACTGTATGTATCATTAGAAAGAACGGGGTGTTATCAATATGTAAAATATTAACAATAAAGTATATTGTATGTAGATAAAGATTTTTGGTAAATACATCATTATAAAAAAAGTATATCTTGTTTTATTTTGTTTGTAGCTCATTGCAAATTGGAAAGTTTAAGAGTCATTCTCTGTAAGCATCAAAGAATTTAGAAAAAAGTTGGAAATGGTACATCACAGATTTGGCTGATATTTTGCATGTAATGTAGAAACACCATGTATAGGTCATATTTGGGGTCAACAGACAAATTTGAGTACCGGTTGCCATGGTTACCAAAACCGCCATTTTTAGCTCATAAATGAGCAGCATTCTACTAAAATTGTACCCACTTCATCCTAATTTTTTATTTTCTACACATTTCATACAGGATTGACGGTTACCTATTCTGATGTATTATTTATAGGAGTAACTACCGCAATTATTGAATTAATTCAGTAGTTGGTCACGAATGAATGATCTTTCAATGAAAAGTGTCAATTTTTAAAAATTTAACAAATTTTAAAAAATGCATATTTTGGGCATTTTCTACAAATAATAGCAAAAAAATGCAGGCACTCCATAGCAAATTACCACCATCAGGTAAAAGTTCATTCCATACTCAACAAAATATAAAATTTCTAGAGTGGTAATATTTGTTAAAATAAAATAAAATGAAAACAAAAATGGTTGCCTTGGAGAATTTGGATTAATTTGTAGATTCTATATATTTGACTGATTTTTTGTACGTATCTGCTTTAATTAAATCATTAATGAAAAAATAACTCACTAATTTACCTTTTCAATTCACTTAACATTAAACAAAATAGAAATCTAAAATTAAAAAAAAAAATACTACGTTGCTGTGGCAACCACAAAGTTCAGGAACTATTCAAATAATTATTGATATTAACAATATAAAATAACCATAGCCACATTGCATTATAATATTTCTTCTTCTGAATCAATGAATAAATCAAATTAATCAACTTTATCATTTTACTTCATTTCAATTCATAATTAAAAAAAACAAGTTGCTATGGCAGCCAAATAGTTCAGGAACAATCCCTATTATTATTGATATTATCAATGTACACATCGTTGAATGTTATGTTTCTACTTCAATAAAATAAATCATGCTAATTAACCTTGTCATTTTACTTACATTAAAATAGAAATTCATTTAAAAAAACAGTTGCTTTGGCAACCACATTAAGATAGTTCAGGAACAGTCCCTATTAATATATTGATATTATCAAAATACAAAACTAGAGACTCAGTGCTTGATCAACTTCTAATCATGTACTTAGTACCCTAACATACACAGACGAACACTTAAATTAATAAAATACAAATATATCAGAATTACTGCAACAGGAGTGGTTTTACATGTTGTTTCCATGGAAACAAACAATAAATGGATGTATAAGCAATAACTGCCAATATAAAATTCAATGGAAATTCCCTTCCCCTTCCTTTTTTGCAGTAACCCCCCCCCCCCCCTTGAAAGTCAATATTATATGCCTCATATTTTGCCATACAAAGTATGCTTGGATGGAGGGCAGAAAGGAGAATGGAACAACAAAAGATGCACATGACAAGTTATATAATTTGTCATGTGCATCTGTGGTTGTTCCATTCTCCTTTTTTGATGGAAGGCAGTAAGGAGAATGGAACAACCAAAGATTCACATGACAAATTACTGTAAACCAACTATTATTCGCGTCATCTTTTATTCGCAACTCTTCAGTTTGAAAACAATCCCCGACGATTATTTTTCGCGACTGAGGAAATGTCCTTTACAAATATACAGCAAGATAAATGGTTTGCGGCGATTAATATTGGGGAGTTAAAATAGGTCGTGAAAATCGCAGATATTTTTCGCACGTGAATAGAAATTGGTTTAGAGTATATAATTTGTCATGTTCATCTTTGTTGTTCCATTCTCCTTTCTGCCCTCCATCAGTTTACATTTTTGCTCATGTAAAAAGAAACTGTCAAAGATATAATTGTCTATCATCATACACTGATTAAATTAATTTTGATAATCACAATTCAAAAATTTCAAGATTTTGTGATGTTGCCCCTCCCTATTCATTGCATTGCTATTACATTTCCTAAATTAATGTTGATTATACTCATTGACTCTGACATTGACCTTGACCTGATTTTGCATTGACCTTGCTACATGTACCTTGAATTTCATACAACTTGAAGACAGACCTTCAACCATGCTAATGTTCGACTCTGAAATCATTATTCGTGACTTTGACCTAACCTGATCTATTTTTCTACTGGCCAGAGACTACCCTCCCTGCAGGTTTAGTCAGACTTCAATATCACTTGGTACATGAGTAACTAAGAATCATTTTATTTATAAGAATAAAATTTTGAGTCAAGGAGCTTATTTTCTCTTTTTTCATTATAATAACAAACTAGTAGTCTTGTTAGAGACATTTGTACATGTATTTTGATTTTAGGCCAAAAAACAATAGTCTTGTTTCCTGCTACTAGCCTGAAAAAAAATAGGGTAGGTAGGAAAATTATTTTATTTTTTTCCGACGGCTTTTTTTGGATATGAACTAATACAAGATCAAACATGTCACAGGTCAATATTGTCTTTTAAAATTAAATTCCATGTCTTTTGATGCACAACTCAAGTGGTATTTTATGAAAGTCCATTTTGAAACATCGAATTTCATGAAATGCTTGTTTTGTGTTAACACGGAAACCAATTACAGCAATAGAACAATGAAATTCCGGAAATTCCCTATTTTTTTCTTCCAAAACTAAAACTTTAGGGTCTGGCGCAAAAAAAAAGGGTCGGACGGGTAGCAGGAAACAAGACTAATTTTTAAGCGCTAAGCGCAGCGCAAAGCGCTTTCTGTCATCTTAAATCTACTTCCGTTCGCGATCCAGCGCCACTATCCAAGTTAGATAACTCCACTGGGTTTTCTTAAAATATGCAACTGGAAATCCCCGACTCTCTTTCGGCTATTTTAGTGCAATACTGAGTTACGTGCAGTTGTAATAATAGGAGTCAATTAGTAAGGTAAAGATATGCATGTACATTGTACGAAAATCCACTGTTAGTAGATAAGGGCGGTTCTTATGCTTATCTGTAAACATTGTAGTTCATTTAAAATCGTGTCGGCATATCTATGGCGCAAATACTTAATTGAAAACGGTTTATTATATGTCATGTACATGTAATGTAGTGATTGAATGAGTACATATTTTTAAAACTCAGATGGGATTTTAATAATTATTTAAAACTCAAACTGGAATTGGGTTATTTAGTAGAAAATTTCGCATAAAATTTATTTACAATGTACTTACATATGTACGTTCTATATAACTTATATCCATATAAACTATTATTTCTTCTTCTAGACCCGTATTTCAGACAATGTAACTAAAAACAAGTCTTCCTATTATCACCCTTGCACCATGCAGAGAGTTATCAATGAAATGGATTTTCGCATCTCAGTATCAATTAGTAACAGACTGGAATGCTGTACTCTATACTTGTAATATGGGTAAAAAATATGATGTAAATAATTCGCAAGGAAAGGCAGTTTGCGGCTGTACTTACATGTAGGGCACGTGGCGGCTGTGTTTTCAACGAATCACTCAAATAGAAAAACTAATTTTTTCGGTATATCGTGCTTTAAAATTGTGTGTGCAGTGCGCAAATGCGCAAAATGCAAAAACCTTAATTAAACATTCTTAGCAATGGACAGGAAAGCGCGGATGAAATGTTAAGCAAACAGTGTAATACTTGTATTAGGAAACTAGGAAGAAATAGTTTATGTAAAGATGTGCGCGTGTTTGCCGTTTTGACTGCTAAGCAACTTAATAAGGACTACATAAAAACAGAATAAAACAATGTTGTATACCTTCATGAAGATTTATTAATACTTGAGATTAATATACTGTATTTTCTATTTGGGCTGTTGAATTATTTATCATGGAAATATCAGAAAAATTACGGGCAATTATTTTCAGTATTCCTTTTCAACTGTCACAACAGTGCTGTGGATATTTTTTTCCTCTAAACACGTTTTGCATGGTAGTTAAAATCATACATAAACAAGTAAAGAATGGTGTAAAGCATCAAACGTCCTTAAAAAATATTGAGGCATTTTAAAGTATTTCAACAATAGTCCAAAATACTTTTGGGGGTTTAAAGACATATCTTTAATCCGAAGAAGAAAAGTATAAAATTTTAATTTTAAAAAAGTAATATTTACAAATCAGATATACATATTGTGAGATCAACAGAAAAGACAATTTTTTGTTGCAAATACATTATAAATCATGTATATGATTATCAGAGATAAAAGGATAGCACCGAATGTTTTATCATCAAACGAAGAAGACAAATATAATATCTTTATACTCCAAATGTATATTTATCAATTATCTCTGACAAAAGGACGTTAACTCTACGGGTGCTCATTTCATTGACATAGAGTTTTGTCAAAAGCGCGATGAATGTATACATGTAATACACAGCTGTAGCATATTCAAAACAAAATGTAATATATACATGTAGTCTAAGCATTATTTATCATTAATAAATACTGGACACTTGTAGCGATTGTGTAAATATCTTACACACTCCATTAATGTATTTCTTGTAAAATCCTTTCAATAAAACGTACATGTGTATTTATAAATCGCTTATGAATATGAAAAAAGAGATATACTAGTAAAAAGAATTTAGTGAGAATACTAGTATTCGATATTTTTGAGATGTTTTATTCGTATGTTATCAATCAGGAAATATTTATCGACGCAATAAACAAATAGCATCTTTATTTTCCGAGTGCAGTTTCTAAAATTAAAGCACAGTCACTAACAGCCAATCTTCAATTTGAAACACTCGTAAACACGGAATGAATTTATTATTAAAAATTATCACCAGAACATTTTAGCTGTCGGTGTTGCACATAAATGAGAGAAATTTCAGCGATATTTTCAATTGTTCGAAATTATTTAGAAATATACATTTTCCAGCAAATGTATAGCTACATTTATAGTCTAAATTTGGTCGAAAAACTCGTCGACTATCCCCCTCCAATAAATTGCTATTTATACGGTTAACGCTAGATGGTACAATGTACAGGTAGGCGAACACGAGTTATCTTCATAGTACAAGTTATCGTTCATTATGTAGATCTATTCACTCGTGCGTGGAATATTCGACATGTGTTAAAATACATACATACGGAAATAAATGAAATATTCTTAATTAATATTAATATTCACAGGTAATTTACATTTATTTCACTGGCAATTTACAATTGGTAATTATATGTTAAGTCGTACAGGTAAAAGTAGAAATACTAATCCATATAAACAATGTATCCATTTGAATTAATCATCAACATGATCAAATATGGATAAATTGATGACAAGCGTGGATTTATTCAAATTCAAAATAAAATTCGTTGAACTATATTATTAGATATATTTTTTTTCAATATTCATTTGCATTTCGATTGATGCAATGTTTATGTGTATTAGGAATATAAAATCAGGGGGGGGGGGGTGTTATTATCCCCTGCAAACAGGCACGTATCGTTACAAATGAACATTTAAAAAAACATAAGTCCAGAGGCTGCTTTAAGATCCCGCCCCCATTTTTACAGCCAATCCAACCCTGATGACCTATGCTCGGCACTTAGGTCCATTGAGCAGTGAGGGATTTATTTCGTGCCAGCACCTAGTGGGATACGGGACCTCGGTTTATAACGTCTCATCCGAAGGACCGGTCTCCACGTCCCGCAGTGGACCAATTCGAACCCGCGACGTAAGGATCAACTCCTTACTCCGCGACTCCAGAGAAGACGCTCTTACAACTGCCCCATGCAGGCGACGATTCCATAATTGAAAGATGGATTTTTTTTTTTTAATCGACTCAAGTTGTAAGATAGAAATTACCGTAGTATTATTTTTCTTTATTTTAATAATATACTCATACCTAAACTACTACTGAGAAAAATGCCTATATAAGTAAAGAAACATTTTCTATCTTCTTTTGATTTCAAAAGTTTTTTTTTTATTTTATTTTACCTGAATGTCTTACTTAGCGCCAAGATTTTATTTTCACACAAAACTCACGGTTTACCGAGGTATATCCGAACGCAATACAGCAAGACATTTGTTAATCTATCAACTTAAATTCCTCGTCATTTGCTACTCCCAACTTTTCTAGCTCATGTACATTTCACACTAGGTGATTTCGAGCTATTTTTTCCCTCGAAAGTACAAATATATATATTTCTAAACAATGCACCTAATTTCTCTACCTATTTTTGACAGGTATCAGATTAATGTTAGACATTTGTTTGTTTGTTTAACGCCCCTTCGAGATTGTTAACTAATATTGAGACACCAGCATTTACCGGTGGAGGGCTGCAAATTTAGACCTGAACTTGGCACTCAGGGCCTTTTTAGCAGTGAGGGATTTTTTTTCTTCTACAGCGACTCGGGACTTCTGTTTATATACCGTATCGTCCGAAGAACCAATCTCTACGTCCCGTGAAGTGAATTGAACTCGTGACGAAAGGATCAACTCCTTTCTCCACGACTCAAGACTTAGTCGCTCTAACCACTGCGCCACACGGGCGACAATTTAAACTGATGTTATAGATGTCATTATCCCCAAATCCCAGAATTATGTATCATCCGAGAGTACCTCATAAAATACGCTTAACCTACATCGCACAAACATAGGGATACTGTCTTGATCCCAGATGGTTTTTCCAAGCTATCCGTACCTTTAAACCAGCTAAAAACTAGCATAATATACACTATTCACCTATATATTTTGGACAGTCCCAGATTAATTTACATTGCAGATATATACTAGATTTCAGATGAGTTCTCTTATCTACGCAGTGATAAAGCATCGTTTTTGAAAGGGGGGAGCCAGAGAAAAAAAAATTACTTACCTGAAAAAGTTGAAAAGCAGATAAAAAAAAGAAGGAAAATTGCCCAAACTCGAAAATCCTATTTCGTGGGGGGGGGGGGGTGTTATAATTACAACATCTTACAGTACCAAATTTTATTAATTCAATACTACATCATCCATATTTGACCTTTACTGTGACAAAAAAGTGGGGGGGGGGGGGGGCAACTGGCCTTTCAAAGAACATTTTCAATAGAAAGAAGTTATGTTTGAAAAAAAAACCCTGCCCCCCCCCCCGTTCCTACGTGCCTCCTACGTTAGTTTGTACATGTTTCAGCTAATAAACCTGCAAAAAAGGCTAATATTCTTACAGACCTATGACAGTCAAATGGTTAATCAAACATAAAGACATTACGCTCTCTCAAAATGTTTCTCCCATGCATCTACGTAGAATGTGCATGCCGAATTCATTTTAGCATATCCTGGAAAAATTACGATCTGAAATCCAAGTATACGCTTCTAATCAAAATACTTTTGCTTTTACAAAATTAACATGAAAATATAGCCCTGATCGCAGATAATTGTAGCTTGTACCAGCTTAAAAACTGTACAATATCCACCATTTCTCTACGTACTCTGGATGGAAACAATATTTATTTTATTTAAGAAAATAACCTTGATTCCAGACATTTTTTGTCACCTACTTCTAGTTTCATCAAACTAATAGTCCAAGACAATACCCTACCTTCTATGGAGAGTCAAAAATAAATTTAACCTGAAGATATGTCCCTGATCTCAGAGCTTTCTCCCACCTACCTGTACTTTGTACCAGATAATATCCCTGTTAAATATACACCACAATGCTACCTGCAATTGATACATGCAGAATATATTTGGTATTAATAATATTACCTTGATCTCGAAGGGTTTCCTCAACCTACCTGTAGCTTGTACCAGCTAATAGTCCAGGTCAAAACTCGATAATACCCTACCTTCTATGGATAGTCAAAAGTTAAAACTTACATCAAGATATGTCCCTGATCTCAGAGCTTTCTCCCACCTACCTGTACTTTGTACCAGATAATATCCCTGTTAAATATACACCACAATCCTACCTGCCATTGATACATGCAGAATATATTTGGTATTGATAATATTACCGTGATCTCGAAGGGTTTCCTCAACCTACCTGTAGCTTGTACCAGCTAATAGTCCAGGTCAAAGCTCGATAATACCCTACCTTCTATGGAAAGTCAAAAGTTAAAACTTACATCAAGATATGTCCCTGATCTCAGTGCTTTCTCCCACCTACCTGTACTTTGTACCAGATAATATCCCTGTTAAATATACACCACAATCCTACCTGCCATTGATACATGCAGAATATATTTGGTATTGATAATATTACCGTGATCTCGAAGGGTTTCCCCAACCTACCTGTAGCTTGTACCAGCTAATAGTCCAGGTCAAAACTCGATATCACCCTACCTTCTATGGAAAGTCAAAAGTTAAAACTTACATCAAGATATGTCCCTGATCTCAGTGCTTTCTCCCACCTACCTGTACTTTGTACCAGATAATATCCCTGTTAAATATACACCACAATCCTACCTGCCATTGATACATGCAGAATATATTTGGTATTGATAATATTACCGTGATCTCGAAGGGTTTCCTCAACCTACCTGTAGCTTGTACCAGCTAATAGTCCAGGTCAAAACTCGGTAATACTCTACCTTCTATGGATAGTTAAAAGTTAAAACTTACATCAAGATATGTCCCTGATCTCAGAGCTTTCTCCCACCTACCTGTACTTTGTACCAGATAATATCCCTGTTAAATATACACCACAATCCTACCTGCCATTGATACATGCAGAATGAATTTGGTATTGAAAATATTACCCTGATTTCGAAGGGTTTCCCCAACCTACCTGTAGCTTGTACCAGCTAATAGTCCAGGTCAAAACTCGGTAATACCCTACCTTCTATGGAAAGTCAAAAGTTAAAACTTACATCAAGATATGTCCCTGATCGCAGTGCTCTTAGAAAACAGACTATAGCAATCTTCTGTTTACTGCCAATTTTATTTATAAAACCGGTTCTACCCTAAATAACCTATGAATTGGTCAACCTACACCATGTGTCTTGAATTTAAGTCACAACAAGCAAATTCAAAGAATTGTGGTCCCCCGCTTTCGGTGTCTTTGTGGGTGAGGAGTCATTATTTATGGCATATCGTTCAGAAGTTATCACCAAAGTTGAACTTTTTGAAAATTAGGTCAATCGTGAAGGTCAAGATCAAGGGGTCAGAAATCATAGCATGCTCGGAGATATCTAGTCACAGGTAATGCAGAGTTCAAATATGAAAGGCCGGTCTCTTCTCAATCAGAAGTTATAAGAAAAATTAACATTTTTGAAAAGTAGGTCAAACTTCAAGGTCAAGGTCACGAGATCAAAAACCATAGTGTATTTAGAAATGTCTTCTCACAGGTAATATAAATCAAAAGTTATAGCCTATTCAAAGTAATGTTTAAATTTTTTAAAAGTAGGTCAAACTGCAAGGTCCAGGGGTCAAAAATCATAGTGTATTTATAAAGGTCTTGTCACAAGCAATACTCAGCTTTAATATGAAAGCCCTATCTATTCTCATTCAAGTCATGACCAAGGTATATGTTTTTGAAAAGTAGGTCAAACTTCAAGGTCAAGGTCACGAGGTCAAAAAACATAGTGTATTTAGAAAGGCCTTGTCACAGGTAATACACATGTTCAAAATGAAAGCCCTATCTCTTCTCATTCAAAAGATATGAACAGGTTAAAGTTTTTGTGAGGGACGGACAGACTGACAGACAAATGAGATTTAATGTCCCCTCGCTTTCGTGAAAGCGGGGGACAATAACATTAGTAGGGGTGCATTTGGCAAAACACTGCCATTCTTTCTATTAAAATGAGGGGTACCCATTTCTTATCCGCAACTCCTCCTATACCACTGAATAAAATTTAATGATACTTTCACAGATTCTTTAATACATAATGCCATTGTGCACCTCTTATCTTAATTTTTGATCAGACACTTAGGTCTCCCATAGCATAACATAGATTTTGCCATTATAAACCTACATGTACCTGAGGCGCGGGGTATCATTTTGTGAGCTCAGTGCTCACAGTACATTTAGTTTACAAATAAATTCTTTAAATAAAATTGTTTATATTCAACTTTAACAATGAACTCTTCATGTCAAAATACAAATAACCTCATAAGTAAGGGGTGTTTCTTAAAGGGGTGCAAGATTGGTCATCCTCTTTTGTTTGTCTTCGACATGTATGCAGACAATGCAGTCATGTTGCAGCTTCTCCTTTTATGTACTTTCAGTACCTGTTATTATTCAGGGACCAGAAAGTACAAAACATTTTTGCTCACAGTTAAAGGGGAGGTGCGTTTCTAAAAGCAACACCTACATCGATGATAATTTTGTTTGACATTTTGTTTAAACTGCTCCTGTGATTGACATATTACCTTTTGAAATGTTTAAATGTATCAAACCATTTAAAAAATTCAATGTGACAAGTCTATTAAAAGGAAGTGCTAGGACTGAGCATCCAGTTATTTAAATCTCTTTCATGTTTTGCTGTTCTGCTGGAGGGCTTGGAAAGGTCATCTGCCATAATCAATTGGCTAATCTTGTCATAGCTACATTTTAATTATAAATTCCCATGTAAAGTTCATTGCATGTAAAGACGCGTTGCATATGTAATGATTGTTATGATTTGTATTGTATATAATAGATCATGGAAACAAAGAACAACTCATATTTGCTCAAAACTTCACTTGGGTAAAATTTAATGTTCAATGGAAGTTCTATTGTTTTTGTTGATGATCAGTTGCTCAATGAGCTAAATTGCTGCATGTATAATTAATATTGTAATTTTCATTTTATAGACTACACTCCACCTTGGTGACATTCTTGATAAGCATTTCAAATGCTTCAAACCCATACCTGGGTTTTTTTTTTTTTTAAAATGTACTTCTATCCTGTTCCCATGATCTTTCATTTAAATTGTAAATTTTATCAAACACCCATAACATAAGAATATTTCTTCCTAATTTGCAATTTCTTGCAGGAATATGTAAAGCAGGCTACATTTACATCTCAAGGATTATTAAATGCTGAAATGGGTAACTTACTCCTTGAGTATCCTCTGTACGTTTACCTATTTGTATCTTGTGCTACATTGAATTGCACCTACTGGGAATTATTAAGGCCAAAATTAATACATTGTTTTAGTGATTAAAGAAATACTAAACAAAGAAGGACAATCAGGATTTTATGCCCCCTGATCGAAAGATCCCGGGGGTATATTGTTTTTGTCCTGTCTGTCTGTTTGTTTGTCTGTTGTCAACTTTATCCTAGCACATAACTATTGCGCTGTCAAGGGTAAGGCTTTAATATTTGACATGAGTGTTCATTATGACAAGACCTTTCCGTTGGTACAGATATTTTTGATCATGTGACCTCAACTGTGACCTTTGACGTACATTTGAAACCCTTAAAACATCTTATAAGTGTATACCACTTCAGTCTACGTCCCACTCCAGAATTGTGTTACCATCGGGGGCATAGTGTTTCACAAAAACACGTCCTGTGTTCCAATGCAATACTTAAAATAATTTTATTAATTGTTACAAATAAGTCTGAATTATAAACCGTTTCACTTATTCCAAAGGTTTTAATATAAATGTACGTATTACTTGTTGTAGTTTATGCAGTATACTTTATAATAAAATAAGCAATCATCATATGGTAAAATTTATGTTGAATGATAAATAAATTTTTGGTAGAATGGGGCTGCAATACCTGACTCATGTGTTGATGAATGAGGCAATTGTCTTGGGAGTAGCACTCTTAACCTGCCTCGCATATAGAGCTGCTCTTAAAAAATGTAAAGTAACAGAAACAACTGTCAGGACAGAGATTGAAAAGAAAATTTAAAAACAAGATGCGTTTGTGAAACACTGACGCCCCCGTATGGCAGCTTATGGCGATGGTTGAATTCTCTCGAATTCATGTCAAACTCCAAAGGTCAAGGTCAAAAGTGTTGGCACCCAAAGGAAGGTCTTGTTACATGGAATACACCTGTGAAATATGAAAGCTCTAGTTCTAACTGTTCAAAAGTTATGACCAAGGTTAAAGTTTTTAAAAAGTGGGCCAAACTCTTAGGTCAAGGTCAAAAATATTTATACCAGCTAAAAGGTCTTGTCACAATGAATACACATGTGAATTATGAAAGCTCTACCTTCACCTGTTCAAAAGTTATGGCCAAGGTTAAAGTGTGGTATTTTTTTGTAAAAGTAGGTCAAACTCCAAGGTCAAGGTCAAGAGGTCAAATTTGGTGGTACCCAAAGAAAGGTCTTGTCACAAAGAATACACCTGTGAAATATGAAAGCCATAGCCCTACCCATTCAATAGTTATGGGCTAGGTTAAAGTTGACAACAGACAGACAGACAGAGAGACAAACAGATAAACAGACAAACAGACAGACAGACAGGACAAAAACAATATACCCCCGGGATCTTTCGATCCGGGGGCATAAGAAGTAGAATCAATTGGACATGTTTTATGTAATATTTATATTGTAATACTAGTACTCCCCACAATCGAAGTTTAGTGAGATGTAGGAATAACCTTTCCCGTTCTGTTCTTGAAATTTTGTCCAAGATATTGCTCATACCTTGTACAGCGATTGTTTATAACCCGAGTGTCTTAACCTTAACACAAGGTTATTCTGGTAATATCAAGGTCATTCACAGAAAAGCTATATGTTTAAAATTTTCGGCTGGTCTGGAACTTCTATGTCCAGAAATATTGGAGTTTCTTACTTCATACACAGATTTCTTATGACCTGAAGTTGTGTCATGATCTTCACCTAAAGACATTTGATCGAGTTCAAAGTCAATTATAGAAAAAAAATTTACTACTGTCTTTAACATACCTGGTAATGGAAAACATTAAGGCTATACTTATTTCTTATATTGCATGAAATATATAGAAATAACGAACAGTATTCAAGCTGCATGAAATATACAGAAATAATGAACAATATTCAAGCTCAAAAGTCCATTAAAACAACACAATTCAGGAGCAGAGCAAACACGGACCTCTTAAACATCAGAGGTGGGATCGGATCAGGTACCATGAAGGAGTGAGCATCCCCTGCCGATCTGATCTAAGAGTATGTAAAAATCATGACTGAGTTATATTCTAGCAAGTTAAGGGTCACTGGCAAATAGTTTTTTTTAATTTTATTCTGTCTATAACTCTCAAACGGGGGCTTATGAAATTGATACATAACACAAATATCTAACCAAAGGTCATTTTTGCAAGTTCAGGGTCAATTGCAGAAATGTTTAATCCATAACAGATTTATAAAACATTGGAAGTTCATTCTTCACAAAAATAATACTTATGTTTTGTGGAGTGACTCGAGATCATTTCGTCAAGGTCACTGCTAAAAGTGGTATGAATGGTTTTGGAGGTTGAAACTTCAAACAAAGAATATATGAAAGCTAAAAGTATATTATGATCTTGCCTAGATATTCAGTGTCAGTGACAGAAAAAAGTAAAATTCATTTAAGATCCATGATTATGCCCTCGTAATGGAAGATTCATGGGTATATAATTTTTGTCTTGTCTGTCCTTTTGTCTGTCTGTTTGACCATTTGGTCGCAAAAACTTTAACATTGTCCTTAAAGGTGCTTGGACACAGATTTGAAGTTAATATTTTTTCAGATTTTCTGTATAATTTCATGACTTGTATGTTGCTATAGCATTTCATACTAAAATATAATAAAAATCTTATTTCATCTCGGAGTTATTAAAACGTCTATTTTCTGGACGCGTTGGATTTGCACATCCTTGTGCTTTCACATTTTTTAATTTTATTCTTAATACTTAAGAAAAGTGGCAATTTTATTGCGTATAAATGAAAAATATTAAAACTATAACCCAGAAAATTCAGAGTAGAAATGTTCGAAAGCAAAATCCACTCACAGTATTGTAAGTCCGTGCTCAGTGGTGTGTGCAGAGTTTAACAATTGAACACACCCGGTGAATCATATACATTAACAATTACAGAGCTCGTGCCCTGTTTACAAAAACAGTTTACGTTTCACGGGTGTGTTCAGTTTGTTTAACTCTGTACACATCATAGAGCACGGACTGACAATACTTGTGAGATGGTTTTGCTTTCGAACATTTCTACTCTGAATTTTCTGGATTATAGATGTAATATTTTTCATTTATACATAACAAAATCGCTTCTTTTCTTAAATATTAAGGATAAAGTTAAAATTTGTGTAAGTGCAAAGATGTGTTAATCAAACGCGTCCCGATATTCGTAGTTCCAATAATTTTCAGATAAAATAAGTTTTTAATTATATTTTCGTGTGAAAAGTATTGCAATATATAAGTCGTGATATTATACAGAAAATTTGAGAAAATATTAAGTTCAAATCTGTGTCTAAGCACCTTTAACATTTGATTGGTCAAAGCTATGGTTCTACCTTATATTTGACCTCTTGACCTCAATTTTGCAAGAATTTACCAGTCTTTAAGCGTAATCGTAACTTTTGTAGATGTTAAGATTTTCATACTTCACATGTATTAATTATAAGGTCTTTCCAAGGATATAAAAATATTAATGACCTTTTGACCTTGAACTTTGAGTTTGATCCACATTTAAAAACATTGGCCGTAATTCTATAATGGTTAGTGTTTTGGGCTTTCATATTTCACAAGTATATTCATTGAGAACAAATCCTTTCTTTGGGTAACAACATTGTTCATCTCTTGACCTTAAAGTTTGACTTGCATTTGAGAAACTTTAACCTCTCCAAAAGCTATCATACGGAGCATCAGTGTTTCATGAACAAAAATTGTTCTCTAGTGGAAAAACATTGTTGTCTATATTTCACTCAAAGATTACTTATGACCTGAGCATTTGTCATTTTTAGCTCTACTTCTCAAAGACGAGAAGAGATTATTCAAAAGTAAGGTGTCTGTCATTCGTCCCTCTGTCTATAAACAATTTTTCAAAGTCCTACTCCTCCTACAGTTTTGGTCTGATTTCAATATATCTTAATCACAGACCTTTGGATCGCTTTAATCCGATTTAAAAAAATCGGGGTGTATAAAAAATATAAAGGTATGGAATTCCTTACACTGTGTACCCTATTTCGCTAATAAAATACTTTTTAATCAAAAGCTCTAAAATTTCCCTTTCTATTTAAATTTACTGATATATGAACAATTTTTATTACTACCAAAGTTCATTTCGAAATTCTATATACATGTACTTCCCGAGATATTCTATAATCAATTTGAAAATTGACCACTTTTTTTTACTCGAAATTAGCTTGAATTGGGCCCCTGGTCATTCACAAATGTATACAGACGGTGTTTGAAGTGCAACGAAGAGCTGCATAGTACTTGCACAATCTTTCAACATTTTAAAGTTGATTTTTCTTATTCCATATCATAAGGTTAAGTCCGTAATAATTCCTTTCGCGAAAAAAAAAAAAAATTAGAAAACGACTGCATCAACAACTGCACCGCCATGTTGTTTATGAATATAAAAAGAGCTAAGATTGAACGAATTTTCCCAGAATGTATAATATACTTTTCAATTTTTTTTTTAAATAAGAGCGCTAAAATGTTCTTTGTGACTAAGCAAGATCATACGATCAAAAAAAAAAAGAAGAAAATTTGTCGAATGCTCGAATGCAAATATTCATTGAGTATGAAATATATGGAAATAATGAACAGTATTCAAACTCAAAAGTCCAATAAACAATACAAAATAGGAGCAGAGCAAACACGGACATCCGAAACATCAGCGGTGGGATCAGGTGCCATGGAGGGGTGGGCATCCCTTGCCGACCGGTCACACCCGCCGTGTGCTCCTTGTCATGATCGGGAAATAACGGAAAATCCATCGTCAATTCAGTGTGTAAATGATGAACTAACAATTAGTATGAAAAACATCAGTCAGCATTTGACTCAATGATAAATTGTATTTGCTGACAAGGTCAATGTATCGACCATAGAACTTACGAAATGACGACTTTAACCGAGACTGTTGAAATTCTTGTTTCATCAACATGTTTGTCAATAATTTACCTCGTTTTAGAAATTGTACATACGTAGAGCATGCTCTTGCGTATCGAATCAACTGAGAGATATAAAGTTCGTATAGAGGTGATGAAGGATATTGCTGCATAAGTAAGGGAAGTTGACGATTGAAAAGTTAAAGTCATAACGTTTATCAGAAAGCTTGGTTGTTAGATAACCATTAACTAAAATATCCAAATATGAAACAGATGTGTCAGACTCCGTGGTATCTTTTATCTCAAGCACACCGGGATATAGAATAAATTCCGGGGAAAATTTATCCCGTCGTTCCCGTTAACAGTTAGTGTAACTTTTCAAAGGCCCCAGATGATGTCGAGTAAAAAACTAAGGTGAATTCTTAAATTGGTTTCAGAATATATCGGAAAGTATACGGGATTTCGGAATGAACTTTGGTTGTTATGAAGATTGTTTATATATGAATTAGATATGGATAGAAAGTAAAATTGTAAAGCATTTGATTTAAAGGTATTTTATTGACAAAAGTGCATACTCTATGTAACTAGTTCCAATACTTCCATACCTTTATTTATTGAACACCTCAATTTTTTATAAGCGATCTAAAGACCTGTGATCTTAGTACACATGTATACTACATTAAAACTACATTAAACTGAATACGAATCGTAAATAGGCATACACCATTTTCGATGTAATATGCACTTTAATTTATTTATTTTGTGACTCTCCAAAAAAAGGTAGGACATTACTGAGTATTGACCTAGACTATCAGCTGGTACAAGCTACAGGTAGGTTTAGGAAATCTTTCGAGAACAGGATGATCTTTTCAATACCAAATATATTCTGCATCTTTTGATGGCAAGGTAGGATTGTGGCGTATATTTAACAGGGATATTATCTGGTACAAAGTACAGGTAGGTGGGAGAAAGCTCTGACATCAGGGACATATCTTCATGTAAAATTTATCTAGTGACTTTCCATAGAAGGTAGGGTATTTCCGAGGTTGGACCTGGACTATTAGCTGGTACAAGCTACAGGTAGGTTGAGGAAACCCTTCGAAATGAGGGTAATATTATCAATACCAAATATATTCTGTATGTATCAATTGCAGGTAGGATTGTGGCGCATATTTAACAGGGATTTTATTTGGTACAAAGTACAGGTAGGTGGGAGAAAGCTCTGAGGTCAGGGACATATCTTCATGTAAAATTTATCAAGTTACTTTCCATAAAAGGTAGGGTATTACCGAGTTTTGACCTGGACTATTAGCTGGTACAAACTACAGGTAGGTTGGGGAAATCCTTCGAAATCAGGGTAATATTGTCAATACCAAATACATTCTGCATGTATCAATGGCAAATAGGATTGTGGCGCATATTTAACAGGGATTTTATCTGGTACAAAGTACAGGTAGGTGGGAGAAAGCTCTGAGGTCAGGGACATATCTTGACGTAAGTTTTAACTTTTGACTTTCCTTAGAAGGTAGAGTATTACCGAATTTTGACCTGAACTATTAACTGGTACAAGCTACAGGTAGGTTGAGGAAACCCTTCGAGATGAGGGTAATATTATCAATACCAAATATATTCTGCATGTATCAATGGCAGGTAGGATTGTGGCGCATATTTAACAGGGATTTTATTTGGTACAAAGTACAGGTAGGTGGGAGAAAGCTCTGACATCAGGGACATATCTTCATGTAATATTTATCAAGTTACTTTCCATAAAAGGTAGGGTATTACCGAGTTTTGACCTGGACTGTTAGCTGGTACAAGCTACAGGTAGGTTGAGGAAACCCTTCGAGATGAGGGTAATATTATCAATACCAAGTATATTCTGTATGTATCAATTGCAGGTAGGATTGTGGTGTATATTTAACAGGGATATTATCTGGTACAAAGTACAGGTAGGTGGGAGAAAGCTCTGAGATCAGGGACATATCTTGACGTAAGTTTTAACTTTTGACTTTCCTTAGAAGGTAGAGTATTACCGAATTTTGACCTGAACTATTAACTGGTACAGGCTACAGGTAGGTTGAGGAAACCCTTCGAGATGAGGGTAATATTATCAATACCAAATATATTCTGCATGTATCAATGGCAGGTAGGATTGTGGTGTATATTTTACAGGGATATTATCTGGTACAAAGTACAGGTAGGTGAGAGAAAGCTATGAGATCAGGGATATATCTTGATGTAAGTTTTAACTTTTGACATTCAATAGAAGGTAGGGTATTACCGAGTTTTGACCTGGACTATTAACTGGTACAAGCTACAGGTAGGTTGAGGAAACCCTTCCAGATCAAGGTAATATTATCAATACCAAATATATTCTGTTTGTATCAATGGCAGGTAGGATTGTGGCACATATTTAACAGGGATATTATCTGGTACAAAGTACAGGTAGGTGGGAGAAAGTACTGAGATCAGGGACATATCTTGATGTAAGTTTTAACTTTTGACTTTCCATAGAAGGTAGGGTATTACCGAGTTTTGACCTGGACTATTAGCTGGTACAAGCTACAGGTAGGTTGAGGAAACCCTTTGAGATCAAGGTAATATTATTAATACCAAATATATTCTGTATGTATCAATGGCAGGTAGGATTGTGGTGTATATTTAACAGGGATATTATCTGGTACAAAGTACAGGTAGGTGGGAGAAAGCTCTGAGATCAGGGACATATCTTCAGGTTAAATTTTTTTTGACTCTCCATAGAAGGTAGGGTATTGTCTTGGACTATTAGTTTGATGAAACTAGAGGTAGGTGACAAAAAAGGTCTGGGATCAAGGTTATTTTCTTAAATAAAATTAATATTGTTTCCATCCAGAGTACGTAGAGAAATGGTGGATATTGTACAGTTTTTTAAGCTGGTACAAGCTACAATTATCTGCGATCAGGGCTATATTTTCATGTTAGTCTTGTAAAAAGCAAAAGTATTTTGATTAGAAGCGTATACTTATCTTGGATTTCAGATCGTAATTTTTCCAGGATATGCTAAAATGAATTCGACATGCACATTCTACGTAGATGCATGGGAGAAACATTTTGAGAAAGCGTAATGTCTTTATGTTTGATTAACCATTTGACTGTCATAGGTCTTTAAGAATATTAGCCTTTTTTGCAGGAATATTAGTTGAAACATATACAAACTAACGTAGGAGGCACGTAGGAACGCGGGGGGGGGGGGTGGGGGGGCAAGTTTTTTTTTCCAAACATAACTTCTTTCTATTGAAAATGTTCTTTGAAAGGCCAGTTGCCCTCCTTCCCCCCCCCCCCACTTTTTTGTTACAGTAAAGGTCAAATACGGATGATGTAGTATTGTATCAATAAAATTTGGTACTGTAAGATGTTGTAATTATACCCCCCCCCCCCCCCCCCCCCCCACGAAATAGGATTTTTCGAGTTTGGGCAATTTTCCTTTTTTTATATCTGCTCGTCAACTTTTTCAGGTAAGTAATTTTTTTTTTCTCTGGCCCCCCCTTTCAAAAACGATGCTTCATAACTGCGTAGATAAGAGAAATCATCTGAAATCTAGTATATATCTGCCATCTAAATTAATCTTGGACTGTCCAAAATATATAGGTGAATAGTGTATATTATGCTAGTTTTCAGCTGGTTTAAACTGTTAAAGGTACGGATAGCTTGGAAAAAACCATCTGGGATCAAGACAGTATCCCTATGTTTGTGCGATGTAGGTTAAGCGTATTTTATGAGGTACTCTCAGATGATACATAATTTTGGGATTTGGGGATAATGACATCTATAACATCAGTTTAAATTGTCGCCCGTGTGGCGCAGTGGTTAGAGCGACTAAGTCTTGAGTCGTGGAGAAAGGAGTTGATCCTTTCGTCAGGAGTTCCATTCACTTCACGGGACGTAGAGATTGGTTCTTCGGACGATACGGTATATAAACAGGAGTCCCGAGTCGCGGTAGAAGAAAAAAAATCCCTCACTGCTAAAAAGACCCTGAGTGCCAAGTTCAGGTCTAAATTTGCAGCCCTCCACCGGTAAATGCTGGTGTCTCAATATAAGTTAACAATCTTGAAGGGGCGTTAAACAAACAAACAAATGTCTAACATTAATCTGATACCTGTCAAAAATAGGTAGAGAAATTAGGTGCATTGTTTAGAAATATATATATTTGTACTTTCGAGGGAAAAAATAGCTCGAAATCACCTAGTGTGAAATGTACATGAGCTAGAAAAGTTGGGAGTAGCAAATGACGAGGAATATAAGTTGATAGATTAACAAATGTCTTGCTGTATTGCGTTCGGATATACCTCGGTAAACCGTGAGTTTTGTGTGAAAATAAAATCTTGGCGCTAAGTAAGACATTCAGGTAAAATAAAATAAAAAAAACTTTTGAAATCAAAAGAAGATAGAAAATGTTCCTTTACTTATATAGGCATATTTCTCAGTAGTAGTTTAGGTATGAGTATATTATTAAAATAAAGAAAAATAATACTACGGTAATTTCTATCTTACAACTTGAGTCGATTAAAAAAAAAAATCCATCTTTCAATTATGGAATCGTCGCCTGCATGGGGCAGTTGTAAGAGCGTCTTCTCTGGAGTCGCGGAGTAAGGAGTTGATACTTACGTCGCGGGTTCGAATTGGTCCACTGCGGGACGTGGAGACCGGTCCTTCGGATGAGACGTTATAAACCGAGGTCCCGTATCCCACTAGGTGCTGGCACGAAAAAGATCCCTCACTGCTCAATGGACCTAAGTGCCGAGCATAGGTCATCAGGGTTGGATTGGCTGTAAAAATGGGGGCGGGATCTTAAAGCAGCCTCTAGACATATGTTTTTTTAAATGTTCATTTGTAACGATACGTGCCTGTTTGCAGGGGATAATAACACCTCCCCCCCCCCCCCCCTGCTGATTTTATATTCCTAATACACATAAACATTGCATCAATCGAAATACAAATGAATATTGAAAAAAAATATATCTAATAATATAGTTCAACGAATTTTATTTTGAATTTGAATAAATCCACGCTTGTCATCAATTTATCCATATTTGATGATTAATTCAAATGGATACATTGTTTATATGGATTAGTATTTCTACTTTTACCTGTCCGACTTAATATATAATTACCAATTGTAAATTGCCAGTGAAGTAAATGTAAATTACCTGTGAATATTAATATTAATTAAGAATATTTCATTTATTTCCGTATGTATGTATTTTAACACATGTCGAATATTCCACGTACGAAGGAATAGATCTACATAATGAACGATAACTCGTACTATGAACGATAACTCGTGTTCGCCTACCTGTACATTGTACCATCTAGCGTTAACCTATTTATACGCAAAGCTACTTCTTATAGACTCCTATAAGGAGATGGAGAAAGAAAATATGTTTACATGTATTTTTTTCTATTTTTTTTTTCATAAAGTCCGAGAAATACATTGCTGTTTGGACAGGAGTAAATATCTGCCATTTAATTTGTATATATTGTTTTTTTTTTAAGAAACGGAGAAATATTTTCATACAATTTCTTGTGTGTGAAATTGATTGACCTTTTGACAAAAGAAGAAAATGTAAAATGCTTAAAATAAAAAGGCATAAGACAATGTTGAATTTCATATCCCAACGGGAAAGAGGGTGTTGCAGAAACTCGTGATTATTCCCTATATCGAGAAGGACATTTAAATACCACGACGCATGAAGAGTGATGTGCTACGCAGACGACTTAATTTATACGACGGGTATGCCCAGCTTGTTATAACAAAACATTTAACATTACGTTTATTTCTTGCATAGTTTTTTCCTAACATAGACTGGCGACTTGTAAGTAAACTTTTTTTCACATCTATGGTCACTGTCGCCAATTTGCACGAGAAAAGTTAGAACGATAAAAAGCAAAATTAATGGCAAGTGCACCTCGCACATCATTTTGAAAGATGTACTGTAGACAGCGTGCGTTAATATTTTTCAATATATATAAAAATGTGTCCAATAATCACGCTGTCGATGCAATATCCAAGAAATTCCATTGAGTCATTTCAATTGTAGTTGTTTCAAATCAAATCTGAGCCACTAATTAACAGAACAATAATGAAACGAATTGCGTATGAAAAATTAAATTATTTAAAATGATAGTACTTTATTTTTTAAGACATCGCCACTAGATAATTACATTAGATATATATCTTATTACTTTTAGATCACAATATCAAGGAAAACAATTTAATTCTGCATGCATTTAAAATATTACCCGTTAATTTTCTGACATTCTCTCCCTCTCTCTTTCTCTCTCAAGAGATTTGTTACATTGTACTTCCATTATATAAAAAAAAAATATGCATATAGATACCAGCCATTCTGGGATTCGAACCCATTCTCAGGTAAAACAATCTTTGCATAGAGTCCACACTCTTTACCACTAGACCAGCTCCGACAGTGAAGTTTTATGTGCTATTTTATGTGGACATTTTGCATTTCGGGTGGATTATAATTTTTATTCGATTTTTGTGATTTTCAAAAATATGCCTCTTTGAAACAAAAATCGGAAATGGCAGTTTTGAAGAAAAATCCCGTCTCTTTATGCGTAATAAAATTCATTCTGTTTCAAGGAGGCAATTTTTCAGAAAAATGGGGATTCCCTATTTGAAAAACAGAATACTTGACTTATTTTGCTATGTGACTAATTTATAAATCATTTAATGGCAAATTGGAAGTCGATATGCAGTTTCTAAATATTGTTCTACATTGTGCTGTATATACCGTTGTATCTGAAAAAAATTTAAGACCGTTTTCTGTTACTTAAAATTTTTCTTTTAAACTGCTACAACTTGAGGGAAAATAACAAAAGAACTGCAACACCCTCTTTTCATGACTCACAGGTTTGATTATGTATTTAACAACTGTGCTCGCCCTAGAAGCCGCACTGTCAAGATATTGCTTAAATTCCAATACAACAGGCAATTTAAATTCAAAGTAATTCTGAATGAATTTCAAATTGCAACATGCTTAACGCTCCCCAGTACTTTCAGTACTTTGATTTTTTTTGGCCTTAGTTAAAATTACATGTATTAAAGTAATGTTAAAGAATACTACATTATCTTGCTGGCATGCCAAGAAACAAGAAACAGAACAATATGAAATTCTGACTTTAATGAAAAATTACTCTCATGAGCTAGAGGGTACTCTGTCTACCCAAACATTTTTTAACTTATCATACTCAATAAGATCAACAACAACAAAAACCTGTATTAACATACTTGATAAATCTGACAAAATTATAAATTCATATTTTGCTCTAGTTGACAAATCATGAAATTTCACTGAATAAAGATTTTGTTTATTTGACCACTTACTACCAATATGTATTTACTAGGGCTGGGACGATACAACTTTTTCTATATCGATACGTATCCCGATATTTGAGCCACGATACGATATGTATCACGATATGTTTAATTGGTTATAACTTCTTTTTTTATATTGAAATGAACAAAACATTTCTTCGCAAATAAGAATAAATTATTCAAAGAAATTGTATATCTGTTGTAAAACTTAATTATTTTGCACAAGTGATCTTAATTATTGTGTATTTCATATTTATATTTAAATTAAGCATATTTATTTTAGATATTAAACCCAAAATGTTAAGTAAACAAAGAAAAACATGAGTCAGATTTTTTTGGGCGATATGTCGATATTTCTTCATACGTATCGATATGCGTATCATCCTCACATTGAATCGATATTATCGATATCTCGATATATCGTCCCAGCCCTAGTATTTACTAAATAATACAACTAAAACAATCCTTCACTTCTAATTAGGCATCAAGTAGCATCCCTATTTTGCTTATTGTCAATAATGGTTGCATAATTTCATGAAAAATTTATTTTGTGAATCTTCAATATAAAAAAATCTCTCGTCATCTTTCCTGATTCTGCATTTTAGATGGTTTCACTTGTGCAATCACATAATGTCATTGCAATTTTTTTCTCGGTTTTGATTATTTCTTTGTAAAATCACAATATTAAGCATACATTTCTCAGTTCCAAATAGTATTCCAGCAATTTTGTGCACTGTTTCCTAAAAAAACAAAAACATATGGATCAATTAGCATTTACATACATAAACACTTTAAAAAAAAGAAGAAAAAAGAAACAAGACCCATTAAATGCAAATATTGCATGAGATATGATTAAGTCCCCCAACCCCAACCCCTCATATAAAAATAATATGCAGTGACATCTCTTCTGTTCTCCCAAAACAAAGTCAGGGGCAACAGTTGCAGCAAACATTGCCAACTGCATGCATCAATTTGATTGCATAAAAATATAGCTTCAAATCATCCCCCTTTCTTCTCCATATTTTAAACATTTGAAGTTAAAATGAACATTTCAGCCTTTGCATTGCTGAGATACAAAAATTTATATTTTGATTCCTTATATCAAATTTTATAAGGATATCTCATTAATTACAGAATTCTATTAAGTGTGAAGTAGTACTGTTTTAATAATGAAAATTTCTTTCTATATTTTAGACTTTCTTACGTAGTTGCAATTATATAATGTAATTAGAGATTATAAAACAAATTTCAAAGTTTTTCTAATTTTATATAATTAGTTCTTAAATGAAATAGCACATGCTACTACCCCCACCCCTCCAAAAATAATCCAAACAAACAAACAAAATTAAGCCCTGGACACACTGAAACCTACAAAACCTGCAATGTTGTGTTTTGTTTAGCAATGTGATGGTTTTACATTTGTTTACATTCTACCTGGATCAACATGTAAAAACAGTTAATGATTGAATGAATGCAAGACAGTAACTATATATTGTTACCCCCCCCCTTTATGCAAACACACATTGAAATTTGATGTAACTTTAAAACCAATGTAGATTTTATCATATATGCTGTATGGATAACATCATTTTCAACAACAGATATTTATTATTATATGCAGTTTGAAAACTTGACGATTATTAATTAATTTTTTTTTAATAATTGAATTCAAATGTCATTGATGTTTTTTGGATACTTTGATGTTTCTTTCTTATAGATATTCATACACTGTTATTAATCAGTTTACTTATAATTCACAAACATGCATGAGTTAAGAGTAAATATTGACAGAAGTAAATAATTTTTAAAGGTTTTTGTACTTTGATACTTGCCTAGTGATCTTATTACTGCCAGGTATCTTTCACGGCCTTATCACCAAACGCAACATAATTGTAGCTCTGGAATCCATGTAACTGCTGTTGCTTTCTTATAAATATTTTGTTTCCAATGCTTCTATTGTTCATGCAGAGCATCGGTACGTATCAGCTGACGTATCACACTTGGAATTTCAATAAGGTGAAATCCATTTCAGGCTTTTCACGACCAAACACATATATTTCTCAGGCTTGACCAAACATTTAAATTCCAGTAATACGAAATACTATACAAAGTAGGTTTAAAATGACTGAAAATATCCAAAACAGTGAGAATTAACTCCTCTGAATCATGTTCTGCTCTCTACTTTCACTTTCATTTTCTTGAAATTTGGCTGAAGATTTCCGAAAAGGGAAACAACTCTTGGTGAAAAAGTATGTAATTTCAGAGATTTTTACAAAATTTACAATTGATTTATTTTCTTAAATCAAATATTACCACTCCAATTTTTTGATATGTTCATAATAATTGTTTAGGGTAAAATTAGGAGCATCAAAATATTCCACCAGTGCCTGCGTTTTTTAGGTACACTGTTATGTTTTCCCCACCTTTTTAATAGCATTTTTTGACATTACTTTGCATTTCTTGGCAGGTCCAAAACTTTTTTTTGCAGTTTTCTTGTTTAGAAAATACAATTCACAAATAATTTTAAAGATAAAAATTAATAATAGTCATTTAAATTCATCATATAAATATTAATGGGGTGAAATGACCTTTGTTGTTATTTCCCACATATATGCAAAAATAGGTGACCCGTTACCATGGAAACAATGCCGATTGATCATTTGCAATACTATTTTTGTAAAATGGGCTTATAGTGTAATTATGTCACCAAGTTTAAACAAAATCGGTGAGAGTCTATTTCCAGCCCATTTTGATGCTTACAGAGAATGACTCTTAACATTTGTAAAATAAACAAATATTTAGAAAACAGACTTTTGACATTAAAAAGCATGGTTTTCGTTAAAATTGACGTTTTTTTCCTTGAAAATTATATATGAAAAATTTCCTCTCTGTGTCCCTATGATTTCTCACTATACAGTCTTTTACTTCAAAATATTAGCAGTTAGGCGCATCAAGTTGTAATTACAGGTGTTTTATAACACGGAAATATCACACACTATTGTGAAAGATATCGATGGGAGATTAATCGCGTGATCCAGGAGTCACGTTTTTTTCTTCTAGATTTAACTTTCCATAATATATGCAATCATCAAATGACAAGTAGAATTATATTAATATGTAGATCAGAAGACATATTGCAAAGTAATTACGTCAGAATAATGCACGAGATATGCTAATTGCTTTTATGCATCATCATTTATCAGATATTATGTATAAGTACATGTATTTTATCTTGTTTTTCATTTTAGCTCACCTGAGCTAAAATGATCAAGTGAGTTTTTCTGATCAAAGAGTGTCCGACGTCCGTCTGTCATCTGTCTTGCGTCGTATATCGCTTGTAAATTTTTTCACATTTTCGACTTCTTCTTAATAACCACTGGGCCAATTTCAACCAAACTTACCACAAAGAATCCTTAGGTGAAAGAAATTTAAATTTGTGCACAGAAAGTGCAACGCCTTCTTTCAAGTGGAGATAATTATGAATTCTTTAAAATTTGGTGGCATCTTTAAAAATTCTTCCGTTAAGGAATCACTGGGCTACATGTATAAAATGAATACGTCTGCTGACTTTATTACATACTGTAGATTCAAATTTGTTTACATCATGAACCTCATGGGCAGGGCGGGGCAACAACAGGGGGCAAAGTTTAACATAGAAATATATGGGACAAATCTTTAAAATTTTCTTCTAAAGAACTGCCATGTAATTTTTAGTCATTTTAATATACAAGCATACTCAGTATCAGAATTTGTTCAAATCATGACCCCTGGAGTAGGCAGGCCTCAGCAGGGGATCACAGTTTTATATACAAGGAAAGGAAAATAAAGGAAAAATCTTCTTCTCAAGAAAAGCTAAGCCATTATTTTTCATATTAATTTAGAAGCATCCACGGGTAGTGTGGGTTCAAGTTTTTCAAATCATGGCCCCTTGAATTACAAGATTTACAATGGAATATATAGGAAATATCATTAAAAATCTTTTTTTTCTCAAAAACAACAAAGCCGTTATCAGTCATATTAATACAGAAGAATCATTAGGAAGTGTAGATTTAAGTTTGTTCAAATCATGCTCCCTGGGTTAAGGCAGGGCCACAGCAGGGATAAAAGTTATACAATAAAAACATATAGCAAAAATCTTTAAAAAATCATCATCAGAACAGCAAGGCTATGATTAGTCAAACTAATATAGAAGCATCCTCAGGTAGTGTAGATTGAAGTTTGTTCAAATCATTATGATTATGACATCATGGGATAGCGTGAGGCCACAGCAGGGGATTAAAGTTATATATAGACAGGGTTCTCCATCATTTGAAACCTGAAGTATTTTATTATATTTTTGTTTCAAATGTGTGCATTCCTTTCTTAGAAATTTCAAAATGCTTTTCAAGCTCATCAGTTACCAAGTTTGCCGCTTCGATTATTGTCATCGTCTTTTGAAGTAAAAATGCATTTAAATTCAACAGTTTTGATGACTCAGAAGAAATGTCTGACGTAATGTTTTCATTTGATTTTTGACTATCGATTACCAGTAGTGCCAAACCTATATTTTTAACTATATGACTTGGTGCCTAATTGAATGATTTTTCCAATTATTGTTCAAGCAGGTGAGCATCTGTGCCCAGGGCCCACCATTTATGCTTGTTTATTTTTGGGGATGCCAAATGAAGGCAATAATTGATGCCTGGCTCACTTATTGTATAAAGCAGCCGTGGCCTATATCGCCAAATAAATTTAAATACGTATAAACATCTTGTTATCTTTCTTATCTTTCTAATACAAGCCTAAGCTAAAAGCTGAACACGATTCGTAAAAAGAATGTGTCCGCCATTTTTGATCGGATTCTCGCTATATCTGAGGACCCCTATATAAAGCGTCCAACTTAGTCACTGTTCAGTGTAATCAGTCGTCGCCTGTGTAGACGGACGTATACTATACAGCACTCGGTTGCGATGAAAAAAATAACTGTATACTTCTTCTTATGCAGGAAAGTAAGATATCAAAGAAATTTACAATAGTTGCACAGGTCAGTGCAGTATACAAACAAACACAAATACACGTAACTGCAATAAAATGTAAACAAAGGTAATGCAAGATAACCAGCACGAACACGCCGATAACCGTGACAATGAAGCAGTCAGGTGTAACGAATTCGAGGAGTATACCCTGGTACGTGCTGATATCGTTTGTTTGTTTGTTTATTGTTTAACGTCCCTCTCGAGAATTTTTCACTTATAAGGAGACGCCACCACTTGCCGGTGGAGAGCTGCAAATATTGACCTATACTCGGCACTCATGGCCATTGAGCAGTGAGGGATCTTTTTCGTGCCAGCATCTACTTGGTCATTCAACTGAAATTTGTAGGTCAGATCCAGCATACTGCAATTACTATCCATCCCTTTCAGCGGAGGGTAGAATAATGAACTCAAGAAAATCTCTAGTATAGAAAACCATTTTCAGTACGTAGTGATTTATTTCTTTAACATATGTAAGTAAACATTTATTCTGAGTTACATTGTTGTACGAGTCGCCCGCGTGGCGCAGTGGTACATGTAAGTGCGTCTGCTCTAGAGTCGCGGAGTAAAGAGTTGGTCCTTACGTCGCGGGTTCGAATCCCACTGTGGGACTTGGGGGCCGGTTCTTCGGATGAGGCGGTATAAACCGAGGTCCCTTGTCGCAGTAGGTGCTGGCACGAAAAAGATCCCTCACTGCTCAATGGCCCTAAGTGCCGAGCATAGGTTAAAATTTGCAGCTCTCCACCGGCAAGTGGTGGCGTCTCCATATTAGTGAAAAATTCTCAAGAGGGACGTTAAACAAACAAACAAACATTGTGTTACGGAATATTGCATACAGTATTAATGTACATGGATATTATTTTAAAGAATTTAAAAGGGTAAAGGAGAGAAAGGTATGTTTAACATCTGCTCGTTAATCACCAGATTTTCTCCAACCCTTTGTTGCTTAACTTCGTTATTTCCCGTAGACACTTGGCAGGCCGCATGTCTATTTACAATTAAATAACATTTAGAAACGTGAGTAGGAGAAAATCCTAACCGAATTGCACAAGTTTAAGAAGTTACACATACATATGTATATGACTTGATTACGCTCAAACAAAATGACAAAGATTCTAGATAAACTTTGAAAAAATATCATTTTTTGATTGGATTTTCAAAAAGTGATTTTCATAGTATGTATCACTGATTTCAATTTTTAAGCCTATTAACATCCTTGTTACAAAATCAGCATTGATTTTGGATAATGGAATACACAAAGGTTACAATTTCTATAACAAATTTTGATTTTTTTTCATTTTCAAGCAAAACTTTCATTAATTTTACAGCACATTTTGTTTCAGAAAACACGTAGCACAAGCTTGTTAATGTTAATGTACCAAATTCTTATATTTCATGCAATATTATCAAATGCGTCTTGTGTTTTAAAATTTCAGATTGGCAAGCTAGTGCTCTACAAATGCACGTTTCCCGAAGTGAAAAATATCTAAAATGTAACGCAATTCAATCAGAATTAAAAAAATTCAGTAAAATATCCTTCTATGGCACACTCTTAATCTCCAAGTACGCTTTGAATCAAAATTAATATGGTTTTAAAACAAGCAACATTTTTAAGTTCGTAACCGCAAAGTATCATAATTTTAACTGTGGTTTGATTTTTATATCAAATAAGGAGCCAAATCAGCCCCTTACAATAATACCTTGAACTTTATAAGCTTGATTCTATTGTATACGTAGAGTTTTGATTTCACTATCAAGACGCAGAAAAAGACTGGTAAATAGATTAATTGATTGTATGTTTTACATGCCCTTCGAGAATCTTTCACTCTTATAAAGTCGGCACAATATACTGGTAAAGTACTTCAAATTTAGACGTACATGTATACTCGGCATTCAGGGTCGTTGAACAGTGAGGTTTTTTTTTATCGTGCCTTCCCTGACAAGGGATCTCGATTTTCAATAAAATCTCATCAGAAAGACCCGTGAATTTAACTTCTAATGTCGGGCGCTTGACAAAGAAACGGTCACTATCTAAGTTTTGATGCACTGCGGCAAACGAGAATCGAATACTGGCCTCCCGATCACGAAGCGAACGCCCTACTGCGACTCTTCCGTCACCTGTCGGTTAATAAGGACTACATGTATCCCGTATTTACATATAGAGGTTCTCTTACAGAACAACAGAGAAAAATCAAAGTGTAAATTTTTTTATTGTCTTTCGTAATAATGAAAAGTACGCATATGTATGACCATCAGTTTAGACACTGACATTTCTGCTCTATAATATTCTAAATGATTACAATGAGCAAATAATTTTAAAGTAATTAAAGCTGAGATCTCGAATATTTATTTAATAATAAGAAATAAAAACGTGTTAAACAATGCGTTTTGTCTTTTATATACGTAATTTTAATTAATATTATATCAAATTATATTTAAAAAATATTACAATTGTTAATATTCAAATTTTAGAATGGTTTGCGATATTAACACGATAGCTGTCTTTGAACTATTAATTAGTTATGCCAACATATAACGTGAAATTAGGTTGTTTATATTTAAGATTTGAGGATTGGTACCAATGTAGTTTAGAGTGTAAGTAAAATTAATTTTTATCACTCAATTTTCATTTTTGACTTGCAAACTTGTGACTAAGTCATGATCACATGTATACATAGAACACATTATAAATTATTATATAGTGTATAAATATTCCCTATATAATCTATACAAACGTAAACAGTACATATTCACTGGAGTTGAAGCCATAATCACCAGAGGGTCAGTGCGCGGGCAGCAACATTGTGACGTCACAATCAAAACAATGGTTGCAACGGCCAGAGCTAGCTGTGTATCTGAACAGGAAAAACGTGAGACTAGTTTATCGCAGGATTATTTTCAAAACATTTCGATGTCTCAGAGCAGTATATAACACGGAACTTATAAGTTGTAATCTGGACGTTTTTAAAATCTTTTCTACTACAGAGGTTACATGTAATTAATGAAAATGGAGCCTTCGATGCCTTATTTATTCAAATCCTGACTATATAATAATACAATTATGGACTCTTTCAGTGGTACCCGAACAAATATTTACTATATTTAACTGTAGTTAACTATTATTATAGTTTACCATAGTTAACTATAGTAAAAAAAAACTTTGATACTTTGATTTACTATGAAACTTTACGCTTGAACTTTTTTTGAGATTTCAAAGCTTAAAATCTCTTAAATTTGAGTGTTGACAAATTTGGAAATAATATATGAATATACAAATTAATAGTTCCATTTAATATAAAATATGTACATGTATGAATTGAAGAACAAAAAATATAGCAATCTGAAATCCATAGTAAAAATACTTTGATTTATAGTAAAAAAAAAAACAAAACAAAAATCTTTGATACTATGGTATACTATAGTTAACATTACTAAGCTATTAATAGTTAACTATATTAACCTATATATTACTATAGTATTTTTGTTAGGGTAGTAATGGATAATAAATAAAACAATTATGGACTCTTTCAGTGGTGAATATGGTTTGTTATTCGCCTAGGTCAATATTGATATTTTTCTGGTGAATAACAAACAATATGTACCACCGAAAGAGTCTATAATTGTATAATATTATACAATTATGGACTCATTGCTGGTGAATATGGTATAATATTCATAAGAAAAACATCAATATTGACCGAAAGGAAGCCATGGTCAATATTGATATTTTTCTAGTGAATATTAAGCCATATTTACCATTAAAAAATTTAATTTTTTTTTACTATGAAGTCCGGATTCCGATGAATAAAATATTGAAGACTGGATGACTACACTATTTTCAAGAACGAAATTCTGTCGCAGAAAGATAAAAAATATCCAGATTACAAATTATACCTTCCGAGTTTTCCTTCGGCAATGTGTAAGACATCAATTCCCGTCCAAATATTTGGAAAAAAAAATCCCAAAAAAGTTTGCCTAATGTTTTCCCTACTCGGATACACGGCTGACTCAGGAAATCATTGTTTGAAACATTATAAGAGGTGTCCTTTGTAACGTCAAAATTGCTGAATCACGTGCACTTACCCTTTAGTGCATACGGCCTCAAATCTAGTGAATGTGTAGTGTTATGAACCATTTGGATAAGCATAGATTACAGGAAGACTATAAATAGACCATTTAATGTTTATATAATCTGAAAAAAAGATTGACAAGAAATCTTTAAGAATGATAAAATGATTGATTTTTTGTGATTTATTTTAAATACAAGCACTTTAAAGCGTTTATTTTGACAGTAAGAAGAACTTATAGACAAGTGCATTTTAAATAAAAATATTAAATAAATGTCTGCAATTATAGAACACAATTTTTAAAAATTCCAAAGTTGTTTTTACAGTGCAGGAAACTAATTTTGTTACAGCATCGATGCTGATTTGAATGCTTCCTTTGCTTGCTGATTTGAATGCTTCCTTTGCTTGCTGATTTAATGCTAGAAATCCTTATCCTGATGCTGTTTTATAATTAGGTCAATGCTACCGGAAGTAGCATCATGCTACCGGAAGTAGATAATGAATTTCAGCATTGCCGTTTAAAGCAATAAAAGTGCCTTTTACAATTATTTGATCATAAGATCTCACTATGTATCAATAATGTTAATACTTTAACCAATATTCTTTCTTTCTTTTTTAATTTTTTACTGAATTAAAACTCATTGATTTTCTGATACTAGTAGGATAATGCTGATTTTATGTAGGTCAATGCTGGTTTTATCCTTTGCTTGCTGATGCTGATCCTGGTAATGCTGTTTTTTAAATGCTGATGCTGATGCTAGCTCGATCCTGATGCTACTAATGCTTATGCTGATGCTGGTTTATGTAACAAAATTAGTTCCCTGCATTGTAAGACTACCAAGTCGTTCAGGTATCGTTTGGTAGAAGACTGAAATATTTTCAGCTTCTCTGAAACAACGAATTCAAATTCAACCAATTTAAATTTGACTTTTGGCATCTTTTGGTGATGGTAGCTTAATATGAATTTTTGTAATCCGCTTTGGCCAGTTGATTCCATATGAGGCATCCGGCAGATTTAACTATCTGCGCGCACCTTACGCCCTGCACTACTTTGTCTACTATTTACTGACAGCTTCATGTAAATCATTCATGACATGTTATGTACTAACGAGCATTTTCTTGTTGCATTTACTTTGAAATGCAAACGGTATACAGTTATATGGTGAATAAAAGTACATTTTTCTTTACATGCGAACAAAATTTCATTCGGAAGTACACTTCCCTTAATGATGAAGTTTATTCGTTCATGGGTGCAAGAGAAAGCAACAGAAATATTCAATTCAAATCGACGTAAGAAAACGCGACTTATCCTATTCTGTCTATTTAAAGCATTGTAGATTTCGGCATCTTATCGTTTATAAAGAAGTTTATATTCTCATTAATTTCACTTTTAATGTCTTTTTAATAATTACAACCCCCCCCCCCCAACCCCCCCCCCCCAAAAAAAAACAACATGAAATCACACTGCTCAATCTACCTATGATGACGCTGCTATCTCTAATTATAGAATGTATCGGCTCATTATTTGCTTGAAGTATAGCGGGAAAAATTATGTACAAGGTCGCTTAAAAGATTTTTTACCCTAACTTTGCTAGATATATTCCTGAACATAATAACTAATCCCATTAATAAGATTTTTTTTTTTTTTTTTTACAAAATTGACTAAGTGTGGAACTGAGCAGAATTCATGCTCGAGTACTAAAATTTTATTTTACAACGGACGAAAATTGAAACGGGCGAAAACCACGAAAATTGATGAAATAAAATTGGAGATAACGAACAGTATTCAGTCTCAGAAGTTCATAGTATTGGATACAATCTGAAAATTAGATATATTTGAACAAAATGTTTTCAACTTTCGAAAGGCAGAGGAGAGGAGATCCGAAAAAAATCCTAACCTTAGTCGTAATCCTACAAATTCTCGCAATCTGAGAGAGAGAGAGAGAGAGAGAGAGAGAGAGAGAGAGAGAGAGAGAGAGAGAGAGAGAGAGAGCCAACGATTTTTAATCAAATTTCAAAATTATAAAAAAGAATATAGAAAAAAAGAACTTAATGTCATGGTTTTAATTAAATTTCAAACTTATAAAAAATACAGAGAAAAGATTTCAATATCACAGAAACACAATAAAAGTATGTATTTATCTATTAGAGTGAACCAATTTATGATTTTTATACTATGAAATAGAGACAATTCACGTTTTCTACACGTATATTTTTCAAATCATCAAATTAATTTAGATATTACACAATGATGTGTTCATATTAATGAAATATGTAGTGACAATGTATACATGTATATTGAATACTTATCTAAATAGTTAAATGTACTTAATACAGTACTAATGTTCTATATGCGTACATGTAACGATTTCAATGCATTGTAAAACAGGTAGAAAATCACAATTTCAAAAATAAATAAATAAATAATGATAATATAAAATAAAAATAAGAATTAAAAAAAAAAATAAAATAAAAAAACCAAAAAACATAAAAAAAATATATGAATATAAAAAAATAGAAAAATAACAAGAACAATAAAAAATGATAATAAATAAAAATAAATTTTAAAAAATGAGCTTAAAGCAATATGAGATAGGGTTTTCGTGTAAGAATTTTTTTAAAGTACAATTATAATTTACTTTTTCGTTTATATAAAAAATGAAGGATGAAAGACCTTATGTGTTAATTTTTGCGTCGAAAAAAATCTTGATTATCTTCTTGAAGCAAAGTCCTGTTCTAGAACTGATATCTATTATGTTAATGTACAATCCAGATATCTGAAAATAGCACTAAATTTGGGACTTATTCATCACAAATTAAAGGCTTTAGTTAACTGCAATTTTTTTTATTATAGCACATTTTAACTGCAAAAGAAAATTATCCAACATGCAGATTATAGAACTTTTTAAACTTTATTGACTAAAATTTCTTTAATTGAACGAGTGATTTCAACATATATTTTTAAAGTTGAAAATCGTGATTTAAAATTTGATCACTTTTATGACGTTGTATATATGTAATAAAATCGGTTTATATGTACTTAAGCGATTAATTTGTGTTTAAATTACAGATCTGTTAGCGCACAATTAATTTTAGTGTTCAGGGGCGCTTGCGCCAAATTAAGGCGCTAAAATCAGTACTGCGCCATATTTTCTCGTTTTACAGTATACAAATTGTGCTGGTATATTCTGATGAAAATTCAGATTCTATAATGAAAAACTTTAAACGATCATGGTGAATTTGTCAACATTTGGAAATGTAACAAGATCTTATTATTTGGCTGACATCCCGGTTAAGTGCATTTTATTACATGCATCTTTTGAAAACTTTTCGGACTCTTGACCTATATGAAAGTCTTACTATTTTTGTTTCCGCTTTTTGGACGATTTTGATCTAAAACCGTTGTATCTACAGACCGTGTCAGTCTTTCATTATGAAAATCCAGAATTTATAACAAAAACTCTATGATCACAGTGTATTAACAAACTTTGGGAAAAAATTAAGCTTACATTTTTTTCTTTAAAAATTCCAATACACATTTCCTTTGTATTTCTAAAAACTGTGCTTTGTTTTTACTTATAAAACACAAAGAATGCCTTTAAACTCTAAATTCTAAATTATCTTGATCGGACCCAAACGATGTTTGTATCTAATGTTAATATTTCGCCATGATTAAGATCAAACACTTCCCTTGTTTGAGTCAACTGCATGGATGCAGGTTTGGCACGGCAGCTATAGTTCTAAAATCATGGAGTGAACAATACTCGTTGGAAGTAAAACTACATAAATTTGTAATTATTAGAATTTAATTCATTTTTCTTTTATTTTTCTCTTAAATATTGACTATATAAATTATTTTGTTCATATACTGTTTAGCTTATAAAGAACTTAATTTAAAAAAGTGCTTTTAGTTTCCTTCTATATGGGATACCAATGAATAATATTCTGTTTAATTGAAGGATTTGAATAATAATAAGTTTCTTTCTGTCTTTTAAAAACGCTGGTCCGTCTTCAACGTGACATAATATTTACAAAATGTTGTTCACATGAGACGTAATATACATAAAGTGCAAGTGCATATGCTTCATACTGACTGTAATAGAATGCAAATGTAAACATAAGCAATAATTTCGGGCTTACGGAGGATTGCAGATATAATGAGTAGCTAATATAATTACATAAACGATTTACTTACATAAACGTTTTATTTGGGCTAGGTTTAAATGCATGAAATTTAGCATTTTTCCTCTACAGTTGAAAGCCTCTAATAAATTTTTATGCTGTCAGGCTTTTTCATAAATTGAGATACAGTAAATTGAAAGAAAAAAAATATTATTATTGAATAAAGAATTTTTATCGTAAATTTATCTAATGTATGGCTTATGACGAAAACTTATTCAGTCTTATTATTCTCTCATTAACGCTTTTTATTCTCGAGACTGTTAAGAGGATTAGTATGATTTCATGAAATCATAGTCGAGAAACAATGTCCGTCTGGCAAAACATTAACATCGGATCCTTAAAAGTACACTAATTATTGAATTCACCAAAACTGCAAAATTCGCCACGTGATACTGCTTTCAAATGTACCTTGGTTATCCTCACTTTGTAAGTACTATTTCTAAGAGATAACTGAAAAAGAATATTTTATCACATTGAAATTAAAGTAATTGATGGTGTTGGCCGTATGAATTTTCATGTGGGGAAACTAGGAAGACGACCAGTGCGCCAGTTTTAATACAATTGTGAGGTACACACTGGGGGCCTGCGTGAGCATCAGTGCCCAAGCCTGAACGATCTCAAGCGTTCTAAGGAGGGTATCCACACTGCCCTTCTTAATCTCCTGCAGTGCTACATGTACCTGCATGGTCTGAAATTTGTAAGGAATAGGCATACACATAATCCTAATTGTTACATGCAGCAGCCTGTATATGGCAAATACAAAACTCATACATGTACATTTAATAATTCTCACACTTGTTTTTGTTAATTTTGTTTCCCATTCCAGTCATTGTGTGTGTGTGTGTGGGTGTGTGTGAGGGTGTGTGTGAGAGGGTGTGTGTGTGTGTGTTTTGTTCTTTTAAGTGTGTTGAATGCAATGTGGAGTGCTTGTATGTCTGTTGATTCATTGCGGGTGGATGTAAATGTTCGTAAAAATACCATATAGCGGTAATTTTTAGCGGGATGCAACTTTTGGCTTATTTCAGCGGTTTTGTAGTAGACCGCTGAGATTTTAATAGCTAAATTTGCACCCTTTGTTATAAGTACTGAATACAAGAAAAAACTAATAGTATGATCAGCCTGTTATATATTGAGTTTTACTCAAACTTTTGCGCCAATAGATATTCAAAGGTATATAAAACGTCCTGAAATTCAACTTAAATGTGAATTCCTTTTTCTTTGGCAACGTCATGGAACTCTGTGTCCGCGAAAAAATGTTCCGCCAAAATTACTGACAAATTTTACGCTCGCTAAAGAAACCTACTATACGGTATATGTATTTATATGTATTAAGAGAGCTGAGTCGTTGACAGATCTACATGTACTTTATTATGCTAAAATGATAAATTCATTTCTTATACTTGTTTTACACGGATAGACTATCACCATTTTTTTATGATAAAATGAATTACATGTATTCATACTCTGCACAAATTGAGCTCAACCTTTGCATTGTGTTTTTTTTTTTAAGTTACTACAGACTATATTTTCTAAACTGTGCAGTAAGTGATTTTATTACTTCTACTTTTTTCTGTGCCCATTTAAAAAAGTTTGGTTTTTTCAGTATTTCATACTGAACATTTCCTTTGTTTTTCACTATCACAATTTTTTTTATAACGAGTA
Source organism: Saccostrea echinata (assembly GCF_033153115.1). Classification (NCBI taxonomy): domain Eukaryota; kingdom Metazoa; phylum Mollusca; class Bivalvia; order Ostreida; family Ostreidae; genus Saccostrea; species Saccostrea echinata. The sequence continues at coordinate 19,233,103 of NW_026889751.1, read as the reverse complement.
GTCTGATGTGTCGTTGCTGAGCAAAAGTTAAAATGCTGTCATTTTTGTCGCTCGCTTCAGAAGCAAAACACGACACTTCTTTACACAATATAAGTTAGCATTATTTTAAAGAAATGATCTTCCAATGGTATAATAAATATAACGCATAATAGTCACAAAAGTTACTCATTTAAAAAGCAATCGGTTCGTAAAAAATGTCAATCGAAAAATCATCTATAACTTTTGTAAAAAGAATGGAGAGAGCAGGTGTTAAGAATATGAAAAAAAAAAAATTCGATTGTAGGAAAAAAATTAAATTTTTAAAATCCTCTTGTGAGATTAAATTAGTTATATGAAATGACATTCTGAACATTTATTATAATGTTGAAGGTTACCCTAACTGTTATCGGGATTGGAGCTATATTTTGCAGAGACAACTGTATGATGTGCACCTGACGTTAGTAATATATCTTGAAAATATTAATATCTTAAAATATTAATAAAATGAAAAAAAAATTGTTTCTTGAAACATTATTTTTCAATTGATTATTGTTAATATGAAATATGTGAGCCTCATATACAGCCCAGTAGCTAAGTACTTCGTTACTAGTTTAAAGATACGGATATATATTAAATTGCTGCGATAAAATTTAGAAATTAATTTCAAAATTAAGGATTATCTCTCTCATGCATAGCTCTGATCCTTCGACGTATTTGGCTCCAGTCTTTGGCACTTTTTTCAGCTCTTCAAAGTCTTTTTTATTTAAATATTTTGGATTTCCAATGTTTCGGATTGAGCATAACCGAAGAGACATAATTTGTCGAAATGCACATCTGGTGCATCAAAATTGGTACCGTATATGATTTACATTCAGTTGAAGGTAAAGAAATCACCGTCCCTCACCATTTTTGAAATCTCTGTCAACTCAAACTTTTTCACTCTTTTAGAGTAACTGCATTTTTGCTGTTTGGGGAAAAAAACAACTTCGGTTAAGTTGAAATTAACATTTATTGTAGACTGCAGTGTACATAGGTCTGCTCCATAACGTTATTTTTTTCGGGTAAACAAGCCGGATGTTTCTTTATGATTTCATCCTTTCGTCTGTAAATGTTCCCACGCTTTGACTCTGCGGGCTAAAAGACAGATCTGTGTGACAACTGTTAAAATGTGGAATATTGAAGTTTCTTGGTATAACGATCGCTTTTTTTTGGTTAATGTTGTCTCTGTTATGAGAGGGAAAGGGGGGGGGGGGAGTGAGTTTGAATGAGTTTGAATCAACTTGCTTAATATTGATAAATATGTAGCATTTAAATACAATCACGTCATTATCATTATAACGAAGATTTTATCGTCATTGGCTAAAATTTTAATTACACAATCATTTATAATTATCAACATTTTAAGAACCAATGAATTGAATCATGCCTTTTAAACAGACACATAATTGACCGTCACACAGCGACAATCAACCAGAAAAAAATATCCTATAAATATTTGTTATAGATAACGTATTTGAACTGATTTTTGAATATGTTCTCAAGACTTCAAATGTCTAGAGTAACCTCAAATGTCTTTGTAAAATCAACACCACTGTCACAATATTGTAAATATTGCTCCAAATGATCTTCCATACATTGTGGAGTGTTTAACTTTGCACGCATCGATGGTCACTGAATTGTAGCATAAAGAGCTGCGGCATCGCTTGGTAAACCCGTTTGTCAAGTCTGATGATATTAATAGTTATACGTATCCAGGGTTTTGGCCAGGTTTGTCAGATTAGTTCTGAACACCAAACTGTGTGGACGGTGTGAAATTATGACCAATACTTAGTGGATTGGGCGGCTCCCATGCTGTGTGGAAATGGGATGCATTACTGGTACCTGTGTGGACCATTTGAAACCTGGGCCTTTTTTTTTGCATTTATGAGTGTGAGTGACTACAATCCAGTAAGTGTTATTTTTTCGGTTTTTCTCGAAAGATTGTGTAAACGAAAGTATTTGTTTGTTGTATTCATTTTTGTTGATACAAGACGTAAATTACCGTTTATATGTTTAAATACAAGCGTAGTTACGGAATACCATTTTTGTACTATTTTTTTGTCACATAAGTATTCGTTATGATTAGGCGCGCGTTAGTGAGAATTTATGATGTAAGATAGATTAGTTTATTATATGAGGTTGTTCAATATTTTAAATAGGTGACCTTTTAGTAGATGTAGATAGCCTTCCCTGATGTTAATTCTACGTTATAAGAGAACTTCCTGAATCCGATGACGTCTACTTCCGGTGATGATTGGTACTTCCGGCCGACATGTTATATGAATATGGTTCTTCGTTTGGGAGACGTGTTAGTGATCATTCTGTGACATTATGGTCTTGCACTAGCTTCTTGTGTGTTTCATCTGATGTCTACTGTGCGCCATTCATCTGATGTCTCCTAAGCCTCGATTCCACCGGAGCCCGAGTTCCATTTTGATTTTTTTGTACATTTTAAATAAATTGTTATTGTTATAAAGTATTGTTTTCTTGATTGGCAAAGGTCATCCATTTACTAGACTGGTAAAGGTTTTTTTTAAGAAGAACCCAACACAATTGAAGGCAATTGTGACAACCACTTGTACTACCTCCAATTTTATCCATCTACTACAGCCCCATGACAAACTTTTCAAATCTGCTTTTTTCCTTCTTGATATTCAGTTTAAAGGTACGATATCTCATAATGATTGTCAAAATTGTATGAGCAGTAGGATGAAAAATAGAAAATTTTATTTGTAAAAGAGAATATTATCTTGTCATCTAATAAAATAAAGCTAGGCTGAGAGAAAATATGCATTCTGTTGGATAAATCAGAATACATGTATTTTATCTATATGATATTTCATCGACCACATTTTAATTTGAATACTACCACATTTTAATTTGAATACATTTAAAAAAAAAAAAAATTCTTCAATCATCATTAATCAATCAAATTCAATTAATGATACTTTCAAGGGCATAATTTGATATACACAATTCATTTTTTTTAAACTTCATTTTCTACTGAACGTTGATTTATTCATCTTTTAATTTGAAATATTCAGTATTAACCTAAAAATTTACTGAATTTTGTGGAATTTGATGAATTTACATTGTTAATAAATTACCACATGGGTAAATATCTAGGATGAATTAACTTTTCATCAATTCTGATTATAGGAATTCTAATATACATATGTATGTATGTAAAATTTTGTATAAAATTATGATTAAAAATTCGAGTATGTAAAATGCATGTAAAGTAATATATTATCATTGTTTATTACCATAAAATTATTGATTTCATCAACACTGCGATATGATTTCGTACAAAAAAGGGGTGGTCTGTCAATGCGCAAACCATTGGTATTATTGACATTAATACGAATAAATGAACTCATTTCTAAAGCAGTCTGAAATATAAAATTATATCCTATGAACTGAGTATTCATGGAATGCCACATACCAATTCAAGATCTAAATATCATGTGTCAATACTTTCAATGAATATTCAAGCTTAGCTAAATAGGATCAAATAAATTAAAAAAAAAAACCCTCAGCGCCCTTGTTTTGCTAATATCTTATAATGATAAATCAGCATAACACTGCTTTGACCTCTATGTAGTTTGTTTACCTGTCAGTTCGTCTAGCAAACATCCTATTCAATTAACATTTATCTTAATGGATAAAACATAAAATGACTGCATCTGACCCAAATCTTTGATGGTTCTTGTCCATTTGCACGTAGAATATTCTTTCTCAAACAGAGATCATACTCACTGGTGGGCGAATTATCATTTGATATTAAGATTCCATCGGTTTGTATGGAAGGATAGAAATAAAAGTATAAAATGCTTATTTTGTATAGGAGGGTAGAGATCATACATGTATGATCCTGAGCTTTACTCATTCGGTATAAATTTGTTTAAGTAATCTTCCTTGTTTGCTTTGAGAGGCCATTACAACTTGATAATATGAAGATAACGAACAGTAATCAAGCTCAAAAGTCCATTGAAACAATACATAGTTCGAGTAGAACAAATGTGGATCTCTAAAAAACATCAGAGTTGGGATCATGTCCCAAGGAGGAGTAAGCATCCCCTGTCGACCTGTCATACCCGCAGTGTACTCTTTGAAATGATCGGGCAAATGGAGCTTTCCTTTGACAATTCAGTGTGAAAATAGTGGCCTAACAATCTGTATGAAAAACTTTAGAACTTCAGTCAATATTCGGCTTAATGATAGATTGTATTTACTGACAAGGTCATTGTATCGACCATAATATTTGTAAAATTTTGACTTTCAACGAGACTTTCGATATTCTTGTCTCATGAACTTACTTGTCAATAGTTTGCCTCACTTTAAAATTGTTCGTGTAGAGAGCATTCTCTTGCGTATCTAACCAACTTGGTGACATTAACTTCATATGCAGGTGGTATATTTCTACATAAATAAGGGAAGTTGACGATAGAAAACTTGAAGTCATCACGTTTATCAAAGTTTTGTTGGTAGGTTACCATTATTCTTTTTCTAGTAAAATATCCAAAAATGACTCAGATGTTTCAGACTCTATGGTTTCTTTGTTTTGAAATATATCGAATCAAGATAAAAATGAAAAATTAATGAATATTGTTAATTGATAAATATGTCAATGTATCTAAATGTTGAATCGAAGACTACAGCAAGAGACTTCTTCTTTTCATGTAGAAGGTTTTTGAATAAATTCTGCATATGAATACAAAAATAGGTTGTTTTTTCAGTTTCTTAATAGTACCCAAGTGCATTCCGACAAATTGTTGGAAGACTTGATTTACATAGAAATTGTCAATCCAATCAGAAACCCATATTTGGAATGTTTATAGCACAATATTTGATTTCTTTAAATTAAAAATTTAACGAAAACGTAAAGAAATCATAGTGTGTGTAACTTTGAAAGACATTATTTGATAAGCCAAATATTAAAAAAAAAAATTAAGAATGGATGCAGCTGTTTTCAGTAAGTAAATTTATAAAGAAAGACAGATAATGTTTTACGACTATTTTAATAAAGCTTAAATGATTCATATTAATCATAATTTTGGAAATTTAGCTATATAAGTTGTCAAAAATTTGAAAAGAGCATACATGTATATATCTAAGGCTAGAACGACATTTTTAGTTAGACCATACATAAGAGGTCAAAGGCGAAGCCATACTAATTTTTGGTGAAAGCTAGTTCATTGAAGTCAAGTATCATATAAAACGGCGAACCATTCACGGATCTGAAACGGATGTTATTTAGACTTACTGCTCTGTGGTTGTTTTTATCTCTATGATATTTTCAATGGCTCTCTGCAAGAAGCCTTGTAAAAGTATTGGCTTTAAATGTCAATATCCTCTTGCTATTGAAATGAATCTATTTCCACGAAGAATTCCGGGAGGTAAATGTATAAACATTTTTCCATTATTGAATATTTGATAAAGAAATGACTGAGCAACTATTTTCTATTGCAAAATATTCTATAGAGGCATAATTTCAACCATATTTCTATATTTTTATTTAATCAAATAAGTGTGTAATAAGTTACAGTTAACAATATCTATAAATGACTACATTCTGCGTGAACAACGTTGAAGAATGTTAATGAAAATGAAATGATATATTCCATTTCATAGGAGACTATCAATCATTATTTTGGGATATAAAGAAAACAATGACGTTTGAAAGTATCAACTCAGTTATTAATTTACCTCAGTCTGTCATTGTTTATATCATGCATTCTTTTAAATAATTAAAGCAAAGTTGATAAATGCATCTTTGTGGGCATACATAGTCCGTTCAGAAGAGAATGGTGTTTCCGACATTTTTTTTTATACAAAAGTATCCATACAGGGTTTTCCATGGGTCGTTTAACGTGGTGGCCCCGCCACAGTTAAATCCTTAGCGCCACAGTTAAAAAAATCAGCGTCATAGTTCCGCCACAATTAAAACAGTAGCGCGACGGTAAGTAAGTCGTCAGTAAGATAAATATATATTACATTTATAAACCATATGAACTCCAAATTATGTACCGTTTTTCAGTATCTTATGCTAAACCACTAATTTACTCGAATTAGGGCCCATTGTTTTGGCTTACACAAGCAATTGTCTTCTAGACCTCGCTGGATACTTGAATGAAAACAGACAAGCCATTTTTTTCAACACTTCACGATAACTGCAGATGAATTTTTTTATATTAATTTATGCTGTAATAGTTCTACAGATAACCACCTCTTTAAATTGCACTTTCACTGCGAGTCAAACGTCGTACTTGTATTGTAATCATGTATTTTTGTAATGCTGAAAAATTAACGATAGATCCACCAAAATATTATTTTGGTCACTAAACTGCTTAAATATTTTTTTTATTCCATGTTTACCCCTTTATCCCGTGGATATGACTCATTGGATATTTTTTTCATAAACCACAGTTAAGTGCAGTTGTGACGTCACAATATGGTTTTTTGCGTTAGAGTGATGAAGTAAAATAAAGTGGAGTCCTATATAAAACAGTGTAAAACATTGGTTGTGAAGTATTAAACATGGGATAAAAAGAATCTCCCATGATTTGTAGTTGGATATGACTTTTATCCAACTCGTTGTGTGTTTTAATCCCCTCGCCAAGGCTCGGGGATAAAAAAAAAACACACACACAACTCGTTGGATAAAAATCATATCCAACTACAAATCATGGGAGATCCTATATTTAATTCGCAAGTTTTAAGATATATTCAGTCTAGTCTTCAGACTTATAATTGCAAATATATATAGCTGTAAGTGTGATTGTGTGTCTTACCAGAATTTCTCCTGTCCTTTAATGAACACTGCAGAATTCACCTCTCGTAAACATTTTTTCCCCCCTAAAATACGGTTTAATGCTTAAAACTTGTTGTAACTGGTACTTTTATTTTCAGATTCTATAAGCTAATATCTTTTATTTATAAGTACATGGGTTTTTTTGGGTGGGTGGGGGATGTGTCTTTTTCACAGTGTGAATATATTTTGGAAACATCCAGATTTTTGTTTTTCACTATGTTTAATCGAGATCTTTTATCATTAAATCTATAAATCAATTTGCCAGATAATAAATGTCATTTGTGCATTCAACTATTGATTCATTGGAGTTGTTTGTTTTTTCAATTTGTTTCGTGGTTCCTTCGGTCGTGAAATGACCGCGATTATTAGCACTTTGAGTTAGTCTTGCTCCACAGTTGCATTTCTAACGATGGAGAACCCTGCCATTTATATATTCGATGCATCTAATTATTTTTTGTTTTTAAAATTAAAAAAAAAAAGGCTTAAACGTCGATTCAATTGGTTCCCTGTGTATTTAAAGTATTAAAACAATAAATAAATTCTGAGTTCAAAATGCGTTATACTCTATATATAAACATTTAATTTATTTAATTATTATTTCGGTCATAAATGAACAAATATTATTACTATAGTTGTTTTACATATGATGCTATCACTTTTGTTAAATCGAGGTCTTTAAATCTTTCTTTTTACTTTTTCAGCGCTTTGAAAAAGTTTGTCATTATATTGCCCTCTCACTCCGACCTTCCATTAGACTACACTAGATCCAAAATATGATAATGAGCACGATTAAGATCTTTATCTTCGTCGAGATATCTGCATGAATAGTTTTTTTTTCTTGTAAAAATTTTGTAACGTGACATAATATTTGAATTAACTATTTGATGTACACGTATTATTTAATTTACATTTTAGATTATGAACCTAGAATTATTTCATTTCGCCAAAAATACTGTACAATCGATCCTATATTCAAGTAATTAATTACGTTGACTTCTTGATAATTATATATAATTATATTTTACAGTGCAATTATTGTTTGTGTTTTGAAAAATTTGGAAAATTTGATGAGGTTGAAAAGAACTGCAGGTTCTACTGTGTGTTGTCATTTCACAAATCCAGAAGTATATCGTAAAATACACCTGTTTATGTTTTGTCAAAGGGTTAATTTGATAAGCTACAAACTGACTTCATGTATCCTCCTATTTGCCCTCATAGAGATTTCTTTTATGAAATGTTTCGTGTCATGTTTAATTGGGAATTATACATCCTACATTGTCCTCGATCTTATCGGATTGTGAGAGACAACACTTACATGTATTTTGCTATAGTGAAAGTTAATCTTTTTCTAATATAAATAATGAATTAAAGATCTGAAATGGCTTCCTTGAGAAAATGAAATTTTTTTTTCTATGTTTTGGTCACTGAAGGCCTACTGAGGACGCTTTCAGCAAGACTCTTAAGTTTTTCGTTTATTTTGTCCCTTAGCCTTATAAAAGATATTTGAATAAACTTATGTTCTTGAAGAAGTATTACAATTTCAGGAGTTGCTAGTTCTTTTTTATGGAAATGGTGATATTTAATAAATAGTGAAGTTGTGAAGGTTTACTAATTAATTTATATTTATTATTACATAGTCTTAACAGTCAAATACATACGTGCAATTAACTCCGTAAGCATACATGTCGTTTAATGTCAAGTCAGTTGTTTATTCCATAATATTTCAAAAATTCAATATGGTCAAATTAGACGAAATGAGCAATTAATAAACCTCAATACGAACAACCAGTAGACAGCTCACTTGAATTAACATAGATTTCTGTGGTTCATCGAAAGTTTGTAGCCCGTGAGCTAGGCCATAACATAGCTTTTGTTTCGTCTATACCGGGTTTCCTACTTAATAAATAAAAATTCGAATATGACTTTTGTGCACCCACTTTATCAACTTTAATGGAGACCGTGCTTGTATCTTAAAATTCCTTCTAGTTTACTTGTTTATCTTTGAATTTCGAACCTTGCACTTTTCGAACGCATAATGAACTTGGCACACAAAAATATGAGTATATGAATATTATAATAGTATAATAATTTATCAACCTGTTTCACAAATGTAAGCTTTAACAAAGTACCTAATTCTCTGTATATATGTTCATAATTTAGATTAAGTTCCAATTCTTTCAAAATATAATAATCCGTTAAATTCATTAAAAAAAATTAGTACTTAGTATCCAGGCTTAAAATCTAGAAAACACAAACGTACACGTATCTAAATCTGAAAGAAACAAAAAAAAAAAAAGAAGCTTAATATAACACAGCCATGTTAAGGCTGTCCAAAGGCTATATATACATAAGAAATATACAATTTCATATCGAGCTAGGCTTTGATTTCAATTTGTAATCTATGCATACATGTACAGTTATTTTGTGAAGAAAGTTAATCGGGTAATTTGTGATGTCACATGACTTTGTTGATTACTTGACGGACACTTATAAATTTTCCTAAATGTTGCACAAAAAATGCATGGTCTCATCCGAAGGACCCGCAACTTTCACTTCAAAGCGCTGAGCGCATGGCAAAGGAACAGTTGCTAGCTATTTTTTTTTTTATCGACTTAGGTCTGTCGCGGCCGAGATTCAAACTCACGACCTCCCGATCACGGAGCGAGCGCTCTACCGACTGAGCTATCGTGAACGGTAAACCGTGAAAGGATTAGAGGATTAGGTGCAATGGTGGAGTAAGCATCCCCTGTCAACCGCCGGTCACACCTACATTGTCCTTGTGCTCCTTGACATGAATGGGTACAGAAAAAATATCCGTAGAAATTTCAGTACTAAAATAATGGCCTAACAATTAAAAAGTGTCAGTCATCATTTGACATAACGACGGGTTATCATCGATCTTTCATTGTTAGTTTGCCATCAATGTGTTTCTCTTGTATAATATCAAAATATGAAGCAGGTTTTATCTTTCGGGTCGATTTTATGCCTATATGTAGGAAAGGGGTATTTTATGTATTTTGTGTTTGCCTGAAATCTGAATCAAAAGCATGTCTATAAAAATATTTGCTTAATGAAAAAGAAGTAGTTTTCTTTTATTTGTCAAATGTTCTAGAAAACATTTTACATAAATCTTGCCCATGTGATTGTCAAATTATCAGACAATATCTTTTTTGAAAAGTAAAACGTTGGCGTAGATGTAGACGATAATTACAGACATGTATTAATATATAAATATCAGAATTTCAGACAGATAGATATTAGGTACGAACTACAATTTAACTGGTACGCCTCTGTGTGAATTATTTTTCTAAATAAATAAATGAAATGGAGGCAAGGGCAAACACTTTATATAATGGAAAATTGAAAATGAAAACTTGAAAACTTACATGATCCATTTTTTTACTGTAGCAAGTTCATCTTCTTTGTATAAATAAAAAACATAACCGAAACTTTGGAAATAACATTTTATTAATTATATTTCTTTGTTGTTATCTTGTTCTTGCACATTTCCATAAATTGTTATACATGTATTCCCTTATATTCCCTAATCTTTAAATTAAACGAAGTTTAGTTTTAAACTAATTTGATATTAAATAAAATGAAAATGATTAATTTAACTTGAATGAAATGTTTATGTTCATGTATGTGTTTGAATGGCTTACTAAGCAGCCTCGTGATATTTGTATTCAACTCCACACTTATATTGTGTGCGATGCTTGTATTAAATGATTTTTAGTCCGAGGAAAGAAAAAAATATGCGTTGTTCACATTATTTTCTGACATTTTCAGTGGATAAACATAAATTTAATATTTTGCATGAATTTGAATCGCTTCAAAACTTAAACATTTTCTCTATTGTGATCGCCTGCAATTAAATCAGGTGACTCCATCTGTAAGTGTAGTAAATGTTGATATTTGAGAGCATATATTGTAACAAACTATTCTGTTTTTCTCCATTGACAACTTCAAGTAATATTTTTTCTTAATATCTTACCAAAAGAGGTTTATTTTATAGCATTAACTTTGATAGGCAAATTATGTGCAGTTACATAATGTAAATGAAAGTACATTTTTCTTTTAGGGAAAACAAATTTGTTCACTTATTTTTCAAGTAAAACTACTCTACTCGGTCCCATCCTCACAATCCCTTTTGTACACTCTCTGTAGATCGTATTTGTAGAGAGTGTAAGAAAGAAATCCTAGGATTTCACCAAACTTCTAACACTGATACACATCATGACTAAAAGTAATGAATTAAAAAGATCTCTCAAATAATTGACTTTAATTGACTTTTTTTTAGATTTTCCATTTAAACTCTCAAATTCAAAGTAGAAATGGGAAATGGTCATTTATTGATTAAATAAGGTTAAATGAAAACAATAACTTAGATGTAAGATTGATATAATGAAAGATCGGAAAGATCACAAAATACTGTAAAAAAGATCACAAAATATACTGTCTAAAAAAAACCATGTATCATTTCTGTACATAAAAAGACAATAAGATTCTTTTTTTTCAAATAATATTTTATTATTAGGTCAAACCCAATGGATTTGTCTTCAAATTAGGGGAAAATGTATTAGAAAATTGATTTTAGAAAAGTAATTAACTAATTGTATTTAGAAAAACCTCATGTATCCAGCAATTGAAGGTTATGTCCTGAAGAACCCTTTGACATAAAATTGTTTGTTTGTTTGTTGTTTAATGTACCTCTCACCCATATGGAAATGAACATTTCCCATTTCTACTTAGAATTTGAGTTTTAATGAAAAATCTTAAAGTAGAAGGCTGCAAATTTATACCTATTCTCGGGACCCAGGGTCAATGAGCAGTGAGGGATCTGCCAACACCTACTGCTACATGGGATCTCAGTTTATACGGTCTGATCCGAAGGATCTGTCTCCACGTCCTGCTATGATCAACTCATTACTTCCCGACTCTAGAGCAAACGCTCTGACCACTGCTCCACGCGGGCGACTTTTGACATATAATAAACATTTCAAAATAAACTAATAAACTGTTATTTTTTCCATCCTGAGTAAGTCGATTTGCATATGATGGACATCTAAAGAGGAGAGAGAGAGAGAGAGAGAGAGAGAGAGAGAGAGAGAGAGAGATGAAAATACTCGAGATTTCTTTTAGAAAGGTATATTCCTTAGATAGTAAACCTTTCATTTTCAAGAAAAAAAAGAATAGAAATTAATTTATTACTGAATAAGGAAATCATTAAAGTTAAAAATTGATTCCCTTTTAGTTTTCAGTAGCAAAGAATCTAATGATATCTTTTCAAAACACTGATGAAGACAAAAATAAATGTCACATTTCTTATAGAATAACATCTTCTATATGTCAAAAATTAATAAATCATACAGGTAAAGGAAAAGAATAAAACATTAAGAATTTAGTACGCAGCAAACAGTCCTCTAATTCTACTGATATGCAGACAGAGTTCCATTGTTATGTCATGAAGATAAGACTCAAGGTCAGAAAAGACTGTAATTATTTCATTGTTTGATTGGTTGTGTGTTGTTTCATGTCCTATTTGAGATTTTTTCACATATATAAAGATGTCACCATACTACCGTTGATGGGCTTCAAATTTAGACCTATACTCAACACTCAGGGCCATTGAGCAGTGAGGATTCTTTCGTACAAAGGGATGCAAAGCACATACAAAACATAACGGTTAAAAATTGATTGTCTTGACGTCTCATACGTGAAAATTGGTAAAAGTAATAATATATTAATTGAGCGAGGAGAGAAAGCATTGGCTTTGTATGAGAATAATCACTGTTCAAATATCAAAGTAAAATGACCAGTTTAATATATTTTGAATAAAAAGAAATTTTGTTAATATGTAAATTAAAGACTTGATCTTGAATATTAAAATAAAAAAATGAAAATTCTAAATTTTTCAGCCTACCTTCAAAAATTCAAAACAAAACCAAAAATAATAAGAATAATGATAAAAAATAATCAATGAAATGTGGAGATTACCAACAGTATTCAAGCTCATAATAGTCCATTCAAACAGTACAAATCGGTAGCAGAGCAAACAAGGACATCCAAAAACATAAAAGTTGGATCAGGTGCCATGGAGGAGAGGAGTAAGCATCCTCTGTCAACAGGTCACACCCACCGTGCGCTCCTTGTCATGATCGAGTAACGATTGAAAAGTTAAAGTCATCATGTTTATCATAAAGCTTAATTGTTATGTTACCATTAACATCTTTTTCTTGTAAAATATTCAAATGTGAAACCGACGTGTCAGACTCTGTGGTATCTTTTATTTCAAGCTCACTGTGATATATCGTGTCAACATATAAATGGAAATAACTATTGCTAATGGATAATACGTTGTCGATATATTTAAATGTCGAGTTGAAGGCCGGATTAGTAAAGCTTTATTGTTTTTTTTTTTTTACTTTGGATCTTAAAAGAAATTAAGTACATCCTGCTTACATCCAATTTTAAAGCAATCCATTACTTTATAATACTTTTCCATCTAGTAATCAAGATTACTGCACTTTCAATTACATCATTTTTTGTTGTTTTTTTTTTTCATGAAATAATTAATCATAAAAATTTCGTATTTGAGACTTTATCATTTTATTTTGAAAGCAACACAGAAATGCATAGTCTGGATAATTTCAATGTATTTGTAAAATTTACTATTTTTTTTATCTGATCCCCCGATCTCTGTTCTTATTTAAACGAACGTTCATTGAGCTTGTTTTTTTTCTTCACATACTACGAGAAAATTTCTCAAAGTAACGAATTACGTTACGAATTACATTTAACGAAAATGACGTGTTATAGCGCGTGAGTTTATGTTATAGCGCCAAATTTTAGCAAATGAACGCTAGATTTACGCGTTCAATAGCAAAATATTATATATTTATTTTTATGTTCATAAGGAACTGGTACTGAGACCAAGGAAGGCAGCGACTTGTATGCTTAAGCTCTCTAAGCATTGCATTCTGAGGAGAGCGAGGAGAGCTAATTACACTCGCGTTTAAAGTCAGTTTTTCTCATATTCTACGGTCACTTTCACGACCTTTTTGTGAACAGAACCGTCATTGGATTGTACATGTATTTTTGTATGTATTGGATGCGTTTTTCAATCCCCTCCTCCTAGAACAGGTGATTATACGTGCTACTGTCACAGTATTATGTATCCTTGTATATTGGCAAGATCAGTTAAATTTTATATCATAGAGTAAAGCATTGGCATAATCGAGTCTAGATGTCACAAAAACACAGGCTAAGGTCAAGTGCTCGTTTTCAGTATTCAGTAGCCGTATTCTTCTGACTTCCCTACGTTGAATAGTAGCAAAAAGCGTCACAAATGAACTTTGCTTTTGCCTGCTGAGAGACTTATCAAACCATACTCTTAGTAATATGGTTGAATTTGAATGCAAGAAAGAATACTAAATGCTTAAATATATTCATTTTTTCTCTACATTTTGACTTGTATTGTTAGTAATTAATTAAGGGGTAATTGAGATAAGGCCATACTCAGAAACTTTCTCCGGCACGGTACATCTCACAAATGCAAAGACATTGGCACTTTCAGCCCTCCTCCCATAAAAGTAATATGTACCTGTACATGTATTTCTATATATTTAAAAGTGCAACATTGTTGAAATGAAGTTACTCCTCGGATTGCCCAAAAGACTTTGTTACTGTATTGCGGTTTTCTATGTACTTATATTCACAAAATAAGTTACACTAGAAGCCTGTTTAACATCATTTGGGGTTAGATAGAGTTCGTTTGTAACTTCTTGTTGCTTTTCTTAACGTGGGATAGATCTTAGAATATTAGAATAAATGGATAGTTCTTGACAGTGGTCATAACGTTAACTTTTTCTGATAAGAAAAAGCAAAAGTTTGGTGGCAATACGTGATAAAGAAACGCTAATCTGTTTATCAACTTCCAAAATTTAAATAGCGTTTTAATGCCATATTTTTTGCATCTGGAAAAAAGGACTACATGTTACCTTGTTTCCTTACATAAAAAATCTCATAAAATGAAAGTTTATATTTACTTTTTTGGCAGCAAAACATTTTTGTGTGAATGGACAAGGATTTTTAAACATATCTCTTATAAGAATGTATATGTTTTATTCATTTGTGCAAAATATTCTAGGAATTTTTGAGTTAGATAACCTCATACCATATGTAGTTTGACCTCTAATATTTATTACACATAACATAAATTGTTTATATATCTTTAAATTCATTTTATTCGACGTGTATATTTTCTCCTTGTGACGACATTAAAAAATAATAATAATCCGCAATTAATGTGCTTGACGTTTTAAAATATTAGGTTAAGACTGTAATAAAAAAAAAAAAAACAAAAGAAGCACACAACTAAGTGTAATAAATATATTATTTCTATAAATTAAAGACACCATTCATACTGTGTCAGAAGTAAATACTGAAATATAGATCAGTTCTAACTTAAATTTTGAGGGTAATTTAGTCGATAACATAAAGAGGGACTGCAGGGATTTTACTTGAACATAATAGCCTCTGGATTGAAGAGATAGCCGGTAACGTTACGCTGTCTCTTTTCCACATGGCGCTGGTATGTAAGCGATAAGCGTTTACAGCCCGAACAAATATTCATGAAGAAGATACAGAGAAATAAACATATTCTTATCAATTTCGAGAATGTGTTTAATCACATAGGAACAAAATTTACGTTAAATATATTTTTTTACATGAAATTAAGAAACCCACGAAACTATCGATCATTATGTCACTAATCTGGAAAACGAGAGTATTCGATATGGAAATTTTATGTAACAAAACGTGCAAGACCAGGTGACTACGATAATCATATATTGATCATTAGCAAAGTGCTTTGAACATCTGTTGTGCGGCAGAAATTTCCAACCAAAAGGTTGATCTCTTATACAATGAACCACTGGTCACTGTCCATGGCATGTCTAGGAAACTTCCCGTCTGATAATTCTGCGAATCAACATATTTGTGATTCAAGAAATTCTAAAAACGTTTATTTACTAAGTGCTTTGGCCACAAACAAATCAATTTCCAGCAACATATGTAGGTAAAAATTATGTATTTTGTAAATATGACGTTATTAATTCGGTACATTCCTAAGGTTTGAACAGTAAAAGCCTCAAAATTGCTCATTTCAGAGGTAATTAATTTCCATAAGAAATAGTGTCCACAGCTGTCGCCTACTTCAATTTTCGGATATATTGTGTAAAATTCTTTGAAAAAACAAATTCTCAAAATCTTTGTGGGCGATGCTTGCTGTCTATAAAATCCCAAAGAAAATTCCACTGAAAATTCATGTCTTCTGCAACATTAAGATAAATGCAGAAAAATGCACAAGTTAATGACGTAACAATTAGCATTTAGGAGGTCATTTGAAAAATACAATTTGTATGATCTTACTACATGGAATTTCAATGATTCTGGAAGCATGGGTTTTCTTACATCACTTTCATATTTATGAGAAATACAGGGCGAGATTTGCTTTGAAACCGTATTGGTCTTTCGAAGTCCCAAACTTTAGAGAGCTTTACATTCAGCTTATTGAGTTTGGATCCTACTGGGTTTCATCAACATCAATGCTTTTGTAATAATGTTGTATCTGTATCCAAAAAACAGAAGTTTCCAGAAACTTTTTTTTTTTTTTGGTTTTAAATACTTCAAACATTCCAGTGTGTGGAAGTCAGTTTGATTTTCTTAACCTAAAAAAGGGTTCCAAAGCTTGAAATGATTTGCAAAACCCCTTTCCTTAAACCTAAAGATTGATTGACTGTGTTGTTTTTCGTACCGTTCGAGAACTTTTCACTCATATCGAGACGTCACCATATACCGGTTAAATTTAAACCTATACTCTGCACTCAGGGCCATAGAGAGCAGTAAGGGTTCTTTATCGTGACACGGGGCCTCGGTTTTTAAGGTCTCAGCCAAAGGACCCGCAACTTTCACTACAAAGTGCCGAGCGCTTGGCGAATGATCAGTTGCTTCCAATATTTTTTTATCGACTTAGGTCAGTCGCGGCCCTGATTCGAACACACAACCTTCCAATCAAGGAACGAGTGCTCTACCGACTGAGCTACTGTCTAAACCTAAAGATTTTTTTGAGAATCTACATTTGATTAAAAACACTCCATAAACATGAAGTTTCTTCTTCAAAGTAGTTAATATTTTTTTTTATTAAACCTAAAGAAAAATATTAACTACTAACCAGAGAAAATGAGAGTACATGATATTGAATCTCTTAACATTGATATTATTACTGCTGTTTATGAACATGATATTATTACTGCTGTTTCTTAATCAAACATGCAAATCTTAAAGCACTAGGATTGCATGATTGTTTTTACAATAGGAAATCTACAAGTCTACAGATTGAAAGTTTAAAAAAATTAAAGTGCCCATTGCAACTAACTTTAATTTTGTTAAATTAATCGCATGTTCTTAGATTCGACGTTGTCTTTTTTCAATATTTTAATGGTGCGGTGAACAACTGAACAACTGAAGTAGAATATTTTTCCCCAAAACCTTTAAATACATAAAAAAATCCCGGAAAGATCAATCAATGAGACTATTCCTCTAGAACGATACCACCTGATCAATATCGTATGTTTCGATAAGAGCTAAAGATTTCGCTTAATTGATGTTTCTCTGTTCTCTTACCTGTTTCAATTACTTTCTCCTTAGTTATTGACACATACGCCTTCTTTTTGACATACACATCTCTGACGTCATTAGCTAAAATAGTGGACACATATTATTTCATGAATTGTGCGGAGGTGGTAAAAAGATTTGCCACTGCAGGAATAGATGACTTGAAAACCAATATTTTCCCAAACTTTACAGTGAAAGATAAAAAGCTCCTAGGTTCTGTTTAAGGGACTGAACGCCTTTTCGTCTTAATTGCTTCTTCCATAGAAAAACATTGTTTAGAAGAGTATGTATGTGCGAATCTGGAGTGGGGTGGGGGTCAGGGGGTACGGACTCCCCTGGAATTTCCAGAGTTATTAAATGTATATAGTAAAGCAACTAAAAGTGACCTTGGACCCCCCTTCATAGAAAACGCGGACCCCTGTTAACTTGGTAGCTACCGCTCCCCCCTCCCCGAAATAGGTTTTTCACATTTGGAAAAGAGTCTATTTAATTTTTTTTTTGCTTGTCAAGAAAATTCTGGGTTGGAATTTTTTTTTTGGACTGGGGTGGACCCCTGCCCCCCTATGAAAAAATTCCTTGATCCGCGCCTAGTATAATAGCAGTATTTATTCAATTGTGATAAGTTAGAATTCCATCTGCATAACTACTACATGTTGCATATAAATTGTTTATATATATATAAGGCGACTCACTCTTAGAAGCAGGGTTCTCAATTTTCTTAATCTGAATTTCGTTCTTAACAAAACGCCGCTATGTTAAGGCTGTCCGAAAGCTTAATATGCATTAGAAACATAATCTTTTATAATTTCAAGCTACGTTTTGATTTTAATTTGTAAACTGTGTATGCATGTACAGCCAATTGCAATATGCGAGGAGGGTTTTATTAGGTATTGCAATAGAGCATTTTATGATGTCACTTGACTTTATTGAACACGGGTCGGACTCTCATAATTTCTACAAAATAGGCTATTTTACATACAATCCCCCAGTAAGATTTAGTTAGAGGACACATATCTTTCACAGATTCACACAAAATAACTTTAATCTATCCTTATTAATAACTTATTCCATTCTAATATATACACGATTTATAAATTCTAACGCTGTGTCCGGACGTGTAACAGGAATCATTTTACATACTACGTTTTGTTATTGTTTGAATACGCTGTACACGACAGGAGACATGAATAAAGCTATTTTATTACAAATGTTCACCATACTACATGTAACAGCACATTAAAGCTTAAAAGAACAATCCAGAATTCTGATTTCATCATCAACGTAAAAAATTCTACATGTCATATGAAAGGGATGTAGAAAATAAGACACTTTCCTCCTCATGTCAGCTCAGGCTCCGGGGCCATAAAACTTAGATGAGCTAACTTTTGATCTCAGTCTCACTTTTCCGGCGACAATATGTACCTACCCTCACTGCACATATTGTCGTCCATCGGTACATATTGTCGCCGGCGACAATATGTACCGAGACGAGCCTTATTTTCTTCCTGCATAATGGACGACAAAATGTACAGTCAAGCACCAGCACATATTGTCGTCGGCGACAATGTGTACAGTCAAGGTCGGCATATATTGTCGTCGATATATTGTTTTGACGAATAATTGAGAAAGGAAAGAGAGATTTACAAACACACACACCCTCACACACACACACACACACGGAGGGAGACAAACAACATTACTAACAATACTGTAGGGAGAAAACTTCCGGGGCAGAAAATTGTGTCCAGGATTGATGTACATCACTATGATATGTCAAAATACCGTAATTCTTGAGACATCTGCTAAATCAGCCTTTTTCTTTTTTTTTTTTTTTTTAGCCCACCGTCCCTCTGTCTGTAAACTTTTCACAATTTCAGCTTCTTCTCAAGAACTACTGGGTTAAGTTCAACCAAACTTGCCACAAAGCATCAGTGGATAAAGGGGATTCAAGTTTGTTCAAATGAAGGTACAGGCCCTCTTTCAAGGGAAGAAGTTAAGGATAAGTAAAAATTTAGTGATATCTTTTAAAAATCTCAAACACCACTGTGTCACAAATAATCAAACTTACTAGTATGTGAAAGCTTCATTATGAGGTGTAGATTCAGATCATGTCCCTCGAAGGAAGGGTGTGGCTACAATAGGTGATCAACTTTTTTTCAAAGAATATTTAGAAAAAAAATCCTTCAATTTTTGTGCTGGGTCAGAAGAGATGATACTTATGTGAATGCTTCGTTTTATAGCGTACGATCAATTTTGCGTAGCTGGCACGAAAAAAAAAATCCCTAACTGCGCAATCACCATGAGTGCCAAGCATAGGTCTAAAGAACTACGCAATCTAACTCTCGATTCCCGCCTACATTTTACACCCATTTAATTCAATACTAATGAGATTTTTGGCCGTAAAATCTTTGTTGAATGCAAAAAACAGTTCAATGGTAGTTGACTGATAATTTTAATTCCAGTGTTAAATAGTTATTTACCCCTAATTCCAGCTCTTTGAATAATGGGGGTAGACGATATTTTTCATTGAAATCGGGCTTAAAAGCATCACCACATTTTAAAATATTCTTGGATATGAATAAATGTTCCTCAAATCTTTTCTTATGTTTTACTCATATAAAATTAAACATATATTTTGGTAGTTTTTTGTCTGTAAACAATGTCATGTGTTTTCCCCGTGAAACAACAAAATCTTTGATATGAATTTGTGAAATGACAGTCCATATTACCTGTAAAAAGGAAATTTGTTTCACGGGGGGGGGGGGATGTTTTAAAAATATTTTCCGTTTTCCGTTGTTTTCTATAGTGAAAATCACAAGTTTTACCAAAATTATACAGTTATCTCTCATTGTTTTCCCAATGTAATGTTTTATGAAAATTCATATGAATATCTATATAGATATGAAAAATCATTCAAATATGTTAACTTTTGAAAAATGACGTGGTGGTAGGCGGGAGAACAATACTATAGTTCGCAGTTCTTTGCAGCCCTCCAAAGGCAAGTGGTGACGTCTACGAATGAAAAATTCTCGAGATGGTCATTATAACAACAAAGACAAAATCATTTTTGTTCAAATTATGACCCCATGGAATAGGATGGGATCACAATGGGTGATTAAAGTCTTACAGAGGAATATATACAAAATTTTTATAAAAATCTCAAAAACTAGACAGATGTAGGACCGGCGCACCCTCTCCCCTTGGTTTAATTTCTTGTCAGCTTTGGTAAATTCTGTTTGTTCAATTTGTATATGCTCTCAATTTAGTCCACAGATAAAATTTCATATTTTAATAATTTACTTAACATATACAGTAACACACCTTTACATGCAAATGTCTTTTTAAAATTTTTTAGCGTGTCAAAAAAAAAAATTCTGAACCACCCCCTCTTTTGTCTGGATCCACCACTGAGAACAGCAGTAGGCCCGTGAATAGTGACACCTATATGGAAGTTTCCTCAGGTAGCGCAGATTCAAGCATCTTCAAATCAAACCGGGCCTAGGCTGGGGCCACAATAAGCGATCAAATTTCTACATAGGAATATATGGGAAATTTCTTTAATAATTATCTTCTCAAAAAGAGATGAAGGCAATGCAACAGAGCAAAAAAGCAATGATTAGTCATATTTATATGGATTGTTGATTGATTGATTATTATTATACCTCTACTGAATTTTTCCCTGTATAACATTAGATCGTTAGATGTGACTATTTCCCTAGAAATCATTAAGAATGGACTAATAAGCGTGTGTTATTCAAGTGAGCTAATCCCCGCTTCGAAAGCTAATTCCCGGTTATCCGTAATCCTCTAGGTTTTACAATGAAATTGGTATGATATTGGTATTAGTCGAATGGACTAATCCTCGTGTGTTAGTTCAGTGACCTAATCCCTGCTTTGAAATCACGCTATCTGAATCCTCTAAATTTTACGTTTGTATCGGTTTAATAAAACAGTTAAAAGTGTATCATTGCGGCTTTGCCTCGGGAAAAGTCCTGGCCTTGGGAAACTGAAATCTTGCTAACTCTCTCAATGATATACTTTAACTGTATATTGTTGTTTAACACCGAGTTGGCAATATTTCAGCAATATTTTGACGAGAACTTTAAGTGTTTATGGCCATTTCTGAAGTTTATAGTTTCTCTGGCCATATTTATATGGACCATTGCCGTGCATTGTCATGCGACATGTTTTGATGGATGACAATACGCACAGTGAGGGTAGGTACACATTGTCGCCGTTGACAATATGAACAAGACGACAAAATGTACCGTCACAATCACGCTGCATGAAATAGCATACGAGACACGTTGGTGTGATATACACCCTAATTACATTCACAAAAACTACCAAAAAACAACAAAAGAAGTCTTTAAGCAAAAATATCTGTGGGGCGACAATATGTACAGTGAGAGTGAGGTACATAATGTTGCCAGCGACAATATGTGCATGTGTTACTTTTCAGACGGCGACAATATGTACCGATGGACGACAATATGTGCAGTGAGGGGAGTTACATATTGTCGCCGACGACAATGTGTACAAAACGACAATATGTACCGTCACAGCGTACCAAATCAATAGGGAGACAGGAGACATTAACACCCTATAAAAAGGTATTAAAATCTTATTAGTATATAAATAAGGGAATCTAATGAAAGAGAAACTGTCATCAACTTATCGCTCATAGTCAGTAGAACAGTAAAATATTATACAGATGCTTCAGACTGTATGTATATATTATTTCGAATTTACTTGGATATACTGAGTCAACATGAGAATGAAAACAAATAATGTTATTTCAAATCTCCTCCAAAATCTTCAGAGTTTTCAAAACGCCTAATTTGTTGTATAATATTTCCTGAATATGTTAAAACAGGGTTCAAACTGCAGTTTTTCCTTCAAATCAGGAAGAAAGAAGCCTTGGTAAAACATGCTGAGACTTTGTAATAAACTTACAAATAATAATAATAATAATAAAAAAAAAAAAAAAAAAAAAAAAAAAAAAAAAAACAACTAAGATTTCCTTGCAACTTACGAGAATCGTAGGTTTCTTATTAATAAGTATATCGTAATATAAACATATTTTTGAAATAATAATTTTATGGCGTACGTGAAAATTTTCAGAAATAATCATGCAATTGAAATCGATGACGTAAATCGCGACCCTTAAAATGAAATTAAATTTATTATCGGTAATAAAACAATAGGGATAATGGATGCTCTGTTTAATAATTTGAGTATGAATTAATAAATATTATATTATGTCTGATATTCAAAAAGGAAGACATCTGGATACTTAAATATGCACTTTGACTTAAAACATGATTGCTTGTTCGTAAGGTAATTTATGATATTAAAAAGATATTTTGACTAGATAGAAAGGCAATCAAAAAAAAAAAGATTAAAAGAAAGTAGAATTTGACTCTAATTATAAAAACATAGTTTTAAGATATAACACTTTATGACATCTGCTGAAAAAAAATGTTGTATTTACAAAACATAGATTTGAGTAACTAGCATAGCAATAATAATGATGTATAACAAATTAAATATAATGATGTAAAATAAATAACGCATCATATATGAGCCTGGTCTCGGATAAGTGAGTTTATTTCAGATACTCTAGTTATATTTATCAATTTCGGATAATTTACGCGTACATTTGGATATATAAATATTCACCTTTTGTCACAAGCTATCATTTCGAATAATATGGGTCCATTTGTAGAAAGCCTTATAAGTTGTTACTACCTCCTTTCTCGAAGATCGATTGGACGGTAAGGTCATGGAAAATTTTAGGAAGTTAAATCGTGGCAATGTCTTAAATTTTGAATTTAAATAAATGAGATTTCAGGTTTAACTATTGAGGTTTGAAGTTGCAAAGCAAATTAGAGGTACCGATGGTTAAGTTTGTCTTTGGGTTTGGTCTGATTGAACTTTATTTTAGATCAGATAAAAACTGTATTTGGATTTACGCAAATTTTAATTTGTGAGGTACGGGAAACATGAATGATTTAATATTTGGGGGTCAACAGATTGTTTGATTTGAATTATTTTTATTTTATTTTTTTTTTTGTTAAACTTCGAGTCCATCATAGCTATAGCGGAGAAGGGGGTAGGGGGGTAAGACATGGAATTCTAAAAAAGCCGGACATACTAGACTGTTTTAAGTTGTTTGCCATAAAATTTTATTGTGCTTGAAGGAGGTACATCCACATTTGCCAAAATATAATCGTCTTCAAATCGGATAAAACATTCACGAGAATTTGGGCACTTTCCCTTTTGCAGTAATCAAAGTACTGTATAGCAAGTTTATAAGTTTTATACGTGTATTGCTATTCTAAGGACCTGTCAGATGTCTAAAATTTTACTATGGTTTACTGTGTAATAATAGAAGGGCGGGTGGACTTTATTTGTAATATTATTTCATGTGTGTCAAAACGTTGTGCCAGAATTGGTCAGGAATGTTAATGTTCGCATTTATTTTTACATACCATGAATTAGTTACCCTTCATCTTAAATCTGCATGTATTTCTTGAGTTAACTGTCATTATCTTAGCAATCCTACATGTGTAGATTAGCTGCAACACTTTAAATCATCTGCTGCCATGCAACTTGTGTACATCCTGTCTGCCATCTTTATCGGTGCATGTTAAGTAGATTAGTTTCGTATTTGACCTTATGGTATTCATGTTACATCACAGGCATAGTTACTTGCTATTAATTATTATTGTGATTTCTAATATTCATTTTAGTAATTGTTATTCCCGATTACATGTGTCTAAAACTTGTACTATATTTTTATCGTCTGCATACTTAGCAAGTTTACTTCTGTGAAATTTACAAGTTTCAGATATAAATTGATTACTTACTTATTATAGACACATCTTTTGTAATCCATATTTATTGATTATTTTGTCTTTTCACAACTGAATTTCTGGGTTTGTTTATAATCCATATTGTACGACAACTTTGTTTGACATTACGACACGATTTTTATTTTGTACGATGTCGTACATTGTCGTGATTGGTGGAACGTCGCCGTACAGCATTTGCATTGGTTGAATCTTGTCATGTGACCCTTTTCCGAAGGTTATATATAGAGGGCGATCGCATTTTGACATGAGATAATTTGCCGAGTTGTCAGGCGCGTAAATTCAAAGTAGAGATCCAAAATCCGCCCATATTTTCACCATAGCCATACTATTGTGATTCCAGGTGAGAAAATGTTCGACAATTATCTCCCAACACACTGGACACCTATTTAATTATAAGTAACTCTGGAGATCATTCTACTATAGCCATTGTACACCACCCCTTTTTTTTTTATAATAGTAGCATGTACGGTAGACGCCACCAATATGAATTGTACCTGTTCAGATGAAAACTATATTACGATTAATAAATATTATTGAGACCAAGATGATTCTTATGTTTTCCCTATTACCAAGGGACCAAGGAATTTAGTACAGGAGTACTGCCAGTTATTATTTTGTAGCGTCCCCAAACTTAAGTTTAGCCATTCCCGGAGAGCTTACACTATATTTACAGACTTGTACGTTCATATTTGTTTGCTAGTTTATTGAGAGATTTCGAACAATACTGTTTGAAATAGGATGAAGACATTTCTTAAGTTTGCGAGAATTTGTCTCACAGTGGCAACCGTCACGGAAGCTCAGTCGGTAGAGCTCTCGCTCCGTGATCGGAAGGTCGTGTGTCCGAATCACAGCCGCGACTGACCTAAGTGGAATAAAATGGTAGCAACTGTTCCTTCGCCAAGCACTCGGCACTTTGGAGCGAAAGTTGCGGGTCTTTCGAATGAAACCTTAAAAACCGAGGCCCTGTTTCACAGTGAGCGTTGGCAGGATAAAGAACGCTCACGGCTCAATGGCCCTGAGTGCCAAGTAAAGGTCTAAATTTGAAGCCCTTCACCGGTACATAGTGACGTCTCTGTATGAGTGAAAAATTCTCAAATGGGACACAATCAATCAAGCTCACAGGGAGCAGTCAAAGTACAGCAAAGCTTTGGTAATTTATTCTTTATATGCCCTAGACTACGTATGCATAATTTGCTGGGTTCAGGCACAAGCAAGTAGCAAATAATATTGGGACAAAAGGCAGTAAGTACAATAAAAAACCTTTTGTAATTGATTTTGATCACAGATATATGTTACCAAGATTGTACATGGACTGACCCACTGCCAGTTACACACAAAGAATTTCCCTTGCCCATCAACTTGATCTTAAACCAATTTGCTTAACCAGATACATGTATAATTGTAATGGTCCACGCTTGATACCTAAATTACCTAAATTACCATTTCCCAGAAGATAAATCTACTCCTTTCGAGGCATTTTTTGAATACTCATTTCTTTTGTTTGAAACAGGTTAAATTGTCCTTTTGACATGAAAATAATTGTACTTTGAATTATAAGATTTATATTAAACATTTAATAATTGTGAAATCGGTGACGTAAATGATTGGCGTATTCTGTCGCACCTCAACGCAACTGGAGGAGTGCAACACATATTCTTAAGCTCATCCCATTGTTCATTTTAGGCCCGTAGCAACGGTTTCAAAAGTGGGGGGGTCAACTCCCCCCCCAAATCTGACAAGCAAAAAAATAAAATAAATGACCAGAGGGGGGGGGGCAACTTCCCAAAATTATCTAACAAGCAAAAAGAAAATAATTAATAAAATAGAAGAATAAAAATAAATAAATAAATAAAATTAAACTGACCAAAAGCCAAAGGTGGGGGTGGGAGTGGCAACTTCCCAAAATTATCCGACAAGCCAAAAAAGTGTTGGGGGGGGGGGGGGCAGTAGTATCTAAAGGAAAATTTACTATAGTAAAATATTATAAACAGAAAAAAGTGGGGGGGGGGGCGCTCCCCCTCCGCCCCTGGCTCCCCGCGTTCTACGGGCCTGTATTCTTTTGCACATGTGTTATAAATTGAAATTCAGGATTTGATTTTGTGCATTGGCTTGTAATTGACAAATATTTGACTTGATTGTAGTAGCCCTAGCAAATTGATCACCGTAGCCAGAAGCGCCAAATTAAAAGAAGCAATATAACATCTTAACATCAAATTTACGTACATTTGGATCGATAAATATTGACCTTTGTCACAAGCTATCATTTCGGATAAATTAGGTCCATTCGTATAAAGTCTAATAATAAGTTGTTACTACCTCCTTACTCGAAAAATCGATTAATCTGATTTTGTAAAATCGTATTGAATACTCTTAATTTCAACCGAGAGAAATAAAATAAAATTTTTAAATATTCATTAATAATTACACATCTTCAGACTTAAAACTACGGTAACGGTAGCCCAGTCGGTAGAGCGCTCGTTCCGTGATCGGAAGGTCGTGTGTTCGAATCACTGTTCCTTCGCCGGGTGCTCGACACTTTGATGTGAAAGTTGCGGATAAGACCTTAAAAACCCAGATCCTGTTTCACAGTAGGTATTGACCTCACTTCTCAATGGCCTTGAGTGCTGAGCAAAATTCTACATTTAAAGCCCTTCACCGGTATATATGAGTGAAAAATCCGAGACGTATAACAAACTAAAACGGGACGTAAAACAATATATAATCAATAAATCAGACTTTAAACTACAATCCAGATACGTAAATTTTATAGTACCATTCTAACACATCATCAGTGGTTTGAAACAAGGCGTGAACATCATGACACTCTCCCCGTCAGGAGAACTAGGGTTAACACTGACGACATCTATTCCAACATGACGTCATACTTCGTTAGTTCAGAGAAGTGTCTACATAAGATGTAGTGTTATATTAAGGGAAACCTTTACTTCCCCACTTAATAAAAAGACATTACCCTCTCGACAATATTCAAGCCCACTCTTGATAGACGTGTCTGGAAATTCCTAAACAAACATATTTTTATAAATTTTCAATTTCAGTTGTTTGCTCGAAAACTGAGAAATAAAGTAGCACTTGAAGAATAATATCACTTTATTTTATAACTCTGCTCTTTTAATAGTTTAGCAGAGGCAGATATTGGTAATATAATGAAACAAAAGGCACAGGGCCTTAACGATCACATGAGTATCCCTAACAAAAAAATACTATAGTTAACTATAGTAAATCAAAGTATCAAAGTTATCACTATAGTAAATCAAAGTTTTCAAAGTGATCACTATAGTGTCATAGTGATCACTATAGTAAATCAAAGTTTTCAAAGTTATAACTATAGTAAATCAAAGTTTTCATAGTTATCACTTTAGTAAATCAAAGTGTCAAAGTTATCACTATAGTAAATCAAAGTGTCAAAGTTATCACTATAGTAAATCAAAGTTTTCATAGTGTCAAAGTTATCACTATACTTAACCATAGTAAACTATCGTTAACTATAGTATATTTTTGTTAGGGATAATACAATTTAGAGGATCCACAAATGTATAAAATATAATGATAGATGAAACTTTGTTACCAAAAAGCAAGAAAAAGAGAATGATCAATAACAACTCATAAAGTTAATTCTTTTTACCCCCATTTATCACCATGTAGACTATTTAAAAAACAAGAGTACTTTTGTACTATTTTTAACCTCATATTTCTACTTTTCACATTGGCCTTTCTTGGTCTTCAAAGAATATTTTAAATTAAGTTATTGTTGTTTCATTTTTATGTATAATTAATAAGGCTACCTGAAACTATAAAAGTACTTTTTGTATTATAAAATAAAAATTCTTGCATATCTTTTTTTTTCATTCTATTAAACTTTCAAATACATTATATACATTGATTAATTATCAAAGGTGAATGGCAAAGGGGAATTAATTCTCTCGGTAAAATACAAATTTATAGAGTCCTCGCGAGCATCAGGACAATTGATCAAATGTGCAGGATTCCAGAAATCTTGGAAAAATACCCTTGCTTAATAAACCTTTTACTCATTTTTTCTCTAAGTTGCCAGGAGCAGAGAAGATTTTCAAATAAATAATGCATTTAACATAGCCCTCTCCTATCACCAGAACAAATGACCAAGGATCATGAAATTCACAAATTCGGAAGAGGTACCTATGCTAAGCATATCAATGTACTTGGTTGAATATTTTCAAAAAATTGAATGATTAACAGTTTCACTATATTATCACCCCCTACCCCGAAACCCCAGAACAACTGACCCTGGGACAAAAAGTTTTAAAAATTTTGTAAGAAGCAGTCATGCTGATCAGAAATACATGCATGCACCATGTTTATCTGCTCAATACTCAGGAGCAGACAAGATTATTTCATAGAATAAATGCATTTTTACTAAATTTTCAATAATGTCCCGCCCGAACACAAGAGTCCCTTTCATAGGGGCCATAAAATTCACAATTTGGGAAGAGACACCATTGCTTATCATAAATATGTACATAGTTGTTTATTATCCAGGAGCAGATAAGATTTTCAAATAAATAATGCACTTTCACTATATGATCTATTAAGCACCGCCCTAGCACCAGAACCAATGATGACCCTTGAGCTGTGATATTTATAATTTTGAAGAGGCATCCTTGCGCATCATAATTATGCACTTAGATTACTTACATAGTACCCGGGAGCAGAGAAGATATTCAAAAAATGAATGCATTTTTACTATATAATCAAATGACCCAGGGGCCATAAAATTCACAATTTTGAAAGAGACGTCCTTGCTTATCAGGAGCAGAGGAAAAAACTTTCAAATAAATAATGCACTTTCACTACATTATCTATATAGTCCTGCCCTAGCACCAGAATCGAAACTTTGTGTTCATGAATTTCACAATTCTGATAGTTAGCTCAGTGCTTAATTCAATCATGCGAACTTTTTGACTGCTTAATGTCGAAGAGTAAAGACGAAATTTTTTAAAGATTGCATTAATTCTGATGATTTTCATCATGATATTGTCTAACCACACACTTAGATGGCTTTGAAAGACATCTGCAGATGTGTTCTCTTTATTTAACAATAAACATATTTTTTATTGATTCAGACAAACATTTTGGAATAGATTTATTCAGGTTTTCTAAGTCACCAAGATAGCGATACATTTCAATGACCTCCGATTGACCTCAGCACAAAAAGTGCTACGTACTAAAAGATGAATTTCTTGATCATCATTTTTCTGAGTTATGAAAATAAAACATACATGTATTTTCATTGTCAAACGATAAAAAGCTTATACATGTAGGCTTATGCAAAAAAGAGAAGCCATTCTTGCAAATTATGGGGAAGTATTATTGTGCAGTTAATTTGATCTCTTGACGTACAACATTAAAAAAGGTTGTGAATTGGCTACATAAAATATGAAAACAAAAACATAAAATAAGAATAACATTCTAAAACACTGGCTTTCATGTTTTTATTAATTTTCATTGTAATTATTTCAATACCATGTACTATGGAATCAACATTGTTCGTAAGGGACCAATTTTTGTGGTTTTTTTGGGTCACCATTATCCACGAATTTACATCCCCACGAACATTTATTTTGTTTCATCGAATCTACCATATAAAAAGTAACCCATGAAATTAATTACGTCCAAACAAATAAAATTTTGCTTGCCCACGAACATTGACTCCAATTTTAAGGAATCAAAATGATTCGACTATACGAGCGTATATCAGAGTTTTTCCTAATATTTTTGTTTGTATGTTGTTTAACGTCCCTCTCGAGAATTTTTCACTCATATGGAGACGCCACCACTTGCCGGTGGAGAGCTGCAAATTTTGTCCTATACTCGGCACTTACGGCCATTGAGCAGTGAGGGATCTTTTTCGTGCAAGCACCTACTGCTACACGTACGGGACCTCGGTTTATACGGTCTCATCCGAAGGACCGGTCTCCAAGTCCCACAGTGGGATTCGAACCCGCGACGTAAGGATCAACTCCTACTCCTTACTCCGCGACTCTAGAGCAGACGCTCTAACCACTGCGCCACGCGTTTTTCCTAATAGAGTCTAGGTCAATATATTAAGTAATACGTACATGTATGAAATGTATGGAGATAACGAACAGTATTCAAACTTAAAAATCCATGAAACGATACAAATTATGGAGCAGGGCAAATATGGACCTTTAAAACATCAGGTGCTATGGAGGAGTGAGCGCCGTGTGCTACTTGTCGTGATCGGAAAATAACGGAAAAATCCGTCAACAATTCAGTGTGTAAAGGATGGCCTAACAATTAGTTTGAAAAACGTCAGTCAGCATTTGACTTAATGATAAAATATATTTGGTGACAAGGTCATTGTATCGACCGTAGAGCTTAGGAAATGTCGACTTTAAACGAGACTGTTGATATTTTCTTTCTATAATACTGATAATACTAATAATATCTATTATTATCTATAATACGATAATTTACAATGTAATTGTGGTTTTCGTATAACACAAAAATGATTCTGCAATTTAACTCGAGAAATACTGTGGAATCATTTAAATTCGTGGGGGTCAATGTTCGTGGGCAAGCAAAATTTTATTGGTTCGTGGGGATGTAATTTCGCGGGCAGATCGTTTATTTGGTAGATTTAATTAATAAGTACGTTGACAAAATAATTGTTCGTGGGGATGTAAGTTCGTGGGTGAGGGTTACCCACGAAATCCACGAACATTGATCCCCCACGAACAATGATGATTCCACAGTATGGTGTATACACAAATGATACAGTGCATGCAAAAAAAAAAAAATTCTTGTATAGAAATTAAACTTGATATTCATACTTTCATTCAAAGAAAATACTTATTCAATGTAGACAATATTCTTCAATTATCCACTTGTCTGTAATATTTTACAAATCTCTGTCAATACATATTGCTGATTTTAAACTACAATTCAAATTCGACCTTCCCACTGCGCCTATAGTCAAAGCTTCATGTTGTTATCAATTTATTACGGAAAATACAAAGAAAGTTGACCTTTCAGAATAAAATATTTTTATAAAGCAGCTGCATATGTAAGTAAAAATATTCATTTTAAACGTCTAATGGAAGATAAATAGAGGTTCTGTGTGTTCAAATCTACCATAAACCCACAGGCTTTTTTTGAATTGATATTTAACCGAAATGTATATATATATATATATATATATATATATATATATATATATATATATATATATATATATATATATATATATATATATATATATATATATATATATATATATATATCCCGAAAGATATTTCAATAAATATGAAACCTTATTTCTTAAATAAATAAATAACTGAATTGTAAAATTATTGAACATTTATCTGAAAATGATAAACAGAAAAACAGACAAAGCCATTACCCTCTCTAAATATTCAAGCCCGTTGTTATTAGACGAATCCGGAAGTTCTTTAACAATTATATTTGAATACATCTCTGAAGTTCTGTTGAATGCTCGAAAACGGAGATATATAAGCAACACTAAAAAACAATATTTCTTTTTTTATATCTCTACTCTAATAAAAGTTTAGAAGAGGTAGATAATGGTAAAAGTAGCAAAAACAAAAGAACATATTAATTTATATCAACCTTGGTGCACACAATGTTATTGTCTAACTACATATTTAGATACATGTTATTTTCTTAAAAGCGCCTTGAAAGACAAATGCCAATATGTTTTCTTTAAATAGAATTAATAAAGTTTTAACAGTGCAGAAAAACCTTGTCTGAAATTGAGTTAATTTATTAATGATACCAAGATAAGAGTACTTTTCGATGACATTCGGTGAACCTCGGCACTATATATTCTAAACAATGTCGAATTTCAAGAAAATCATTCCCCTGAATGATAAGAAAAGCATTTTAATAATTATATTTTTTAATGTAAACTGAAAAAAAAAACATATAACCTAGTCAAAGAAAAAGAGAAGGCAGTATTTCATGTTGTTGAGAAATGTTATTCTGTAGATAGCCTAAACTCTTCAAGTACATCTAAAAATATCGTAAATTGACTACATGAAATAGAACAAATAAGCGTAAACCACCAGCCTTCACGTGTATAATAAGTTCCATCTTTTTATACCAAATAAATCATATTTTTGCTATAAGAGTTTAGAACAATATGTCTGTTATTAGAAATATAATAATAAGACAATTTTGCATTATCATATGATTGAATTATTCCTAGATCTGAAATTGGCTGAGACCAATTCCATTTCTAGGGAAGAAATCCTTCAAAACCATATGTAAGTTTTGAATATTTTTAATATTCCCAACAATCAAAATAAATTCGAAATACTATATCTATATTGGATATTAAGTTTTATCTTCTTCATGCATATGGTGCATCAAAATTGGTACATGTACTGTATAAGTTTTACATTAAACATTGTAGAAAAATACTTTATTACGTTCAGCTGCACGTCACATGCACGTAACTGCCTAGGTAAACAATGATTTAATTTTTTTTTCTTTGGACTAAAAATTTACCTAGAAATTCAAACTTGATACAAATAGTTTTAAAAAGTTATTTTATTTGCTCCAGACCTCGATTCAGGTGAATATATCATTCAGGCACATAGAACCGGGGTAGGATGGTGGTGCAGAGGGTCTGCCCTCTTGAAGTTTTGCTTTTAAGTTAGTCAAAACATGTTCATTGAAAGGTTAGTTCCCGTTAATGGACCTTAATATCGTCCTAAAAAAAAGTTTGGAGAATTTTCCTCTTTTTGGAGGGCTACTCAAAGATTTCTTTAGAGGTAAGTTGTCAATTATTTTTCTGAATGATTTTTTTAAATCGGTCCTGCGTATCTGTCATTTAATTATTTGTTCTACAGTGCAGCTCAAATACATTTTAAAATGTTCATATTAGTACAACTTCCTATGTTTATATAAACCTGGCTCCTCTCATAATGATTAGCTGGGACTTAAGCAAATGTAAATACGTAAAACACTATGGATTACATATTAACGAGTTTGTAATATTTTATCTTTCATTCATATAATAAAACAATTATTGATTTTTTTTTCAGTCAATATGATGATTTAGGAAACTTCGAAGAAAATATTCACCTTATCCTTTGTGCTCGGTAAGTATTGTACTCCTCAGGTGGCTTAATCATCGTATTGATCACGAAACTGCAATAACTGTATATTAATATAAGAGATTTTCTCATCACACTCCAAACTGATTTTACAGAAAAAAAATCTTGAAATATGATATGGTGTAAACAGAAATGAAACATTGCATGCACCCCCACCCCCCTCTTAAATGCTTCGTACAGATATCTACGATTTAAGTTAGGCAAAATCATTATGATGTAGAGGCAGAGACACTGGAGACAGCTTATATTGTTAAGACAATGCTCCCGATGACTGACTAAGATGTGCACACCATATTATTGTCTAAATTAATAATTATTTAGATACATGTTATTGTCTTCTTAGCACCTGGAAAGACAGCTGCCAGTATGTTTTCTTTAATTAACAATAATAAAGTTTTATTAGTGCAGAAAAAATTGATTTACTTAACTTCTCTATATCACCAAGATAGGGATACATTTCAATGCCCTTCGGTGTACCTCAACACCAAACATTCTTAACAATAACGAAGAAGAAGGTACGGTTTTAGCTTTATTGTGCCCTAAAAATTTAATACTTTCAAAAAGTTTTGAAACTGGCTTAAACATTAGTTGAGTATATGACAGTGATAAATCAGGAAAAAATATAGCATGAAAGAGTACCATTCTGGAAATATGACATCATTAATTTGATGCATTTCTCTATTTTAAACAGAAAAAGCCCCAAAATGACCCATTTCAAGGGTTATTTTCCTTAAGAAAATAGTGTCCACAGCCGTCGCCCACGTTTATTTTCGGACATGTTGTGTAAAATTCTTTGAAAAATCACATATCTCAAAATCTTTGTCGGCGATGCCTGTGGACAATATTATCTGAGAGAAAATTCCATTGAAAATTGGTGTCTTCTGCAACTTTTCAAGAAAATACGGGAAAATGCATAAGTTTATGACGTCACAATTAGCATTTAGAAGGTCATGTGAAAAAAATGATTTGTATGATCTTTCTGCGTGTAACTTCAATGATTCAGAAATCATGAGTTTTAATTTTTTACATTACTTTCATTTTTAAGAAAAACACAGGGCAAAATTTGTATTGAAACCGTACCTTGTTCTTTCAAGATAAATATTCTTCTGAATGATATGAAAAGCATAATAATTATCTTTTTTTTTATTGTAAATTGATAAAAAAGAATGCATGTAGCCTTGCCCAAAAAAGGAAAAGGCAGTATTTCAAGTTGTGAAGGAATAATTTCATTATTGTGTAGATAATCTGATCTCTTCGAATACGCAATTAAAAAAGAACGAAAATTGACTACATGAAATACTTAGTACGTAACAAGGAAAATAAGTATGAGAAATCATCATGTTATATTAAGCCTTCACGTCTATATTAAGCTCCATCTTATTTTGATACAGAATAAGTCACATGTCTGCTATAAGAGTTTGAAACAATATGTCTTGGAATAGAGATATCAATAAAGTAACGTTCATCTATATTATCATTTGATTGATTTATTCCTAGCTCTTGGATTGGATGAAATCAAACATTGTAGAACACAAGGACTTATTTTTGCCTTCATTGAACTAAAAAAGATCGGTAAACTGAAATCGGTAAAGATGATTCCGGAATGTTATTTCATTTGCACCCAACATCCATTCAGGAAAACACAAAATTCAGATTCGTAGAAAGGATGTGGGGTGGTGGTGCAGGAGACCTGCCCCTTACCAAACTTTTTCTTAACTTGAATTATTACTTTTAATTTAGTATGATCATTGTTCATTAAATGGCTAGCGCCCGCTAATGAACCCAAACACCCCCCGTAAAAAATTGGAGTTTGTAGAATTTCTCAGTTGTCAATTAGTTTTCTTATTGATTTTTTTTAAAATCGATCCTGCGTACCTGCTGTTTGATTATTTGTTCAACACCGCAACTCAAAAACATTGTAAAGATTTCAAATGAAAACAACTTGCTATTTTTATTTTAACCCCGCGTTCTCAATGCGATTGGTTAGAACTTATGCAAATGTAAATACATGTAAATAAGATGCTATGGATTACGTAACGAGTTTGTAATATTTTATCATTGAATCATATAGTAAGACAATTAATGCAATTAAGAAGTTTAATATTCACTTTGCTTTTCGTGCTCGGTGAATATTGTACTCCTCAGGTGGCTAAATCATCATATTGACCTCAAAACAACAATAATAGAGATTTTTTCATCACACACCAAAATGATTCCACAGTGAAATATGGTGTGAGCACAAATGAAACTTTTAATGAAAAAAAACTATATTCTTTGTATAGAAGTGTTCTTGCTCTTCTTCGTCTTTCAACTACAGTCCCTCTGGACACTTCATTACTGGTGATGTTAATATAGTTGAAAATGAAGACCTTAAAGCAAACACTGTAAAAGGTCCTAAAACAGGGAGCCTCGATCTTTCAATTGGCGATAGAACTTTATTTCAACTATGAATTCTGTCGAAGATTATGCCAAACGTTGTGCTAAATAAGAAAAGGAAGTAGTCAACACTTTGTCAGAATGGATTAAGTGTTTTAGAAATATATATATAAAAAAATTGTATTAGAAAATTAAAAAGCGAAATTTGAACCATCTACCCTTCCCTTTTAACTAAACCGGAAGTAATGAAAGAGTTAGAGCAACTACACGAAAAGTATGTTATGGTTCCAGCAGACAAGGCTGGTACATGTAATAATATCGTCTTTGTTTGTAAGGCTCATTATTATGTTGTACATGTATTTAGGAAGAACTTGGTTTTAATTCTACGTCTGAAAATCCCAAATATTTTCACAGTTCACTTTCCAAAGAAGAAATTCCTCAAAATCATATTTCAATGTTTAATACATTTAATATACCAGTCAACCAAGGTGAGTTCAATCTACCCTACCTGTGCTGGATTCCTAAACTTCATAAAAATCCTAAACAAACAAGGATACATTGTTGGTTCCAGCAAATGCTCTACCAAGCCCTTATCTTTACTCCTTACAAAACTACTAACAGCTGTAAAGGAGAAACTTCAGACGTACTGTGCTACAGCTTATTCTAGAAGTGGTGTAAATCAGATGTTGATCCTCAAAAACTCCAAAGAACTTTTAGAAAATTTAAAATCACCAAATATTTCAAAAGTCTATAATATCAAAGCTTACGGCTTTCTACACTTTATACATAAATTCCTCACGATAAATCAAAATCTAGACTTTTTGATATCATAGACAACTGCTTCTTAAATAGAAACAGACCTTGGAAATGTTCACATCTTGTGAATGGTCATCAGCAAAATTACTTCGTCAAAAACCACTCCGATTGTACACACAAGTACTCTGAAGTTGATATTAAAAGGATTCTGGAGTTCCTCATTGACAACATTTATGTAGTCTTTGGAGACCAAGTTTTTCCAACAAGCTGTTGGAATTTCGTTGGGCACTAATTGTGCACCTTTATTAGCTGATATGTTTTTATATTCATATGAAGCAGAATGTATTTCAAAAACCTCTACACGAGAAGAAGAAAACACTAGCTGTGGCCTTTAATTGACATTCAGATATATCGACGATGATTTATCAATTAAAAATAGTTATTTTCATTTGTATATCGACTCGATATATCCCAGTGAAGTTGAAATAAAAGACACCACAGAGTTTGCCACATCTGTTTCATATTTAGATATTTTACTGAATATAGACGATAAAGGCCAATTAACAACTAAATTATATGACAAACGAGATGACTTAAGCTTTTCAATCGTCAACTTTCCTCATTTTAAGAGTAATATTCCACTATCACTTGCTTATGGTGTTTATGTCTCCCAACTTATTCTCTTCTCAAGAGCTTGCTCTGAGTACGATCAATTTTTAAAGCGAGGCAGGCTACTCACTGATTAGTTGATGCTACAGGGAATTCAACAGCCTAAGTTAAAGTAAGCAGTTCGTAAATTTTATGGTCGTTGTAATGACTTTGTTAGCAAATATAACCTATCACTGGGTCGTATTTTAGCTGACGTGTTTCATACCAATTGTTAGGCCTTTATTTTTGTACAGAATTGACTACGGATAGTTCCGTCTACCTGATCAATACATAGGGCTCACGGCAGGTGTAACCGGGTAACAGGGGATGCTTACTCCTCCTAAGCACCTGATCTCACCTCCAGAATTTTCAGGGGTCCGTGTTTGATGCCCTATTTGTAATGTTTGTGGATTTTTCTAAGATCGATCACTGTTCATTATTTTTACCTATTACATTGAATATTTTCATTCAAAGAGTGCGGCATAAGCACGGTTATGTTAACGCTACACCCAGATATCTTACTTGACTAAACGATATGACGTCATAGTAAGCTGTATGACGTGACCTCTAGAGATAATTATTTCTTAATATTTATATTTAAAGTTTATTTCAGGTCCAAAAAATGAAAGGAACCATTAAAAAACAAAATGCAAAAGTCCAACACTCCGTGTGCCATCAGTTACATAAAATGTAGATTCAGTAAAAATATACGTGCGAGAATTCATTATTTTTTTTACATAACCTTACATGCAGTGTTTTAGAAGTATATGTATCTCTATTTTTCTTAATTTTTTACTGTTTTTTTTTTTTATTTGTTGATTTGTGTTAGAGAACTATCAAAACTATTTCCACACCAAAAAAGTTCGTCTTGAACATTACCGCATACCGGTAGTTACAATGACTTGTCAGGTTCACATCTATAGAACAACCTTGTCTCATTAGCATTGAAAACATGCTTTATATACTTCGATTCAAATCAAAAAAAAAATATTTTCCAATCACTTAATTGCAGTGGATATTTTACTCTTGCACTTTTTCCGCAAACCAATCTACACACGGCACCCCTGCGTATTTTAGCAATGTCGGTCTTAATGCCGTAGTTAGAAAATAAAACTTTTTTTTAAGTCCACTTACATCAAATCACTTGTGAAAATTTACACGTGCTAGACTTCATATATAATCACCTGTGTCTACACGTCGCAATCGGCGGCTTTAATGTAACAGTTATTAAAACAACAAGCTTTGTGTTCAGCGGACCACAAAAATCATGATCACTTCAAATTAACAGAGTTTTTCAATATAACCGATTTCAATCGAAACGAGTATTTGTCACAAAGAAACTGTACCATTTTTTTTTTCGGGGAAACCAAAACATTTCAAACTAACCGATTTTTTCAAATAAAGAGAGTTCAATGTAAGTTCGTACATTCATTTTTTAGGCGGGTACAGTGACGAAAATATGCTATTTGTTGTTACTATCACTTAGTGATGAAGTCTTTTTGAATATATATATGAAAATTTCATAAATATTTAAGTACAATAAATATACGTTAATTTGTTTCCAGGATACATTCAAGAAAAGGATCAATTTATGTCTGATGCAGCCACTGATCTGTTCTGAATTAAGTCTCATAATTTTTTTTAGATTAACTGATGAAGTTTCTGCATTATATTTATTTTGTTTTACATGTAACTCTCGTTTTTACCTTGCCTTATATGTTCAGCTTGAAAAAAATATGACTTTTTTCTCTCTCTCCAGCATCATGATTTACAGAACTTAAAAGGAGCTTCATGCAGTTCTTTACTGAAAAAAAAAAGAAAATAGAAATGTATTTTAAATACAGATATTGAATTCTCTATCCTTTTGCGCAGCATTGCGATAGCTGTCTAAATCTTTGAAATACATTCAAAACATTGTATTTCGAGATATGTTTTGATTTCAATTTATAGAATAGGTACTGTAGTAATACACCAAATGCGAAGAGAGTTTTACGAGTTATGTTATTCAAAGATATTTGGGGGGATATCACGTGCATATGACATGATTGATCAAGTGACAGACACATAATGTCTCTATATTCTGATTAAAAAAAATCGTTTCGGCGCAACTGGCAACAAATTCACTGAGTACAGTGTACTTGTTTTTGTAAATGTCAACTTATAATCTAAACAAAAATCCAGTGATATTCTAAATCTTTAGTTTTACGTACACACTTAGTATTTTAAAAGATTTTCAAGAGATCCATGCATTTGAAGAAAGATTGATTGATTGATTGTATGTTGTTAAACGTCCCATTCGAGAATTTTTCACTCATATAGAGACGTCACCATTTACCGGTGAAGGGCTTCAAATTTTAACCTTTAGTCGGCACTCAGGGCCATTGAGCAGTGGGGGACGCCTGTCGTGACACGGGGCCTTGGATTTTTAGGTCTCATCAGAAGGACCCGCAACTTTCACTTTAAAGTACCGAGCGCAAAGCGAAGGAACAGTTGCTACCCATTTTTTATCGACTTAGGTCAGTCGCGGCCGAGATTCGAACTCACGACCTCCCGGTCACGAAGCGAGCGCTCTACCAACTAAGCTACCGTACGCGTAAACGGTCATTTGATGAAAGAACAATTTATACAAAGAAAGGCAAACGTTCGAGCCCAGACAAAATTCCAGAACACATTGAAATTTTCAACGGATTGTCTACGGATTTTCCGTTTTTCCCGTTCATGACAAGGAGCACAAGGCAGTTGTGAGGGAATGATCGGTCATCAGGGGACGCTCACTTCTCCATGACACCTGATCCCACCTCTGATGATTTGAGGGTTCGTATTTGCCCTGCTCCTGATTTGTATTGTTTGAATGAACTTGAATACTGTTCGGTATCTCCATTTTCATTCAGTTTTTACATATAGCATTTAATCACTTGCATTAATGTATTGTGTTACGAAAAGACAGTGGCAAAGGAAAAATTTAAGAAAATGTAATAAACTGAAAATTCAATGTTTTGTAGATGAATATGGAATTTATTTCAATCCTGAGACAGATTTTTGTAATTTTTTTTTATCAAATTTGCCCCTCTTTATCCAAGCTTTAACTGCATGGATTAAGCTAGAATATTCTAAAAAAAATCTTTATATCTGGATAAACATTGCAAAAACATTCATAGCTATAAAAAATGCCATTTACTCCAATAATATCATTAATATATCTAATATTATTGTCATAAAGTTTTTTACTATAAAAGGTTTTCCCTCCAATATGGATTATAGGGTTATAAAACAGTGGAGAGTCTACAGTAACATCAGAATCAGTACAAATTTTATTCAAATCAACCGTCCTGTATAATTTTATGTTTGCAAGAAATCTTGCAAAATATTTATACGAAATCTCTGACATTTAGGTTATAATATATAAAAAAAGTGACTTTGCCTTGCATTTTAAGAGTTATCTCTATTTTAATATTATTAAAATGACATTACAGTCTTTTCTTTGAAGATCTAGATTTTATCGTTTCAGTGCTTAAGGGTTTCCCTCCCTAATAGGACCAAATTCTCTATCCTTAAATGTCCATAACATACATTATACTCTGAAAGCATTTTACAGTAGAAAAGGATTTACCGAGAGAAAGTTTCAAAAATGTAATTAACTAAGCAGTTATAAATTAACAAAAATTGCACTGAAGTCAATGAGGACAAGCGATTTTTTAAAAATAAAAATTCAAATAATAAGAATATCAATAAATACTGAGGTGGAAAGATGCATTAAAACATTAGAAACAGAATGACAAATGAAAAAGTTTTTTTTTTAGATAAGTTTTTTTTAAAAATTGTTTTTAATTAATAAAAAACAGAGGGAGATAACTCTTACCAAAATTCAAGGTCATGTATTAGAACACATCCCATCCCTACATGTTAATAGTAATAAAATTAATTGGAATTATTCTAAATATACTGAGTATTAAACACCTATATGTACACATCTGCTATGTATTCTTTGAATCTGGTGCTATTAGGGATGGAATATCTTAAGCTTAACTTGCACAGTGGTCCCATGTCTCCAGATAATAACGCTGCAAACAGTGGTGCAGTAGGTAGTATTGATCAAGTGACCGTCAAATAATTGATTTAATATAGAAATTGCAGACAGGAGTGTGAGAAGCGGTAAAGATTCTAGAAAAAAATAATCATCCACGTGTTCGCCTCGATTTAGTCACTTCCTTTGACCTACGATACGTTTACCGGGAGGAGCTCGCCATCCTGTATTATTTGAAATAAATAAATAATGAATTCAAAGGAGAAAAAAGAAAGATATAGGCTAAGTGTCAACTTGCAAAAATTTATTAAATTTTGTTTTAAAATATAAAATTGATTTTCCTCATTAATTAAGTTCCTTTAAAAGAGTAAATTCCGTTGCTATTAGAATTATGGTTCTTGCTCCAAGGCCACGTTGTCAGTTTCCTTCACTTTAAAAAAATCAATTTCTCTCCTTGCTTTACCTTTAAATGGAGAAACATTGACACAAATATTTCATGTAAATCAAGGCTTTGTTTGGACTCTGACCCATGATTAAATGGATAAGTTCAAGCTTCTCTACATCACGTAGCTCCAACGAAAGACACACTCCTTGCTTTGAAACAAGCTTTGCTCTAGTATTCAACGTATTTTCTTATCATTTAAAGTCTGTTCATTTAAGAAAAAAATATCAAGTCCCCAGTGTTAAAATTAAATACTGTCTGACAGACACCATGAGATAACCTTATTACGTTATTATTGTCGATAATTATGTACTTTTGAGCCTCGGGCGATTAATTTATATATATTCATCACCCCATTAACAAGAATGAAGATATCCACATATTCAGAAAGTGAACTGGGTTTATGAAATCTATAAAAGTGCATTATTTTTACTTTTACCTGAGCAAGATATCAGTAAGATTTTATGGGATACGCCAATGTATTTTCTATGGAGTGAATTTACTCAAATCCTCTATGTCAAATAGAAATTAATAAACTTGACTAAGAATTGTATCCTGACGAGGCAATACCCGCTGGAAGAATGAAAGCGTACGTAAGAACAGCAGCATCCGGTCAATTACTGATATAAAATTATCAGGTAGCTGGAGTTGTTGCTTTTGACCAAATAGTTGTTCATAACATTAAAAGCTTGACGCAAGGTTATTTGCAAAATTTAAAGATCACTGGCAGAGAAATTTGTAAAATCCCTTTTACTTCCCATTGCTCTCTAACATTAGTGAAATTTTAGAAGATTATAATTTGTAATTTAAAAGGAAGTATTTATCGTTTTGAGAATGTATCATGACCTTGACCAAAGGTCATTTTGTCAAGTTCACTCTCAATAAAATGCAATTTTTGTCCTTGTCATGTATCGTGGAATTGTGGTGGAGAAACACTGGGGGTTCATATTTGCAAATATTTCATGTACATTGAAGTTGAATTAATACCTAATCCAAAGGTGACGTGGTTGAATTGAACAAGAAAGTAATCACAGTTGTTCTTCCTGACATGTCAGATGTTTTACAATGGACTAAAATAATTTAATGTTGTAAATTAAGATTTTATGCGAATACACTGAAAATGGTTTTGCTTCGTTTGATATTGCAAAAAACAAAATGAAGATGATGTGAATTCAAAACAGTCATTTATTAAGGCTGACATGAATTCTTGAATACGCAATATTTTCATTATTGTGCGAGCTGTTTCATACCAACTCGCTGATATCCGCCACATTTCTTTTAGATGTCTTACTCTAGTGATACATACCCAAATGAGATATTTAGACTTGAGTGAAGCTTTGATTTAACTGTAGACTTATGCACCCATTTTATTTTATTAAAATGATTCTTTATCAATAAATTTTGAAAGGAAATTTTCATTTAAAGTCCGACTAACTCTGTCATTTTTGGTTGAGCTTTCCCACATTATTGTGCATTGTACTCAAATAATTTGTTTATGCCCAATATGAAAAAGAGAACGGAATCTGGCCCGGCTACCTTCCTTCGACCAGTTCAGACAGGGAGTAATGTGAAGCTGTGTATTTCCTTCCTTTTCAAATTTCCCCCAGGGTCTTTAATTTTTTTGCATGATTTTTTTTCCTGGTCTTGGGGGATACCAAAATACCTTGACGATGAAATCCCAAAAATCATACCCCCGGTAATCGGCATTTCC
Organism: Saccostrea echinata; assembly: GCF_033153115.1. Taxonomy (NCBI): domain Eukaryota; kingdom Metazoa; phylum Mollusca; class Bivalvia; order Ostreida; family Ostreidae; genus Saccostrea; species Saccostrea echinata. The sequence goes on along the minus strand of NW_026889751.1, from coordinate 19,189,601 downwards.
TTTTTTGTCCATACTGTATATTGTATTCAGAAGGAAGGAATTTCCATCCTACAGTGTAAAATTTCGTCCTTGAAATTTCCGTATTTTGAGAAACTCTTGAAAACCTAATATCAAACACATTTCTTTCTTAAATTTAAAAATTATCATTATTGTCTTGAATTTTGTATGTGTTATTTTTTTTTAGTTTTGATACTTGTTTCATTTCCCTCTAATCATAAAAAGAAATATCAAGATGCTATTGCAATAAATAATTAAAGTATTTTGAAACGGTTTTTGGTGTTTGATATATGGGATGAATTAACACTATATGTCATGCTACAAAGACAACTGTTCTAAATGTACCATTTCTATATAACAGCTCTTAAAAGACAGAAAATCTTGGAAATGTTGGAAATTTCAAAAAGTGACATGATTTCAATACCATCAGGTGGATACCTCTTTAAATAATTACATTTTGTACGAGATTGTTATTAAATTAGTAATAGGATAAGCTTACAGATTTTTTTCATAATTTAATATAAAGAAAACAATCTGCGAAAAATTTGTTTTTTAACTGAGTTTATATTCAAACCAGTACAAAAATACTGCAAAGTTATTTCAAAATATAGCCGATGCGTCCAGGACTGGATTGCTGAAAACACTGGTCAATTTTGACCATTAGATTTTTTTCTTTTTTTTCTTATTTATTTATTTGAATATTTTGAATGTTTAATGTTTCGGCTTGGGCATCACTGAAGAGACATGATTTGTCGAAATGCGTTTTGGTATTTGGTAATGTTTCTGATTTACATTATGACCCCTGGGTCGATGTCTCTGCTTGTGGACTGTTAGTACCCGAGGGTCTCTACAGACCAGTAGCTTAGTACTTCGGTTCTACCTTTAAAGTACGGATATATGTTTAATTGCTGTGGTAAAATTTAGAAATTTATTTCAGAATTAAGGATTATTTACCTCATGCAAAGCTCTAATGCTTCGACGTATTTGGCTCAAGTCTTTGGCACCTTTTTTCAGCTCTTCAAAGTCTTTTTATTAAAGTATTTTGGATTTCCAACGTTTCAGCTTGAGCATCACTGAAGAAACAAAAGTTGTCGAAATGCGCATCTGGTGCATCAAAATTGGTACCGTATATGATTTACAATAAGTAAGCCGATGATTAAATTCTATATATTAACTGGCAAACTAACCACTGTGAAAACTCAAAATAAAATTAGGTTAAAAAGTGGGAAGTTGTAATGGTACTACTGTATTGAAGATGTGAAGAAACACCGAAATGTAACAGTTGTCGAATCTAAGGAAACAATTTAAGTCATAAGAGGTCAAGGAAGCACAGGTTGGACTAGAATTAAACTATGCTGTAAATTCGAGTGGAAGATCCATAAGAGTGGTCTAGGAAAATGAACACCACGGCCAAGGTTGAAATTAGGTTGTGTAAAGATTGATGGTGGGCACCATAGCCCTCATGAAATCTAGTGTCACAGAAAATAATATACATGCATAGTGATTCGCTATATATATCTCTTCGGAATTATTCTTTCAAGACGTGACAATACGTTCAAGGTACATACATCAATTTGCTACAGGCACTTGGGGCATAGACCCCCGGTTTCCATTTCTTCTTTTTAAATCTTGGCTCGACACATCTTTTTTTCTATATTTGTATTAATTTATGTGTATAATTATGAGGCCTACATTCAAATGATTAATAATTTTATTTATTCAATATACACACCATATAAAATGTATATCTACTATCGCTTATTTTATCAGCAAAGGAGGGGCACTTGATGAATTTCTTTGCAACGCCAACAATTTGGAAGAACCCATTCGAAACATCTTCGCTGAAGACATGAAATCCTATCATATCTCTGATAATGTTGCTTTCCTCTTTTCCATATTCTTGGAAAGTCATTTCAACTTGACTTATAAATGTCCATGTTAGAACTCATCAATATTAAATTCATGATTTCAATGTTCATAAACTTTTTTGCAACAAATAATGGCTAGATTGCCATCATGATTATCCACTGGATGAGAGATTTCACCCACCTCTGTTATAGTGTAGCTGGCTAACTTGGGCTAATATTTAGCCACTGGATAGCGAAATTAACCAGTTGATAATTTCTAAGCAATAAAATTTAACCAAAGGTTAAAAGTTAATCACTGGATGAAAGATTTACCCTGCGGTTAGCACTAATCAAAGTTTTGAGCAAAGAAGTCAAGATGCCTAAAACGTGGACAAGAATCATGATTAAGAACAGTTGATAAAACTGCTATGGCGTATGATTGTAAGTATTGAGCATGTTTGACTAAATCTGGAAATTTTTTACTTTCCAATTATATATAGCATAAAATATTACAATTTTTCAAAATTTATCATTCAATTGATATAACAATGTGACCTGACCTTCACCATAAATATCCCTTCCAAAAAATACTATAATAAACTGTAGATAACTATAATTTACTATAGTTAACTATAGTGATAAGTTTAACATTGATTTGCAGTAGTGATCACTTTGACAATATAAGGATGAATATGAAAACTTTTAAGTTCTATAGTGATGACTACATATATGCAAACTTTGATCTACTGTCATAATGATGCTGCATGTACCTGTAGCTACGAAAGCTTTGATTTACTACAGTGACACTTTGAAAGCTTTGAATACTATAGTGATATGTTTGAAAACTTTAATTTACTATAGTGATAACTATGACACTATAATGATCACTTTGAAAACTTTGACTTATTATAGTGATCAATATGACACTATAATAATAAATTTGAAAACTTTGATTCACTATGGTGATAATTTTGAATATTTGATTTACTATAGTTAACTATAGTTAAGTATTTTTTGTTAGGGATTTCTCAATATTTAGCAACACGTCAGTCGTTCACTAAAACAAAGTTGAATAATACAACGTAAACTTGCAAGTAAAGCTTGCGTTCAGAATAGGATTGATTAAAAACACAAGAAAAAACAGAAGACGAATGATTCCAACAAGGGTAAATTGCATAACTTCAGGCGGATATGGACTTCCTGAACAATTGTGAGGTATGTAAAACTTTTTCGATCGCTTCTATTTAGAAAAAAATAATGAGAGTGAGTTTTACAACCTTCTAATGATAATTTCCGACTATTCTATTTGTCACATAGACATTTAGTATAATAAAATATATGACGTGTATGTTTGACTTTTGCTTTTTCTCGGGTATCAATTTCAGCTGCTTCATTGCAGATCATTATTGTATTTGTCTCATATCATTCAAACTTAAAATAAAAGTTAAACTAAAAAAAAGTGACAAACAAACATATTAAAACAACACAACAAAACAAAAATATATAGATCAATAAACACACCAAAAATGAAAACAACAGCAACAGCAAAATTTTGTACGCATTGTATTTTATTTTTATGGTATATATGAATGTTTTGTTGATACAGTAAAATTTGAAAATATTTCTTTCTTTGAATTCTCTTTGCAGTTACATTTAAGAAGGATCTTTTCAGAACAAACATCGAGATATATTTATAATTACTAAGCCCTGCAGTGATCATCATAACCAACGACATTCTTTTAAATAAAAGATACCTTTAAACCTCATTTTTTGTTATTCTTTATCAATTTTTAATTTTTTTTTCCTTTAAGGACATACGCAACGTAGTTTGAACTTTATTGTCCTTTTTCCTGGAGTTGAAGAGTTCCAATACTTAAAGGAACTGTGTGCTACATTCTAATGTCTATGTATGCCATTGTACACTTCTTCTAAAACAAGTTTGGATAAACAAAACGTCTTGAATATATGTTTAGTAATTTTTGTATATTTTTCTTTGAATTACACAAGAATTTTCATCAATTGATATCTTTTCAAAACCCCTGGTAATGCTTGTTGATTTTTTGTGTAGGAACATCTGATGGCACTATAATCTTAAATTAAGAATATCTTGAAAAATTATCAGTAGGTAAGGTACGTTGAGTATGTCCTTAAGAAACTGAGGATTCACTTAACATACGACTGTGAATGTTACGATCCAAAAATTCAGATATTTAAATAAAGAAAATCTGCATGATTCTAACCTTAAAAATTTTACAATGTTCATTGCCCTGACGTTTTTGATGATTCTACCTACATGTATATCTAAAAATATGAATGTGAGTTTTGATTGGGTGAATTGCCAACAACGCCATTATGTTACATTATCTAAAAGTAAACAACAAATTTCACATAAGTAAACGCTTTGGGTAAGCAATGACACAACATTTGTCACCTTTTAAATGAAAATCATCATTCCTTCATAGATAAAATAATCACGCTTTTTAACAATAAAAACTTTTACCCCTATATTAAGCATCTGAGCTACTTGTTTTTCATTTCAAATGATTTTCTTTCTGTTATTGATCAAACGTAGTTGGACAGATTTGATTGTAGGAGGCCTCTGGTTAACAGACTGACGAGTACTATCCTGTAAAAGTTAAAACCCGAGCACGTAAACAACATAAAGCCGGCTAATCTTAACACTATACTTCTTAAATTTATCGGTTAAAGAATTTATTTGTTATTCAATATTCAATATTTAATGATGGTGTTTGTTTAAATTCAGAGATACGTTGATGCAGTTTCATCTTAAAAAGTTTTAATGATCCAAAATAAGAAGTTTTAATGATTCAAAAAAGTTTTAATGATCCAAAATATATAGTCGAGTAGCCCAAACAACCACCCTAAGAAAAGAAAATGCCCTGTTCACAGATTTGTATTGTTTGTACTTTTTCTTTTTTTTTGAGATCGAATACTTTTTGCATTTAAATAGCTTCACTTGATCTGTTGAGTATATGCTTTTGTAATATATCGAATTTTAAATACGGAAGAATTACTTTACTACATTATATAGAAATAAACAATTTATGAATAGATTGTAAAAGTATTGCATTCTTAATATTGTTTAATATAATATCTATGAATGACATTCCATTGAATAATGATAAGCGTCTTAAGTGTAAAAGGTGTTGAATGTACCCCAGTTTATTTATTTAATACTTTTCAAATGATCGATGACGTCAATGTGTTAAGAAAGACGGCACTTTCTTATTAATAGAGAGGTTGAGATTTTAAACTTGTACGCGTACGTGTACGTGTGCACAAACTTTGACGTACACGTACACGTTTTTTGTAATTTGTCTGTTGAGATTTTAATGACGTGTAACATGAACATGTAGACTGCAGTCGGTGTCTCTGTTTCAACTATTTAGTAGTTTTGTGACATTAGCTTGACTTCAGTTAGTGAACAAAACATGGTTAAAATAAGTGTTCCTGAAACTTACATTTCTAAATAATGAACAACTGTATCATTTTCACACATAAATTGACACATTTTTATTATAAATGCTACAAGTTTATACTTACGTGTAGATGCCACTCTACAAGTTGTAGGAACATGTAGAAAACTTGTCAACGCTAAAACTGATGACGTAATACTCGAGGAATTTAGGGAATGTACACGTACACGTATGAAATCTCAACCTCTCTAATATTAAAATGAAATTGAAATCAATGGAAAGAGTTATAGAAAAACGGCCAGTAATGGTAATAATAAATAAATAAATAAATAAGATAAATAAGTAAATAAATAAATTATAATGATAATAAATAAAAGGAAATACTCATATTTCCCAGGACAGTGGGAAATACTGGCAATTCCCGGCCGGAATTACTGATATTTCAAGGAAAGAAGAAATAGCTTCATATATCGTTATCATATTTGTCGGGGTAAAGACATTTCGTACACCTTATTGGCTAAGATATCTACCTGGTATCGCTGTCCCTGAATTTCTAGTTTCCAAGCAATTCATTTTATATAATCAAAACACAGTATATTCATATACCAGTCATGAGTGTCATTTGCTTCAATTTTGAGTCAGATAAAGTATATAAAGGTCCATGGAATGAATAAAAAAATCTTAATTGGATTTTTTATGCAACTAATTTAAAAGAAGGATCAAAGTTAAATTGTTAAATGTAGAATATGTTGAAAATTTGAATTCTAAGAAGAGGGTTCACCATTCTAATTGAGGTTATTATCCCTCAAAAAAGGGGAGAAAAACTGTCTAAGCAATTTGTTAACACGATATGATTGATTGTTATAACTACACTGTTTATAGATTGATTAAAACAACTTTATTTTGCTCATGGAATTAAAATTAACAAATTTAATAATTTTAAAAACCTAAAAAGAAACTAAAATAATAAGAACAGAATGCAAAAAAACCCACACTTTGTTTTGTTCTTAATACACAGCAAACCATGTACTGCTACAAAATGCTTATGGGTAAAGGACTTGGAGTAGTGATACACTCTGGATATTTTAAATCGGAGTTTAAAACATATTCAATATATTCCTCCAGTTTTTGTGCTTATTTTATTTCTGAATTTTGCATAAAATTGATTGTATTTATCGGGACTGGAAATACCGGTATTTACCACTAGTTGTCCCCACCACTATTTTTCCCGGCCAACCTTGAAAACGGCGGGTGTGACTGGTCGACAGAGAAGCTCACTCCTCTATGGCACCTAATTCCTTCTCTTAACAGACATCCGCGACTCTGAATCAGCAAAATAGTAATCTAAATACTTTAAATTTTGAATAATTACGGAGATTCATCAATCAGGCGCCTTGTAAAAAGAATACCAAATGCACTATTTGAATGAAAGATCTTAAAAACTCAAACGTCTAAGCATTAAAGGGTTTTTATCATGTTTCTAATTTTTAAAAAAAAAAATGAAACAATCACATTTATGAAACATATAATTATCGTTTTATTATTAAATAATTTTTAAACAGTCGTAATAAGGCGATAATTTGCCCATGATATAGGGTCCTCAAAGTAAAACCCTCCACTAGTTAAATAGGGTCACATGATACTGAAACGTCATAGGTTTCAATTGTCAATTAGAACTCGTAATGCTTTTCGTAAGAGAAAATATCTACCGAATGGATTTTGTTTTCATTAAATAGAATACACAATATGGTTGGGGGAAATTTTTATATCGACTTTATTCCTTTGGTATTGGGATTTCAATCTTTTATGTAGGAATTTCTACCAGAGAGAAATAACCTTAGATTTTCACAGCATTCCTACAACGTGCATTTTTTATTTTTGAAATGCATATTGTTTTGTATTTTTTTTGGTTTAAATCAAAAGTACATTTTCCTTAAGATATTTTATAAGTACAATAAATTCGTGGTTGGGCATAAACGATTGTTCTGAATGGGGACAAAGTCCTAGCATTTGCAGAAAAAAGGACCCTTTTCACTTCCCGACCAAGTCCAGCAAATGTGAAAAAAATCTTCCTACATGTAAATCATTCTTTGTTCACGGTTGTGCATTCAACCTCTGCAAATTATACCTCACTAGCTGTCGATTATCCAATTATCACTTATTCATTATCTAACAATTTTATTGATTGATTGTTGTTTAACGTCCCTCTCGAGAATTTTTCACTCATATGTAGACGCCACCACTTGCCGGTGGAGAGCTACAAATTTTGACCTATACTCGGCACTCAGGGCCATTGAGCAGTGAGAGATCTTTTTCATGCCAGCCCCTACTGCGACACGGGACCTCGGTTTATACGGTCTCATCCGAAAGACCGGTCTCCACGTCCCGCAGTGGGATTCGAACCCGTGACGTAAGGATCAACTCCTTACTCCGCGACTCTAGAGCGAACGTTCTAACCACTGCGCCACGCGGGCGACTCTAACAGGTTTAATAGATGCAACTAATGCGCAGTTTTGTAAACACAATAAGTAATTTGCTTGACCAGGATTGACATCTATGACGTCAGAGTAATGGCGCATAACATTGTTGATCAAAATATGCATATTTAGAAATTCAAACTTTGAATCACTGAAACATCAAAAATATTGACTCTCTAGCAAAGAATTTTAAATGGATGATTTTAGTAGCATGTAAACTTTTTCACATAAAAAATATTGACACATGATAGAAATCCTTTAAGAAACAAAACCAACGTTTCTGACCCTTTAGAGCATTCTTTCACTTTAAAATTTTTCCATGTGTCTGAACATCATTTTCAGTGATTTTTCACATTCCATAATTGAAAGCAATCTGAGGGTAGAGTACATTTCTGACAGTGTCTTTAGAAATAACAGATTGTTAAGATAAAAAAAAGAATGTGCTTCACACAATTTGATAAGTAATGAAGAAACAATCGTGACCTTTATTAAGAAAAATTCATGTAATTCCCTAGTAGCAATGAACATGTCCTTTAATTTGTTCAATATTTATTCCTAGTAATTTGTTTACATATAAAATTAAATATTTTCAGTTACTAATGAAATGAAGTTGGAATTTTTGATTGTGGGAGGACTCTCCACTTCTGGTCAATATACTTACGAGCAAGAAAATAAACAACGTGAAGTTAAAATTCTCTTAGACGTACATAACACTTATTCACCTTCGTAGCAAAAGCCAGAAGTATGTATATATATATATATATATATATATATATATATATATATATATATATATATATATATATATATATATATATATATATATATATATATATATATACTTAAATAAATGAAAACAGAATGCTACAGTCCAAATTAAATAAAATCTTTACTGTTAGCGCTTTCAGCCATGTTGGCTCTTCAGACAGTTATGAAAAGTTCAAAACGTTGCCAATAACGTTGCTAATGACGTCGTAAAAATCTTAGGTATTATGACGTCACATTGAAGTTTGTGGTAGCGGCTACATGAACTTTTTCAACGCAGTTAAAATACAATGTATAATTAAAGCATAGAAATAATATAAAATCTGTGAACACATAATCTATCATTTGCGATTTAGTTTTGGATTAAACAGTCTTATAAAATAGTCCTCTTTGGTTACACGGGCGCTTTCATCCGATGTCCACATTTTGTAGAACGGGAAAATCTTAAATTTTCCTTTACCACACTCAGCAAAATGTTCTGAACATGGGGTGCATCTGACAGTTTCGTCCCTTATATGTTGTTTGTGAACCCTAACTCGTGCGTTGAGTTGATTTGTCTGCCCTATATAATGTTCTCCACAGGTAGGGCATATTGCACAGTAAATCAAATTTGAAGATTTACAATTCATACTGGTATTTGGTTTTAAAATTTTCCCGTTTTTAAGTGTAATATGTTCGCCCTCCTGAATGAAATCACACGTTCCACATCGGGGGTCACCACACTTTTTGACGACTCTCTGGTTGCTAGAGGAAAATTTCGCTTTGGTTAAAATCCGCCTCAGGTTTGGTGCTTGTCTTCTGCTGTTAATTATTGACGATTTGTCCAGAAGATTTTTCATGTTTTCAGATTGTTCTAATATTGGAAAAAATCGTTTCGCTGAATTTAGAATATTGTGGTTACGTGGGTTATGAGTTATCACAAATGGGATGTTCTCTACGTCGTTTTCCTCTGGATGGCGACTTTTTCTTAATTTGGTTATTGGTATGTCTTTTGCCCGGTTGATTCCGTCCTCAATAAGGTTTATTGGATAGTTTTGTCGCCTCAGGTGTTGTTTTAATTCTTGGAGTCTTTTCAAGCGTAGAGTAGGCTCGGTCACAATGGTACAAATACGTCTGGCCATATTGTATGGAATGTTCCTTTTTGTATGTGACGGATGGCAGGAACGAAAGTCCAAGTATTGGTGAGTATCTGTTTCTTTACAGAATAGGTCTGTAGAAATATCTTCTCCGTTTTTTTATTATGAGTATATCTAGAAAAGGAAGTGAATCACGATTCATGTCATTTGTGAAATTAATTGAATCGTGTAATTCATTAATGAATGAATGGAATTTTCTAAGATCCTCTTCACTCCTTGTCCAAAAGATGAAGCAATCATCCAAGTACCTTTTCCAATTCTCTTTAATGTACTGCGTAAAGTCCAGATCAAAGGTTTCCGGTAAAATAGTGTAAAGTTTTTCTTCTAGAAATCCCATAACTAAACAAGCATATGTAGGGGCGACTTTGGTGCCCATGGCAGTACCTTTGATTTGTAGATAATTTTCGTCATCAAAAAGAAAATTATTATTCTCTAGTACAATTCTAAGTCCTTCTAAGATGAAGTTTGCGGGAAATCTATCGTCGATTTCTTCCGGATATTTATCCAACCAATATTTGATTGCCTCAATTCCTAAATCATGCGTAATATTAGTATATAAGCTGGTAACATCAAAACTAACAAGCAGTGTATCTCTTGGTACTGTTTGTGGAATATAATTAAGGAAATCCATATCATCACGAACATAACTGGTCACTTTGGTGCACAGTGGTTTTAAGATTATATCTAGCAGATTGCTTAATCTTTGTGTACTAGATGCAGGTCCTGCAATGATGGGCCTCAGTTTAAGATCATTTGGTCTAGGAAGTTTTATGTACGTAGAATTACATTTCTTGACATTTTTCTGGATTTCTTTACATTTGTGTATTTTGAGAAGACCATAAAAATGGCTAGTTTTAACTTCAAAGTTCGTAAGGTATTCAATTTCGTTTTTCGTGAGGTTACTTTGAAACTTCTTTGTGAGGTTTGTTATTTTAAGCATAGATTGCCGATCCTGATTTTGCTCTAGTTTCTTATAGAACTGATTATCCTGGAGTTGAGATAGGGACATTTCTTTATAGTGTTCTCTGTCCATAATTACTATAGCTCCTCCTTTATCGGCGCTTTTGATAACAATTGTTTGGTCTCTATTAAGATTTTGCATTGCTTGATATTGATTATGAGGAATATTTGATGTTACCTTTTTATCCGCTATGTTGGATTGAGCTGCCTTTCTAAGACATGAGATATAATCCTCCAAATGTTTATCTCTATTAAGCGGTGGCTTAAAACCCTTCTTATTTTTAACTAGAGATATATCATCATTGGTTTGATTTTGAAAGAATTCCTTCAAGCGTAATTTTCGGCAGAATTCTTCTGTGTCCGTGACGACATCAACCTTATCAGACTTCGGCGTAGGCGTGAATTTTAAACCATGTTCTAAAAGTTTTATTTCATCACTATTTAAGTCTCTTTGTGATAGGTTGATAATTTTGGGTTCTGTAGAAACTATGTTCTCTGTGTTTTCAGGACAGTTAATTATTTCTTTCGTTTCGTTTGAGTCCAACCCTGTCCTAAAAAAGAATTCCTGGAATTCTGTAGTGACTTATTCCTTATGTTTTTCTGAGTTGTCCTCTGTTTAAAGGAAGAATTCCTAGCATTTTGATATGTCTCTTGTGTTGAGTTTCTTCAACATTCCATACAATATGGCCAGACGTATTTGTACCATTGTGACCGAGCCTACTCTACGCTTGAAAAGACTCCAAGAATTAAAACAACACCTGAGGCGACAAAACTATCCAATAAACCTTATTGAGGACGGAATCAACCGGGCAAAAGACATACCAATAACCAAATTAAGAAAAAGTCGCCATCCAGAGGAAAACGACGTAGAGAACATCCCATTTGTGATAACTCATAACCCACGTAACCACAATATTCTAAATTCAGCGAAACGATTTTTTCCAATATTAGAACAATCTGAAAACATGAAAAATCTTCTGGACAAATCGTCAATAATTAACAGCAGAAGACAAGCACCAAACCTGAGGCGGATTTTAACCAAAGCGAAATTTTCCTCTAGCAACCAGAGAGTCGTCAAAAAGTGTGGTGACCCCCGATGTGGAACGTGTGATTTCATTCAGGAGGGCGAACATATTACACTTAAAAACGGGAAAATTTTAAAACCAAATACCAGTATGAATTGTAAATCTTCAAATTTGATTTACTGTGCAATATGCCCTACCTGTGGAGAACATTATATAGGGCAGACAAATCAACTCAACGCACGAGTTAGGGTTCACAAACAACATATAAGGGACGAAACTGTCAGATGCACCCCATGTTCAGAACATTTTGCTGAGTGTGGTAAAGGAAAATTTAAGATTTTCCCGTTCTACAAAATGTGGACATCGGATGAAAGCGCCCGTGTAACCAAAGAGGACTATTTTATAAGACTGTTTAATCCAAAACTAAATCGCAAATGATAGATTATGTGTTCACAGATTTTATATTATTTCTATGCTTTAATTATACATTGTATTTTAACTGCGTTGAAAAAGTTCATGTAGCCGCTACCACAAACTTCAATGTGACGTCATAATACCTAAGATTTTTACGACGTCATTAGCAACGTTATTGGCAACGTTTTGAACTTTTCATAACTGTCTGAAGAGCCAACATGGCTGAAAGCGCTAACAGTAAAGATTTTATTTAATTTGGACTGTAGCATTCTGTTTTCATTTATTTAAGTATTTTTTACTGTACCAAGAATTTAACTTATCAACGTATATATATATATATATATATATATATATATATATATATATATATATATATATATATATATATATATATATATATATATATATATATATATATATATATATATATATAGGTAAGTGTTGATGTTATTCTAATAATATTTTAACAATATGTTATCTACATGTATATAATTATTTGTATAATCTCACATGGGTTATATATTTCAGGAATCGGTGTATTAAAATGACTTCTAGTTCAACGAGAAATTCTTATTCATTTTATTTGTAATGATATTGTAGAGTTTTCGTAATTAGATCATCACCGAAACAAATATTTTTGAAAAATTGGACTCGCCTTTGGTTTTTTTGGAGTGAATTAACCCGTAAGCATGCTCTGAATACGAACAATTTATAAACCGAGTCACTACTGACAAATAAGTTGATATTACAGGGATTTCAATATCCTCGTTTAAAGTCAGCATTTCATATGGTCGTTATAATGGCACGGATAACAAATGTAACCTATCACTGGGTAGTATTTTGACGTTTCATACCTTTTGTAAAGCCATTGTTTTTATAACCACAGAAAGTTCCTTCTACCCGATCGATATAAACGATTCACGGTGGTCGTGACCGGTCTACAGAGGATGGTTGTTCCTACTATACACCTGATCCTACCTAGCTCTGGAATTTCAGGGGACCGTGTTTCATGTCCTGTTTACAAATTTGTTTTGTTACTAGATTTTTTGAGATCAATCACAGTTCGTTATCTACTACTTTTTCTTAATTGTAAAAACAAAGAGAGAAAACTTCTTGATTTTGATACATGTAAAACTTTTTTCTATATATATTAATGGAAAACGGAAAATAGTTTTAAAACAACTCCCCAACCCCGTAAAACAAAAATGCCTATTAATAGGTGTGTTATGAAATGTTATTTAATAAATTCATGCCAAGGGGATGCTCACTCTTCCATGGCACCTGATCCCACCTCTGATGTCTCAGAGGTCCGTGTTTGCTCTGCTCCTATTTTGTAATGTTTAATTGACATTTGAACTCGAATGCTGTTTTAACTTTATCTCCACATATTTCACCAAAGCTTTTGTTGTTTCACGGGGTTTGGGCATATATATATATATATATATATATATATATATATATATATATATATATATATATATATATATATATATATATATATATATATAAGCAGACAAAAACAGTATGTGTAATTCAAATAAGATTTCAACACTTTACTTTTTAATCATATGAGTTTTTTTTTTTACTTGAGTAAAAAGTAGGGATAAATTTCAGGGTCATTTATCCATATCCATGAGTACTTTGAAATCTGAAGATGTTTTAAAGACGGATTTCAATGAAAAGCATCTTATACGCTCTTCAGGAAAATAGTTACAATTAAGAACAATTAACTATTTGACTCTAGTATTAAATAGTATCGTTTATAACTGAACTTTTCTTTGCATTCCAAAACTTTTTAATGGCCAAATTATAATTTATGTTTAATTCAACGGATGAAAAATGTGGCGAGAATGGAGAGTTACATGTAGCATGCGTTGTCCTATAGGGGTACATGAAAACTGGGTGAACGACCACGTTATAAATATTGTGTTTTATATGTTTTTAAATACTAGTGATATTAAAACTTTTTTAACAGTTCTCTGCCCACATCAGTGCGTTGTCTTGGATTTAGATGTAGCTAGAGAGGTTGACGTGACTTGCATTTGAAGCTACAGTGTAGCTGTTATTGTCCTTTTCAAATGTTATTTACTTTTAATTGATCTAATATCCCAAACGTTGACACAAAGAAGGGAGCTATATTCACCTTTCTAAAATGTGTTGAATTTTGCGAACTAAAACACTTATTTAATTTCTACTCGAGGAAGAATATCGAAATGAAATAATTCTCAATGGAACATGCCATTTGATTGGGAAAAAAGTTTATATTGTATAACCAGTGTATAATTTTGTCCTTTGTCGTATCAAACCGCCTAACGTTAGTTTTAATACTTTTATATCTATTTATAGGCATTATTGAAGGCAAGTTGTCCTAATTTACGTTCGATAATAGAAAATTAAATTTCAACCATTGCACTAAAAAACTAATCAAATTATACTTTTCAACTGTATAACTTTTATTGGAACAGTTCACGATTTTTGAAAACGTTAAGGCTTCCCATAGAATATCGCAGTGCACCCTGTGTCTTCACTTCTCTGAACTATCAATATATGACGTCATTATAGAAAATGACGCCAGGTCATTTCAAACTTGAGCTGTTATGACGGGGAAAGTGTCATTAACTTTACAAATTATATTTTTAGATCTTGTATCTGAATATTTTTAAATACTTCGTTTATTATCCTTGATCGAAATTCGGCGTGTTCAAAATGCGTACAAAACTATGCTTTTGAAATGTACTCTGTTTCATACCCGTGATAAGAGGTAGAATTTATTATTTGTGTATGACAGAGTCTGGCGCGGGAGATTAATGAGGATCCATTTGATATCTTTTGTGTAAATATGTAAGGGGAGTTTTTTCTCTAACCGAATCTTGCTTGGGAAAAATGTGTGATGGCTTTCTTTGAATACAGATAACAATTCTGAGTGGAGAACACCCTCAAATGTGTCGGTAAGTTAAATTTTTGTAAATATTTTGTACCTAAGTAATTCTGTGATTTTTCCCAAACGCATTTCGGTAACACAAGAATACAATGAATTGTTTTTATAACAAAATGTTTATAATATTTGTGTTAAAGGGCTGCGCCGATTTATGTGAGGCAGTTCAAAAATTTATTTGACCGTCACGTGATCTACGGAGTTATGTGATGTCATAGCAAAATATATGTTAATATATAGCGAGAGAACCCTATATATAAATTGGCTCCTCTTAAATACATAGCTCTCGAATTAAAATCAAAACCAACTTCGAATTACAATATTATGTTTTTAAAATCGCATTGCAAAGCTCAGGGAAGCCTGAACATAGTTGCGCATTTATAAAGCGTCAACTATCCGAGCATACTTAATATATACTTAACTACATGTGTATTTAATTCATTTCTTAATCAACAATGAAATATTTCTTTCAAAAGATAAATAATACTAAATAATACTGATGCTATACACATTTAACAACATATAAACGTCCAGCAGTAAAGGCTTACAAATGCAATATTTATGTTCAACATGGGCCAATATATTTGATTTCAGCATCGTAAATATGGCGCTTGTGATCGGTTTAAAGGGGTTGATAAAAAGTGAATGATTTATAACTTTTGGACATTTAGAAAAACAAGCTTCTCTTCATTGCTTGAATATGCTACCCCTTTTTTAATTTTTATTGAAAATGGTTAATTATTCTTTGTCTTTGTTTATTTCAGGAGGCCTAGTTCCTATATTTAATAAATGTGCACGTGTAAGAGCATTTAATTGGTTCTACATGTATTAATGTACATGTACAACTCAGTGATGATAAATTTGAATCTTTCAAAGTATGAGAGGTAATAATTTAAACAGAGTGAAACCTTGTTATCTCAAACTCGATCTGCTCGAGGAAAAACTGTGAGATATTGGAGGATTGGAGATAATAAGGATAAAATACTTAAAGAATATTTGTCAGGGACTTCCAAATAACTTTGACATATCCATGGTATTTGTGATATCTGTGTTCGAGATGTCGAAGATCAACTGTGTCAAACCACATGCAAATCATATTCGGTCTCAATTCCCCACTCAAACAACCTATACAGGGTACTACGAGATGTTGCTTGTCTTCCTTAAACACTGAAGTATCCTAGAGCTCCAAATTAACAAAAAAGGCAATCATATGTCATAACAGTTTTAACGCTATCGAATTAAAGGGAGGAACAATAACTAGTATTCCCAACTTGGGAAAAGAGAATAGGTGACAGTTAATCTATATTGTGTAAAAAATGGATTGATTGGTTGAATGTTGTCGAAAGCCGAAAGACCCACAACTTTCACTTCGAATTGCCGAGCGCATGGCAAGGGAAAATATTTTTTATCAACTAAGGTCAATCGCAGCCTTGATTCGAACCCACGACCTTCCGATCACGGAGCGAAAAAAAATGGAAAAAGACAGATAGGATTCGTACATGTCTCCAAGGTATATAGTTGACAATACGTTATTTTTTGTTCACAAAGTCATGATGCATGAACTTAAAGGAATTTTATTACGTCTCAATTTTTTTGATATGACAAAGTTGACATGTTATCAAAACCATATGTCTAAGATTCTTTTCTAGAAAATTAATATTTTTGATGTTTCAGCGATTCAAAGTTTGAATTTCTCACTATGCATATTTTGATCGCCGATGTACGCGCTATTGCTCTGACGTCATAGGTGTCAGTCCTTGTCAAGCGAAGTACTAATTATGTATACAAAAGGGTTCATTTGTTGCATCTATTAAACCTGTAAGAAAATAATTAAGTGATAATTGGATGATTAACAGCTAGTAAGGTATAATTTGTGGCTTTAGGATGCACAAATGTGCACGAGAAGATTTTAGGAAGATTTTTTTTCTCCCACATTTCCTGAACTTGGTCGAGAGTGAATGGGGGCCTTTTTCTGCAAACGCAAGGGCGTTTATCTCCATTCAAAACAATCGTTAATACCCGATTGCAACTTTTTCTGTACTATAAAATATTTTAATGAATAGATACCTTTAAAAAAATAAATGATCAAGACACATTTTTTAAAAAGTCACACAGTAGGAATGCCGTGAACTTCAGAACGGCGTACGGTGCCTTTTAAAATAATTCCCATATTTATAAATGTTTACGAAGTTACACTTTAGTGATTCGTTCTATTTAGTCTAAATCCCGAGTTGTCAATAGCTTTGTCTTGGGTGACCTCTCCAATTGTCGCTTATTTTCTGGTAATATCTCCCTGTTAGACGTTCATATTTAAAAGATTGACGGTCTATAACCAAAGAAATACATGGTCGATGTGAATAATTTCAACTGGCCATGTTGTGTAGTCTATTTATTTAACATGAAAATCTATTCAATATATTTTTTACGATAAGCTTTACGACTTCTAATTGACCACTGACACCTATGACGTTTCAGTACCACTTGACCGCTATCTAATTAGTGGAATTTTTTACGTCGAGAACCCTATATTACAGGCGTTTTATCGTCTAATTACGACCGTTTTCAAAATTATTTCATAATTAAACGATGTTTTAAGAATATAATAGTGTTTCATTTTAAAGAAATTTAGATACGTGATAAAAACCCTTTAAATAGTTATCTGGATATCATGTAGGGAAAAAATTATTTCTTAAGCTGAAGTTATCAATGTCAGACATGGAGTTGATATTTGTCAGACTAAACAGTATTTACATTTGTAATGCCACGAAAACTGTTACTTGTTTGTAAAGATTTGTTGAAACTGGAATCTATTTACAGAAGCAATAAATATAAAGAAGGGCACTGCAGTCTTTATAGTCAGCTGAAAATTAACAATTAGAATAAAAATATTTCATATATATACTAACTGAATATTTTGAAACGACTGCAATATGAATGCTATATAAAATAAAGCATCATTCAAAGGAAGATTTTTTGTCTTGACATATAAGTTGTTTGTTTAAAAAAAAGGAAGCTCCTATTGTTCCAACGATTGCTAATCTAGTATTATGTACCACAATGTTCTTGTTCTATTTATCGAAAGAATGAATCAAATCTGAATTCTTTCTATTCGATCCTTACATATGGGCAAAGACAGAAAGGATACGCAATACTAAACTCAAATACATAAAGCTTAATTTAAAAGAAGAATGATATATTTCTCAGTGGATATACTAGAACGTAGAGGTCTGAATTTTAAAAATGTATCCATGTCAAAATACAACTTCAAGCATAAAAATGACAAAACAAAATGAATTATTTTTAAAAATTTTATGGTATCAGATTGACTATGAATTCAAAAACATATTTATGCAAAAACTCTAATGACTAAAGCAGAAAAAAAAACAAGATTTGAGTTTACAATGAAAGATTGTGTACAGAAAAAAGAACATGGTTTAAATTAAAAGATGCTTTTCACCATTTTAGCTCTGTATTCCAAATGTCATTTCTCCTATAAGGATTGGTATTGCATTATCTCGTGCATTATGCTTTCTGAACGCCCATTTTTTATCCAATGTATGTAAAGGCATTCCATTGGTTCTTTGAAAACTGCTGAAGTCACAATATAATTAACAAGTCAAGCCAATAGATTTTGAATCCGTCAAAGTATATTTGAAGAAATAGTATAAAAGTAAGTGTTTATACATATAGAATCATATCGACTCTCAATTCAACAGATATTTAAGATGGCCATAGTTCTCCCAAGAAACGGCAGCATGCCAGAGCTGGAGATTTGCGAAAGAGATGAAGCTCTCTGTTTGAACAGTCTCTTCCCTAAGAAATTAGAAGGCAGAATGACTAGTGACTCCGAAAATTACCATCAACTGACCTACCGAAGGGGAAAATGTGATGACATATTTACATTTGTTAAATAAAAAAAGCAGAATCGCCGGAGTGAATTGGGATTGTCAAAAGACAGAGATGTCTAATCAATGTCCACAAGATGTGAAGGCGGCTGTCCATTGACTTACGCTCACCGTACTCTGAAGGAAAAATATCAAAAAGAGGTTATCATCTTTTCAAGCCGAAAAGACTTTTTTCAAGCTGAAGTGTGAAGCAGTCGACATTGACAGTTTGTCAGACTAAACAGATTTTATTTGTTATAAAAACAAATTGTTTCTCTTTTGCCAAGCATTGCTGAAACTGGTATAATTGTTTTTCACACAAAATAAAAACTATCAAATATACAGTTGTTTATTTTTCCACTTTATAAATTTTAGCAATTGTGTTTCAAATATCTTTATTAGCAAAAATATACAAATATAACTGAAAGATGAAGTGTTATAAAGATCCAAAATATCCTCAGTCTTCTTATCTGGGAAGAGGTAGGGATGTTCTTTACAGAAGGACCAAAAGTGAATAGATAAGTAAAAGGTGTTTCAAGTAATCTTTTTAAGTTAATTTACAATTTCCAAGGAATAAATTTATGCATCATTTTTTCCCAACCAAACAAAAAAATTCTTAATTTTTTCCCGAGATCTTTTTAATACAGCGTACAACTGCATCAATAAGATCTAGGGAATAAAGTATTCTGCTTATTTCTTAGAACTGTGTTTAGTCTTATAATATAAGGAATCTTGTATATCTATAGAGTATGTGAATATTGAAATAAGGAAAGATATGTTCTCGAAATATATGTTTTTAAACAGATTGCCAGTAGTTTTATGTCCCAGCAAGATTTGTTCTTTATTCTTATTAAACGTCACCAGCTATAGATGAAATGAAAAATTTCTAGTGTATATGGCGATATCAGGCAAAGGAAAATTGGAACTTAATCACACATACACTGCACTTCATTCGGGAAAGGTTTACTCCTTTACAAATACATAGTACTAATGTACAGTGTTCATCATTTGATTCTATCTAATTAACGTTTTCTTCTTCAAGTTATAGAATATGCTACTGATTATAATGCTTTAGATAGATTTTCCCTGAGTATAACTCACTACTTATAAAATACAATGCAAGAGTTCGATCCATTGAGTCTTACAGTTATTGTGTATCAACAAAACAAATTAGAAAAACATCCTTTTGATTGATGTATTACAATTGTCACCTTCATTAATTTCATTATGTATATATAATTTTGATTTATTCATTGCGTATTTGGACTTTTAAAGTAAAAAGAAACATTTTTCCTTTCTGGAGCTCTTTAGTTTACAGGGGTTTCTTTTTAATGGTAACATAATTCACTTGTACAATTTATCAAAAGAATAAAATAAACTCTTAATTCTTTCTTTCGATTCTAACGTTTTGAGAGAGAAATAAAGGATACAGTCAAGTATTTATCTCAGATACATGTAGTTTTATCTGAAGACAATAAGATGTCCAAATTTTCTAAATATGTTTTCCTGTGTGTAAAATGGTAAACAGAGGTCTGAAATGTAATAAATATATTCATACCGAACATTAACATACAGCATATAAATGAAAAGACAAAATTAATTGTTTAAAAAAATCTATGGCATTTGTTTGAAAAAAAACTTCAATGATAATAATTCAAATCTTTTAATTTGAGAATGAAGCAGTAAAAAACATTTAAGCTTAGAATGAAGACATGTCAACAGAAAAAAAGAAACGTTTGATTGTACAAGATGTTTTTCACCGTTGGAAACCTGTATTCTTAAGTCATTTATCTTTAAACATTGATATTACATCTCTTACAATATAGTGTACATTAAACTTTCAGTACGCCCATTTTCTATATACAATATATGTAAAGGCATTCTATTGGTTCTTCTATTCTATTGGTTCTCTGAATACTGCTGAAGTGACAATATAATTAACGCGTCAAGCCAATGGATTTTGAAGCCCGCAAAGTGTATTTGATAAAATAGTATAAAAGTATGTGTTTTATGCATGTAGACTCATATCAACTCTCAAATCAACAGAACTTTAAGATGGCCATAGTTCTCCCAAGAAACGGCAGCATGCCAGAGCTGGAGAATTGCGAAAGAGATGAAACTCTCTGTTTGAACAGTTTCATCCGTAAGAGATTAGAAGGAAGGATAACTAATTATGCAGAAAATTACCACCAACTTATATTCGGAAGCGAACAATATGATGACAAATTTTCATTTGTTAAATGAGCAACCAAAATTGCTGGAGTGAATAGGGATGTCAGAATATAGAGAGGGCTAATAAATGTCCACAAGATGTGATGGCAGCTGTCCATTGACTTATGTTCACCGTGCCCTGAAGGAAGAATTCAAAAAGATGTTATCTCTTTTCAAATCGAAAAGACTTTTGTTATACTTACTTGCGGTGCAGTTAACATTGACAGTTTGTCAGACTAAACAAATTTTATTTGTTGTAAAACAAATTGTTTCTCATTTGACAATAATTGCTGAAACTGGTATGTTTGTTTTTCACACAAAATAAAAATTATCAAAAGCCTGTATATACAGTTGTTTATTTTTCCACTTTAGAAATTTTATTAATTTTGTTTCAAATATCTTTCTCGGTGAACATGTACAAAATATAACTGAAAGAGGAAGTGTTATAAAGATCCAAAACATCTTTTGTGTTCTTTTGTGGGAAGAATTAAGGATGTTCTATATAGAAGGACAAAAAATGAATAGATAACCGAAAGGTGTATGAGTTAATTTAAGATTTACATGGAATATCATCATTGATGCATCATTGTATTTTTTCCAATCAAACAGAAAAAATCTTGATATTTTCCGTGCTCTTTTTAATGCGGCATACAGCTGCATCGCAGAGATCTAGGGAAATAAATAAACTGCTTAGAACAACTGTGTTTAGGCTTCCAAGGAATTTTATATATCAATAGAGAATGTAAATATTGCAATAAGAAAAAAAAATATGTGCTAGAAATATGTTTTTTTAAACAGGTTGCCTGTAGTTTTATGTCCCAGCAAGATTTTTTCTTCGTTTTTATTGAACGTCATTAGCTGTAGATGAAATGAAAAAAATCTAGTCTATATGACGATATCAGGCAAATCAAGATTGGAATCTAATCACACATACACTGTACTTCATTCGAGAGAAGGTGATTTACTTCCTAACAAATGCAAAGTGCTGATGTACTGTGATCTTCATTTAATTATTTATAATTTAAGTTAAATTTTTCACGTTACTGCACATGCTTTTAGAGAATTACCAACAAAGCAAATTTCAAAATGTCCTTTCGTTCGGAGAATTAAAATGGTCATTTTCATAAATCTCATTATGGGATCTGTTTTTTGATTTATTCATTGTGTCGTGTTTTGAGCTTTAATGAAAAAGAAACCGTTTTCGTTTCTGGAGCTCTTTGTTTCCCATAGGTTCCTTATTTTATGGTTACGCAATGCACATATACAATTTATCAAAAGAATGAATCAAATTTGATTTCTCTCTATGCGATTCTAACAGTTTGGCATTTACATGAACGACACTTGTATTTAATTCAGATACATGTAGATTTATCGAAAAATTGATAAGAGGTAAAAATTTTCTAAATATAAATGTTTCGATGTGAGTAAAATTGTAAGTAGAGGTCTGAATTATAATAAATACATTCATGTTGAACATTTACATACAGCATATAAATGAAAATACAGAATTAATTATTTCAAAAAAAAATCTATGGCATTTGGCTGTAAAGATAAAAAACTTCCAAAATTATAATTTTAATCTTTTGAGAATAAAACACGAATAAAGCAGAAAAACAACAAAAATTGAAATTGAAATGTAGAACTGTTGATAGAAAAAAGAAATGTTTAATTGTACAATATGCCTTTAACCGTTGGAAACTTGGATTCTTAATTCATTTACCTGTAAGACATGATTTCTATCTCTTACAATATCTTGTACATTATACTTTCAAGACGCCCATTTTCTATATCCAATGTATGTAAAGGCATTCTATTGGTTCTCTGAAAACTGCTGAAGTCACAATATAATTAACGAGTCAAGCCAATGAAATTTTGAATCCCGCAAAGTCTATTTGATAAAATAGTATAAAAGTAAGTGTTTTATACATATAGAATCATATCGACTCTCAATTCAACAGATTTTTAAGATGGCCATAGTTCTCCCAAGAAACGGCAGCATGCCAGAGCTGGAGATTTGCGAAAGAGATGAAACTCTCTGTGTGAACAATGTCATCCCTAAGAAATTAGAAGGCAGGATGACTAGTGACTCCGAAAATTACAATCAACTGACCTACCGATGGGGAAAACGTGATGACATATTTACATTTGATAGATGAAAAAGCAGAATCGCTGGAGTGAATTGGGATTGCTAGAAGATAGAGAGGTCTACTCGATGTCCAAAAGATGTAAAGACAGCTGTCCATTGACTTGTGTTCTCCCTGCCCTGAAGGAAGAATTCAAAAAAGAGATAATCATCTTTTCAAGCCGAAAAGACTTTTGTTTTCTTGAAGTGTGATGCAGTTGACGTTGACAGTTTGTCAGAATAAAGAGTGTTTTATTTGTAATGAAAATCAAATTGTTTCTATTTTGCCAAGAATTGCTGAAACTGATATGCTTGTTTTTCAAACAAAATAAAAATTATCAAAAGTTTATATATATAGTTGTTAATCTTTCCACTTTAGAAATCTTTTTCAATTTTGTTTCAAATACATTCCTTAGATCAAATACATCCTCAGTCTTATTATTTGGGAAGAGATGGGAATGTTCAAATTTGAAGAACCAAAACTGAATAGATGACCGAAAGGTGTATCTAGTAATCTGTTTAAGTTAACTTACGATTTATATAGAATATCTTTATGCACCTTTATTTTAACTAACCAAAGAAAAAAAAATTCTTAATATTATCCGTGCTCTTTTTTATACGGCGTACACCTGCATCGCTGAGATCCAGGAAATGAATTAATCTGCGAATTTCCTAGAACAACTCTGTAAAATATGTGCCAGAAATATATATATTTTTAAACAGGTTGCCTCAAGATTCATGTCTCAGTAAGAATTTTCTTCATTTCTTTTCAATATCACTAGCTATATATGAGATGAAAAATTTCCAGTCTATATGACAATATCAGGCAAATCAAGATTGGAACCTAATCTCACATACACCGTTCTTCTTTCGGGAGGAAATAACATCTTACAAATGCTTAGCGCTAATATACAGTGATCATCATTTAATTATTTATAATTTAATCTTAATTTTTCACTTCATAGCAATTGCTTTAGAGGACTTTTCCTTGTGTAGAAATCCCTGCATTTAAAATATATTGCAAACGTTCGATCCACTGATTCTGAACAATTATCAACAAATTAAAACAAATTAGAGAAAATTTTCTTTTGTTCGACGTTTGGAAATTGTCTCCTTCAGAAATGTCATTATAAGTATATGGTTTTGATTTATTCATTTTGTGTCCGTCTTTTGAGCTTTAATAAAAAGAAACATTTTTCATTTCTTGAGCTCTCGGTTTCCGAAATGTTTCGTATTGAATGCTTACACAATGTACATTTATAATTTATCAAAAGAATGAATCATATCTGAATTCCCTCTATGTTAACCTAAGATTTTGGCAAGGACATGTGTGATTCTAGTATTTTATTCAGATACCTGTAGATTAATCTAAAGACAATAAGATGTCAAGATAATCTTAATATGTTTCCCTGTGAGTAAACTGGTAAGAGAAGGTCTGAATTTTGATAAAATACATTCATTTCACAAATTAACAGACAACATATAAATTAAAAGACAGAATGAATTGCTTAAAAAAATATATGGCATTTGTTTGAAAAAAAACTTTAAAAATTATATTTTTAATCTTTTGAGAATTACATGAATAAAGCAGAAAAACAAAGATTTGAACTTAGAGAGAAGAACTGTCGACAGTAAAGAGAAATGTTTAATTGTACAAGATGATTTTCACCGTTGGAAACTTGTATTCTTAATTCATTTATCTATAAGCATTGATGTTAAATCTCTTACAATATCTTGCACATAATCCTCTCAAGACGCTTATTTTCTATATCCAATGTATGTAAAGGCATTCCATGGGTTCTCTGAGAACTCCTGAAGTGACAATATAATTAACAAGTCAAGCCAATGGATTTTGAATCCCTCAAAGTCCATCGAAAAAAATAGTATAAAAGTAAGTGTTTTATACATATAGAATCATATCGACTCTCAATTCAAGAGATATTTAAAATGGCCATAGGCCATGCAGTGGTTAGAGCGTCTGCTCTGGAGTTGCGAGGTAAGGAGTTGATCCTTACGTCGCGGGTTCGAATCCCACTGTGGGACGTGGAGACCGGTCCTTCGGACGAGACCGTATAAACCGAGGTCCCGTGTCGCAGTAGGTACTGGCACGAAAAAGATCCCTCACTGCTCAATGGCCGTAAGTGCCGAGTATAGGACAAAATTTGCAGCTCTCCACCGGCAAGTGGTGGGGTGTCCATATGAGTGGAAAATTCTCGAGAGGGACGTTAAACAACAAACAAACAAAGATGGCCATAGTTCTCCCAAGAAACGGCAGCATGGCAGAGCTGGAGATTTGCGAAAGAGATGAAACTATCTGTTTGAACAGTTCCATCCCTAAGAGGTTAGAAGGAAAAAAAGATAGTAACTCAGATAATTGCTACCACCTGATGTGCAGAAGCGGAATATGTGAAGACAAATGTTCATTTGTTAAATGAAGAAATAGATTCACTGGATTGAATAGGATTGTCAGAAGATAGAGAGGACCAATGAATGTCCACAAGATGTGATAGGGGCTGTCCATTGACTTATGCTCTGAAGGAAGAATTCAAAAAGAAGTTATCTTTTCAAGCCGAAAAGCCTTTTGACATACCTGCGTGCTATGCAGCTTACATTGACAGTTTGTCAGACTAAACAGTTTTAATTTGTTTTAAAAACAATTTGTTTCTCTTTAGCTAAGAATTGCTGAAACTGGTATGCTTGTTTTTCACACAAAATAAAAAGTATCAAAAGCCTATATATACCGTTTTTTATCTTTCCATATTTTAAGAAATTTTATCATTTTTTTTCAAATATCTTTCTTAGAAAAAAAACAAAATATAATTGAAAGAGGAACTGTTATAAAGATCCAAAATATCCTCAGTGTTCTTTTGTGGGGATTGATTAATTGATTGTATGTTGTTTTACGTCCCATTGGAGAATTTTTCACTCATATAGAGACGTCACCATATACCGGTGAAGGGCTTCAAATTTTGACCTTTACTCGGCACTCAGGGCCATTGAGCAGTGAGGGATCTTTATCGTGCCAACGCCTGCCATGACACGGGGCCTTGGTTTTTAAGGTCTCATCCGAAGGACCCACAACTTTCACTTCAAAGTGCCGAGCGCATGACGAAGGAACAGTTGCTACCCATTTTTTATCGACTTAGGTCAGTCGCGGCCGAGATTCGAACTCACGACCTCCCGATCATGGAGCGAGCGCTCTACCGACTGAGCTACCATGAACGGTCTGTTCTTTTGTGGGAAGAATTAGTGATGTTCTATATAAAAGGACAACAAAATGAATAGATACATGTAACCGAAAGGTGTATAAATTATTTTAGGTTTAAATGGAATATCGTCATTGATGCATCACTATATTTTTTCCAACCAAAAAAAAAAAATCTTAATATTTTCCGTGCTCTTTTTAATGCGGCGTACAGCTGCATGGCTGAGATCCATGGAAAGAAATATTCTGCTTATTTCTTAGAACAACTGTGTTTAGTCTTCTAAGGAATTTTTTCTGTCGATAGAGAATGTAAATATTGCAATAAGAAAAAGATATGTGCTAGAAATATATTTCGTTAAACAAACCGGTTGCCTGTAGTTTTATACCCCAGCAAGATTTTCTCTTCATTTTTAATGAAAGTGACTAGCTGTAGATGAAATGAAAAAAAAAAATATCTAGTCTATATAACGATATCAGGCAAATCAAGATTGGAATCTAATCACACATACACTGTACTTCATTCGGGAGAAGGTTACTTCCTGACAAATGCCAAGTGATGATGTACAGTGATCTTAAGTTAATTTTTTATAATTTAAGTTTACTTTTTCACGTTATTGCACATGCTATTGAATATAATGCTTTAGACGGATTTTCCTTGTCTAGAACTCACTACCTATAAAATACATGTACAATGCAAATGTTCGATTCACTTAGACTCTCATTTTTCAACAAAGCAAATTACAAAATGTCCTTTCCTTTGGAGTATTAAAATTGTCATTTTCATAAAATTCATTATGTTGATCTGTTTTTGATTTATTCATTGTATGTCGTGTTTTGAGCTTTAATAAAAAAGAAACAGTTTTCGTTTCTGGAGCTCTTTGTTTTCCATAGGTTCTTTTTTTATGGTTACACAATGCACATGTACAATATATCGAAAGAATGAATTAAATCTGATTTCTCTCTATGCGATTCTAACATTTTGGCAAGGACAGAAATGATAGTAATATTTAGTTCAGTACATGTAGAGTTATCTTAAGACAATAGGATGGCCAGATCATCTTAATATGTTTCGCTGTGAGTAAACTGGTAAACAAAGGTCTGAATTTTAATAAAATGCATTCATGTCAAAAATTAACAGACATTATATAAATGAGAAGATAGAATGAATTGCTTAAAAAAGTGTTTTGCATTTGGTTGAAAAAATAAATTTCAAAAATATAATTTCAATATTTCGAGAATATAATGAATAAAGCAGAAAAAACAAAGATTTGAACTTAGAATGAAGAAGTATAGGCAGAAATTAAAAATGTTTAATTGTACAAGATGCTTTTAACCGTTGGAAACTTGGATTTTAATTCATTTACTGTAAGCATTTATGTTAAATCTCTTACAATATCTTGTGCATTACACTTTCAAGACGCCCATTTTCTATATACAATGTATGTAAAGGCATTCTATTGGTTCTCTGAAAACTGCTTAAGTGACAATATAATTAACGCGTCAAGCCAATGGATTTTGAATCCAGCAAAGTGTATTTGATAAAATAGTATAAAAGTAAGTGTTTTACGCATGTAGAATCATATTGACTCTCAAATCAACAGAGCTTTAAGATGGCCATAGTTCTCCCAAGAAACGGCAGCATGCCAGAGCTGAAGTTTTGCGAAAGAGATGAAACTCTCTGTTTGAACAGTTCCATCCCTAAGAGATTAGAAGGAAAAACAGACAGTAACTCAGATGATTGCTACCAACTGACGTTCAGAAGGGGAATGTGTGATGACAAATGTTCATTTGTTAAATGAGGTATCAGAATCCCAGGAGTGAATAGGGATGTCAGAAGATAGAGGGGACTAATCAATGTCCACAAGATGTGATGGCGGTTGTCCATTGACTTATGTTCACCGTGCTTTGAAGGAAGAATTCAAGAAGAGGTTATCATCTTTTCAAGCCCAAAAGAATTTGTCATGCAGAAGTGTGATGCAGTTTACATTGACAGTTTGTCAGACTAACCAGTTTTTATTTGTAATAAGAAGCAAATTGCGTTACTTTTGCCAAGACTTGCTGAATATGCTTGTTTTTCAAACAAAATAAAAATGATCAAAAAAATATATATATAGTTGTTTATCTTTCCACTTTAGATTTTTTTTCAATTTTGTTTAAAATATCTTCCTTAAGAAAAATTTATAAATATAACTGAAAGGGAATTTGTTATGAAGATCCAAAACATCTTCAGTCTTGTTTTGTGGGAAGAGATGGAAATGTTCAATCTAGAAGTACCAAAATTGAATAAATGACAAAAGGTGTATCAAGTAATTTGTTTAAATTAACTTGCAGTTTACATGCAATATCTTTATGCACCTTTGTTTTTTACTAACCAAACAAGAATCATATTTCCCGTACTCTTTTTAATTCAGCGTACATCTGTGTCGCTGAGATCCAAAAAATGAAATACATGTATTCTGCAAATTTTACAGAATTACTGTGTTAAGCTACATGTATGAGGAAATTGAAAAAACATCTATATTATACCGATAGAGCATGTAATATTGCAATAATTAGGAAAATGTTCTTGAAATATGTTGTTTTAAGGTATGTCACTCGTCAGCTTTTTAGAAAAGTTCAGTCAGAACTTTTAACTTCAAAACTCTATATTACAATTCAAAATTTATTTCATATTTAGATTATACAATGCAAATTATTCAACATTCAATTAAAAACTGCTCAAAAATTCATAAAGAAGCAAAATTTATGAGGGACTATTTCTTGTGGTGGAAGGATATTTAGAAGAAAATTCTTCAAATCTACACATTTGTTAAATTTAAAATCTTGGAACTTGAGCACCACATATTTTTACTCAGAGAATATTTTCC
Source organism: Saccostrea echinata (assembly GCF_033153115.1). NCBI lineage: Eukaryota > Metazoa > Mollusca > Bivalvia > Ostreida > Ostreidae > Saccostrea > Saccostrea echinata. The sequence continues at coordinate 19,160,319 of NW_026889751.1, read as the reverse complement.
TTTATGATATGCTAGAAATATTAAATATAGGTCTCAATTTATATTTTTACAACAAATTTTACACATTCACTCAACAATTTTCGACTTTACCAAGAAATGAACGTATATCAAAGAAGTCAAGATAAAATTTACACCGGTTTTTGCCTGGAAATCGCACATTTTGACCAATATCTCAAAATTTACATCACTGACCCCAACTTTTTCTTTCATTATTTTAAACAACACGATACTTCCAACCAATCAGCACTTAAGTCATAAAAAGTTTGATACAAGAAAACATTTTATTGCCTACTTAGATTTTTAATATCCCAAATATGACATTTTTGTGAAAAGGTCACACAATAATTTATTAATTATTTTTAATTAATGCATTCATTTGCAGGATTTGTTCCAATATAAATTTTATTCAAAATACTTTATGTAAAATAAGATTATATTTACTGCCCTAATTTCATCTGATAAAATATGATAAAGATAAAAGTGATTAACCAAGGAGTTAAAATTTAAGTGCGAAAAGGTCAACTTAAATGTACTGTAGCTCAGAAAGATGCACACTGACCCCCATTTTCTTTGCGATTTTGAGTCATGCTATATGAGTACTTATCAAAAATATACTTCTAAGAATTACTTGATATAACTAATTTCACGAATGATATACCTTAAACATGTAGTTTCATGTCCCAGCAAGATTTTCTCTTAATTTTTCACAAGCTATAGATGAAATGAAAAAAAATCTACGCATATAGTCTATATGATATCAGGCAAATCAAAATCGGAACCTAATCACCCTTATATATATACTGTACTTCATTCTGGAGAGGGTAGCTCTGTAACAAAATCTCAGTGCTAATGTACAGTGATCATTTCATTATGTATATGTTTTGCATAAATTTTCCCTCTATTGCATATGCTACTGATTATAATGCTTTCTGTGGATTTTCCTGAAGTAGAACTCACTACCTATAAAATATAATGCAAAGTTCAATCCACTGAGTCTTACAATTATCAACAAAATAAATTAGAAAAATGCCCTTTCCTTCGGCGTATTAAAATTATCGCCTTCATAAATCTCATTATAAGTATATGGTTTTGATTTATTCATCGTGTGTCGGTCTTTTGAGCTTAAATAAAAAGAAACATTTTTCGTTTCTTGAGCTCTTGGTTTTCCAGAGGTTTCGTATTTAATGCTTACACAATGTATACAATGTACAATTAATTAAAATACTGAATCAAATCTGAATTATATCTATGCAATTCTAACACTCTAGCAAAGACGTAAAGGATATGAGTATTTGACTCAGAAACATGTAAATTAATCTAAAGACAATGTCAAGATTTTCTAAATATATTTCCCTGTTAGAAAACTGGTAAAGTGTGTGAGTTCTTTTAAGGATATTTACGTAAAATATTTAGATGCAGCATTTTTGTGTAACCAAACAAAATTCTTAATATGTTCCGTGCTGTATTGAAAACGGCGTACAGCTGCAGTGCTGAGATCCAAGAAAAAAGAATGGATTATTATGTTTGTGAAGGAATGACTCCTTAAATCATAACTTAAAACGATTACTTACAAATTCAATGCGAAAGTTCGATCCACTGAATCATAATTATAAAAAAAAAATATTAGGAAACTGTCCTCCGTTCTGCGTATTGAAAGTGTCATTAACTAATTTCGTGTATATGTTTTAAAATTATTCACTGTGTGTCGGTCTTTTTATCTTAAAAAATCGCTTCTGGGGCTCTTTCTTTTCAAAAGATTGTTCACTTAATATTAAAACAATGCAGTTGTTCAATTATCCAAAGAATTCTTTTGCTTTGAAGATTATTCAAGGATATGATTTCTAATTAATTAAGAATGCATCTTCACCAAAATATTGTCTTGGTTAATAATATTGGAAAAATAGATTACATGCACTATCTGAAGAATAATTAATACAATAGTATGGGTATAACCAGACAATATATGCACTTCGAGCAGACAAATATGATATATATGTAGAAAAACAATACAACAGTTTTGTTTTCACACAGAAAGTGAAAGTCTTGGGAAATCCAAATTAACTGCTGATATTAATTCTTTAATAAATATTAAATTTTATTACAATATAAAACGCAGGAATTTTAATATATTATCTCAGATATTTGATTTATTGATAGAGAATTGAAATACATTTGTTGTCCAATATAAAAAGGAAAGCATTTCTCTGAATAAACGATATTTTCAACTCTATTGAAAAGAGATTATAATCATAATGATTCTTCAAATTAGTCAAAATAAATGCATGCAACTAAAACATATAAACCATACCTGATCAAAAAATGTAAAGGACACATGTTCGAAAAAATTAGAAAGTAGCTCCGAAAACATTTAAGATTATGCAAAGTTCAGTCTGGTTAACAGAATGATTTACAGATATGACTTTTAGGGAAAAAAACACGTGCATGGAAGCAAAAGGTAAGAACGTGAAGTCTTTAATGATAAACCTTCAAATTAAAAATATCTAGTGCATTTCTATAAGAAAATTATATAAAATGTTCCATAAGCAGGGCTCTTGTTATGTATCAGCGTACGTAAGCTTAACAACGAAGCACCCTCAAGCGGCAAAGTAAGTCATGAATCAAGAATGATAACTGAAATTCACTAATATTGGAAGTGATTATCGCGAAAGTAAACGCTTGATTATAGGTTAGCAACTCTCCAAAATTTTTAAAGTCTAAAATTATAATTTTTAAAATATCTTGTTCGCGGCTCATTCTCACTTTCTCTCATAACGTTTGTTGGTTTTAGTTTTTAAGGTTTCAATATCTCTACCATTGTATAGATTTGTACTAATCATGTTAATCATATTCTTTCAATCAATTGCCTATCAAATTAAAACAAATCTGAATATTTCCATATTATTGAACATATGCAATGCATATGTCTTGATACATAACTATATGAAGTTTCAAGTCGATTCTCAAACATCGACTTATTACGTAATTTTGATTTTCATCTTAGGTGGACCTATACTTAAGCATGTTATCTTCTTTATAAAGCTATAGTGTATGTCACTATGACCATTCAAACACTACACGTTCAAACACTAGTGAAGAGAAAATCCTTTAAAATGGTCTGATTCTAAATTTTCAAGAGAATAAAATTTAAAAAAAAAAAAAAAAAAAAAAAAAAAAAAAGAAATACAAAAATCCTGAATTCAGATAATAGACTAGTTCATCGATTTACTGATGGATTGATTATTATTGTTTAACGCCGAGTCGGTAATATTTCAGCCATATTTCGGCTTTAAAGTTTATCCATCCCAACTCTTTTGTACTTTAATTTTGAGTCCTATTAGTATGAAAAGACTATGACATTTTACAAAAGTTATAAATACATGTTACATAAATAGAGAGTTATCGTGATTGCTTCATTAACACATTTGCCCTTGAAGTATCTTTACATTTAATAAAAAAAAAGTTTTTTCTTCGTAAATATTATTCATACCTGCAAGAGAGATTTTTTTTGGACAGCGACCAGTACTTAATCAAAAATTTTGGAAATTGTGTGACTTGTAAATAAGAATATTGTATTTGCAAACTTTAAAAAAAAATAACAAAAATGAATTTTATAGTTTGGAAATAATAATTAATCAGACAGTCAGTGTACATTGTGTATTTAAAGTGTTAATTATTTTGCCCTTCAGACTTCTATATTTGAAGGAAAAACCTGAGGATTTGTTGTTATTCATATTAATTTTGTGAAAAGAGTTCTTGGACACGAAAGAACATTTATCGAAAATTATTTCTAAAAATAGAAATTGTAAATTAATTTTTTTCAATATAAATGTAACAGCCAAATATGTATGATGTGGTTTGATATATATGATAAAGATATTATATGTAGCAGCAATAATGTGTCAAAGTTTCATCATAATAAACTATTTTTATTAAACGACACGTAAAAAACTATGTAAATCCCTAAATTTGAAAATATTCTTCATTTCATGCTGCAGTCATATTTACATTGTATGCGACGGATATATATCTTGATTCGAAATAAAGTATATGTTTTCAAAATGGTATTGATATCCATATCGATACATTACTCAATTAAAAATAAATGAGTAGAGTAGCAATATTTTCTTACTTTTAGCCAATGGCAATTGTGCTTTTAGAAAAGATGCAAAAAATTATCTTATTGCGTTTTTAGCTCACCTGAGCTGAAAGCTCAAGTGAGCTTTTCTGATCACCCGTTGTCCGTCGTCCGTCCGTCTGTCCGTCTGTCCGTCCGTCTGTAAACTTTTCACATTTTCAACTTCTTCTCAAGAACCACTGGGCCAATTTTAACCAAACTTTGTACAAAGTATCCTTGGGTGAAGGGGAGTGTAAATTGTTAAAATAATGTGCCAAGTCTCCTTACAAGGGAAGATAATCAAGAAAAGACAAAAATAGGGTGGGGTCATTAAAAAATCTTCTTCTCAAGGACCACTGGGCCAGAAAAGCTGAAACTTATATGGAAGCATCCTCGGATAGTGTAGATTCTAAATTGTTCAAATCATGACCCCCGGGGGTAGGGCGGGGCCACAATAGGGAATCCAAGTTTTACATTGAAATACATAAGAAAAATCTTTAAAAATCATCTTCTCAAGAACCACTGGGCCAGAAAAGCTGAAACTTATATGGAAGAATCCTGGGATAGTGTAGATTCTAAATTGTTCAAATCATGACCCCCGGGGGTAGGGTGGGGCCACAATAGGGAATCCAAGTTTTACATTAAAATATATAGGAAAAATCTTTAAAAATCTTCTTCTAAAGAACCACTGGGCCAGAAAAGCTGAAACTTATACTGAAGCATCCTGGGGTAGTGTAGAATCTAAATTGTTCAAATCATGACCCCCGGGGTAGGGCGGGGCCACAATAGGGAATCCAAATTTTACATTGAAATATATAGGAAAAATCTTTAAAAATCTTCTTCTCAAGAACCACTGGGCCAGAAAAGCTGAAACTTATATTGAAGCATCCTGGGATAGTGTAAAATCTAAATTGTTCAAATCATGATCCCCGGGGGTAGGGCGGGGCCACAATAGGGAATCCAAGTTTTACATTGAAAAATATAAGAAAAATCTTTACAAATCTTCTTCTCAAGAACCACAGGGCCAGAAAAGCTGAAACTTATATGGAAGCATCCTGGGGTAGTGTAGATTCTAAATTGTTTAAATCATGACCCCGGGGGTAGAGTGGGGCCATAATAGGGAATCCAAGTTTTACAATGAAATGCATAAGAAAAATCTTTAAAAATCTTCTTCTCAAGAACCACTGGGCCAGAAAAGCTGAAACTTATATGGAATTATCCTGGGGTAGTGTAGATTATAAATTGTTCAAATCTTGACTCCCGGGGGTAGGGCGGGACACAACAGGGAATCCAAGTTTTACATTGAAATATATAAGAAAAATCTGTAAAAATCTTCTTTTCAAGAACCACTGGACCAATAAAGCTGAGACATATTTGGAAGCATCCTGAGGTAGTGTAGATTCTAAATTGTTCAAATTTTGACCCCCGGGGTAGGGCGGGGCCACAATAGGTATATTAAAAGGGGGGAAATCTGGTAAAGAACAGCATGGCCAAAGTTACTCAGGTGAGCGATGTGGCCCATGGGCCTCTTGTTGTTTGAAAGAGAATTCATCCATTGAAATTCTATAAAAAGAACTCTGAAAGAGCTTGAATGCCTGCGTTGCGTTGTCATTGTACATGTAATATGGAAAAAAACATAATTAAAAGAAAATTAAAATGTATATCAAAAGTAAATTTATATAATTTAAAAAAAAGTCATTTAAAAGCTTGACTTCTGAATATTTTGATCATTTAGTGGAAATTCCCAACTAATGATAAATTGTTGTTTTTTTTTTTATTTTCCAAGATAAATACACAATCAAGGTTCATGGACCTACTCCTACATTTTTGTCTGTGATTTTTCCTTAAAACACGCAAATAATTCTTCATTTATGTGTTTGTAATAATGTTACCAAAAATATTACTTTCCATCATAGGCGTCTCTACCATACATTTCTGATTAGCATTAACTATATTTTCTACATTTTATTATCAACAGTCAAAAGATTTCCACCTTTACGTTTTTCATTACTGTTGGCAATACATTTGTACATGTATGTCTTTTATACCTGATTTATTCTATGTTTTTCAAACCTTTTTAATAAAAATAGACCAGGTAGAATTTTTGTATATAGGACTTGAATTGTTCATCTATCCTTTTTTTAAAGATAGTTACATGTATATTCTTTACTTATTCTGAAGGAGAAAAATAAACTATACAAAAAGGAAGAGTATGTAGAGATTTTATAAATTTTGAAAAAAAACATTGTGCAATGTCATCGGAAAAAAAAATGATAATGTATCGGCAGGGACAGGTGCTATTATATGGCTGACGACATCCAAAAAAGAATTCAATGCTTATATTTAAATTATCTTATTTTTCTTTCTCAATTAATGTCAATCTCATTCATCTTTATTATAAATTCAGTGCATTTCAGAACTGGGGTCATAACAGTAAGAATCTTTTTGTCGTGGAACAATAAATAAGGTAAATTATTATTGCAAAGGAAAACAATGACAAAATGATTTAATACCTACAATTGTTATAATTCAACAACAATTTAAAAGCTTCTTAGGGTAATTGATCCTATGCAATATACATTTAGGCGTTCCTACTGCATTAAAAGCGTTATGTATTCTACCGCGCAGTGACAAGATTTTGTGTGTGTTACATTGTAAAGGGTTTTGAATGTTGTAGATTTCCAATGGAATTCATGAAGAAAATTTCACTGAATGTAAATATAGTAAGCTATAGTTTTATATTGTATATTTTTGTGATATAGTTACGATACAGAAGCCGTCGTAGCATCAATTATGTTCGAAAAAAGTATGGAAAAGCTTTTCTAGCGATCCGATGTTGTCTGGTACATTTTTCATCCTGTCATTATATCGCATTTCAACAATTAAGTTTTAAACGTTTTAAAAGTAGATGAAAATAACTAACAGACATTGTGAATGCTATTTTGATAAGTGTTAAACACTTTGCCCTTCAAGTATTTTTACACTTGAAGGGAAAAGCCGCGAGGGATATCTTATTTTTTCTTTGCTTGACATTAAGAAGTACAGCAAAGACGCTGGTGAATGAAAGAAGAGAATAAAGAAAACTGTTTTAAGAATTAAAGAAAAAGAAAATCAAAACAATCCAAACAAACAAAATAAGGGAAAAAGAATTAGACAATAAAACCAATATACTGAAAGAAATAAACAGACTGAACAAGTCAATGAATAACAAAAATCCTACCTCTGAATTTTGATATGCATAAAGAGCAAGTATTTTAGATGAAATTAAATGTTAAAAGCATGCAACCTATGTTACCATTGTTAAACGTATATGTTAGAAACTATATGAAAGTATTCCTAAAGTATGCTCTTAAATAGTAATTAAAAATGTCAAATATCACTGAATTTGCTTATTATAATGAACTTGCTATATGCTTAAAACCAGTGTCATTTTAGGATTATGTTAATTATCTGTAAGACATATCGAGGAAAATTAGTGAAGAATATTACATTGAAATACGCATAGTCAGTCATGATCATAGAAATGTTCCAATGGTATGACATAAATTTTTGTACATCTTTCTCTAGGGATTTTTTTCTGTTTCAAAGCAATATTGTATGCTTATTTCCTCAATTCTTATTGTTTTCAGGTAATGATTTATTAGCTTTATTTATCTCTAAAATAGCAAAATCGACATTAATGCAAATTTTGTACATGTCTGATTTAATGAAAAACAATTTTTTTTGGGCAGAGCAGCACTTTTGGATAAGAGTACATTATTTTAGAAAAAAAGATATTTTGCCGAGGATTGATTGATTGATAGTTTGTTGTCTTATGTCCCACTCGAGAATTTTTCACTCATATAGAGACGTCACCATATATCGGTGTAGGGCGGCTTCAAATTTAGATTTTTGCCTCAGGACCATTGAGCTCTGAGGGATCTTTATCTTACCGTAACACGCGGTGTGAACCTACGACCTTTCATTCAAGGAGCAAGTGCCCTACCAACCGAACTACAGTGACGGTCGATTTGCCGAAGATGAGAGTACATGTAACACAAATATCATAATGGATTGTAAAATGTCAAAAGCAACATGTTAGGCTTCAATCATCTTAAGGAAAATCTTGAAAACAACATATGCGTTTCAACAACAAGCTGGATGTTTTTCAGACGGCCCTAACTAATCTGACTGCTAAAATATCCATAATCCTTACTTCTGCTACTCTTCTTATCATTGTTTTCTGTGTCAGCTGAATACTATTTTATCACATATGTGAATTTTTACTAAATAATCTGAATATTTTCTGTTATAGTCAGATCTTTTTGTTACTCTTTACGTTTGGACCAAAATATGTAATTAGTCTTGAAATTTTTTTTTCGATAGTTGTAAGACACTCTGGCGTGTTTTGCTTGATGGAATTCGAAGCGTCATAAGAATGATTAAATAGAATTTAACAGTACGCACTTGAAATGGTCATAGTGGCCTAGTGATACGGCGCTCTTCATGATAAAACTTGTTCCTTGTGCTTTGGTAGTGAAAATACAGCCAGCTTTTATTTACAATGCTAAATGTGACATTTTTTATTGTTTGGCAAGGATGCTATGCTTTTAATACTCATAAGGGATTTCAAATTAGCTCTCTGTGTGTTAAATCTGATCCTATCTTTTAATAGAGCACATTTCGATATAACTTCTGATCAATTATTCAAGACTATCGTGTAGTCCTGATTTTCACATTCCAAGACATTCTAAATTCAAATAATTCAAAAAAATTCTTAATTTGCAGCGTTGCTATATATTATGGAAATTATAGGAAAAAATATATAAAAGTCCGATAAGATTTTGTTTCCTTGGATACTTATCGTGGAGGGTCCTAAATCAGTGGGGTACCTAAATCGATGGCATCTCCTTTTAAGCTGGTGATAACGGCCTGTCAATGACGTCGCCATGATAGGGCTAAAAATATATTCTTTCAATTTTCCATCTAATTAAAAATCTAAATACACCATCGGAGAGAGCGTACCTGAAAATGGTTTACACAATATGTAAACTGATAAAATGAATTTCAGTCCATGTAAATTAATTAGATAGATAAAAACTGGGAATAAAAAAACTTATCTATCCGATAGCGTACACATTCATTCAAGAAGAATCCTTCCGCGATCTAAAAATAGTGCCATTTAAAAAGTGAAAATACGACAATATTTTGAATGAAAATAAGTTTACCTTAATAAGTTAAATGACAACATTTTAAGTATATGTAATATTTTTTAACATTGTTACAATTTCTTTATATAAAGCCGGAATGTTTACGTTATCGTTCGCGGCGTAGTAATACACAGTGTAAGACAGAAAAATCTCACACTGCTGTCTCACACCGGACAAGTCAATCTTACACTGGTGATTATGCGAGAAATGACTTTATCAATATATGAATAATGTTAGGTAACAAAGTAGCGTATAGTACATGTACGTCATATTAAAGTAAAAATATCCCTAAGAAAAAAAAATAGAGATACAACAGTGTGTGATTAACTTTGAAACATACTCAATTTTTAACAGTCTTCATTCTCCAAGTGTTCTCTTTTAGATAACAATATTAATCAAAATCAAGCAACAATTTTGTGCGATAACACTGTGTACACAATCAATTGTGCCTAACCTTAATTTTATGTTAACCATTTTAACATTAATTTAACATGAAATTAACATAAAATTGACATCAATGTAACGTTAATTTATGCTAATTGAGAATAACATTCAATTAATGTTAGGCAGAATTGGCTGTGTAACCATGGCAAACATGTACATATGCAAGTTATCTTAAAAATAATATTGCCAATACATTTTTATGTAAGGTCAAATGTTTTTATAGTTTTTCTTGTGTTGTTGATTGAGTTTGATCAAGTATCACTTATCTTTAGCATTTTCAGCTTTTAGACTGCAATCCGAATGTACCCATGGTAACCACTTCCTCAGAGTTATACATTATATTCCAAATCATTTCCTAATAACGTAAGTGGCATCAAACTGTGTTATTTTTTTTACAGTGATTTATGTGATTTTCTTAGACTTAAACCACTTTACAAACAAGTACTCTGATTAAACTGTTCGTGGATACTCTGACCTGAATTTATTATTATATGCTTTTGGATGAAATGCAAGAGCTATATGCATTTCGTGTCATTTGATTATGGTGATCAGCTAGAGCAATTATAAATGTAGATTCCGACACAACCGTAATAAACTGTGAAATGAGTATTTGTTTGGGATCAAAGTTTTGCTGTTTTCGAAGAGAACCATGAATTTATGTCATCCGGGAAATTTACATTTTCAAAGATGAAACAACTAAACACTTCTTTATCCCCACAAATCAATATTTTTTCTTGATTGTTCGTTAAATATTACTCCGCGTATGCATATTTAGGTAAAATATAATTAAAGTTAAGCTAAATGATGGACAATTATCCGTTTTCATGACGCCATCATACAGGACAAATATTAAATCATAGGAAAATAAATCTTTTAAATTTTTTTCTTTGATGGGGTATCAAAGAAAACTTAAACGGAAAACGTTTTCATCAATGTGCTACGCGATACCTCGATCAAAGAAAAATATAAGAATCATTTCATAAAATAATTATTTACACTCTCCTCCTTAATGATTCCGGTGTGTTCCCGTTTTGCACTCATTTGATAATTAGGTATTGAACAATAGGTGTTAAATATGTTTTGATAGCAATTATAGTCTGACCTTCGTCTGGGATTTTCCTGCAATTAACTGTATTTTACCAATGCATAATAATATATATTTAAAAGATTAAATTTTGAAAACTTAACTTGTTCAACTCAACTAAAGATGAAGTTGTTAAGAACTGCAAACGATAGAATTGTTCTCCCGCTTACCTTCAGGTCATTTTTTTAAAGTGAACACATTTGAATGAATTTTCCTATTATAGATATTTATATGAATTTTCATAAAACATTGCTTCTTTGGGAAAACAATGAGAGTTAACTCTATAATTTTGGTAAAACTTGTGTTTTTCACGATAGAAATCAACGGAAAATATTTTTAAAACGTGTACAACAGCTTCGCTTTTAGTTTTAAGCTTCCCAGTAGAATTTGTTATTTGTTATCGTGAAAAACGCATAATAAGTATTAAATGTTCCATACGGAAAATGCCCCACTTTACATAATAAAGAGAAAATGTTATGCCACTCTGTTGTACCTCAGCTGGGTATAATTTATAAAATTTATATAACTTTACAGGGGTCGATAACATAAAGGTATTTAAAATCTCTCAATTACAGGGGAAAACGGGACAGCCCGAATTTGCTTGGTTCCAATGGAAATCTAGATAGTCTTGAGGAAGGGAGCATTCATTATTTATTGTTGTAAGAAATGCAAATAAGTGAAATCACCTATTCGAATTGGTGATATCACTATTCAATTTCAATAGGTGATATCAGCTATTCAAATAGGTGATATCATTTATTCGAATAGGTGATATCACCTATTCAGCACGAATAGGTGATATAACTTATTAGAATAGGTCATATCAACTATTCATTTCCAATTGGTGATATCACCTATTCGAATAAGTGATATCGCCTATTCGAATACTTGATATCACCTATTCGAATACGTGATATCACCTATTCAATTTGAATGAGTGATATCACTTATTCGAATAGGTGATATCACCTATTCGTATAGTTGATATCACCTATTCGAATAGGTGATATCACTAATTGGCAATAAATACCAAAACGTCGCCTCATATGAAACAATGGTTCCGTGTTATCCGTATGTAACCTTGTCACATTGGTACCGGAGAGGATGATTAGATGTGAAAATGTCATTGAAACCGGTTCTGGGGTATAAAATGTCCGTGCGCGCCCTGACAACCTTAGCTACGGTTTCTTGTTAATAAATTTCTAAACTTTACATACAACTTGTCTTCCTTTAAGGTACTTTTGTTTTATTGAAGAATTTTTCACTGTATATATAAGCATGTAAATCTTAGTATTCATAATTTTAGAATTCATGAAATGCTAATGATTGTTTACGTAGAACCAATTTAAAAAGTTCAAGTGTTTGAAATTGTTACTTATACCTATTTTTATTATCAGCATGTTTTGTTAAATCCTTATTTTGATTTTTATCACTGTTGTTGTTTCTTGGTAATAAAATTACTAAATTTTACATACAACTTGTCTTTCTTTAGCGCCAGCAGATAGAGGCTGAATTCAAGTTTTCTAACCCATAGTCCCTACTTTACCGGGTAAAGCAAAACCAATTTTAACCACATTAAAAATAACATGTAACAATGTCCCTGTTATATTGAAATTTGTTTTACCTCTAAGAAAATACACGGTATACGCATTTATTATGTGACAGTCAAATCAGGTGACTAAACTAAAGTGATTATAGAATGGGGCATCCTAAGTTATTTTACATAATATCAAAGTCATGTGATTATATGATATCTTCAAAAAATAAATTCAACTTAAAAAAGTTATCTCTTTCTTCATTTCTATATTCCTTTGATTTAGAATAACCGTCAAGGAAGCTCAGTCGGTAGAGCACTCCTTCCGTGATTGGAAGGTCGTGTGTTCGAATCACGGCTGCTACTGACCTAAGTTGATAAAAAAAAAATAGGTTGCAACTGTTCCTTCGCCAAGCGCTCGGCACTTTGAAGTGGAAATTGCGGGTCTTTCGGATGAGACCTTAAAAATAAAGGTCACATGACATGGTTTTGTTTGTTTGTTGTTTAACGTCCCTCTCGAGAATTTTTCACTCATATGGAGACGCCACCACTTGCCGGTGGAGAGCTGCAAATTTTGTCCTATGCTCGGCACTTACGGCCATTGAGCAGTGAGGGATCTTTTTCGTGCCAACACCTACTGCGACACGGGACCTCGGTTTATACGGTCTCATCCGAAGGACCGGTTCCACGTCCCACAGTGGGATTCGAACCCGCGACGTACGGATCAACTCCTTACCTCGCGACTCTAGAGCAGACGCTCTAACCACTGCGCCACGCGGGCGACTCCCATGCCATGGTAGGCGTTGGCACGATAAAGATCCATCACTGCTCAATGGCCCTAAGTGCCGAGTAAAGGTCTAAATATTTATAGCCCTTCACCTGTATATGGTGACGTGTCTATATGAGTGAAAAATTCTCAAACTGGGCGTAAAACAACATACAATTAATCAATCAGTTGATTTAAAATAAATTCAGTTTAAAAAGGTATCTATTTCTTCACTTTTATAATCCTTTCATTTCGTTTTAACAGTACTACAAAATTAAGGGAAATAATACATCATTATAACAAATTGTTGGACTTTAAATAATGATGATTTTTATAATTCATAAGAAATATGACTTTAATAAGAAATATTTTACTTTTGCCTCTAAAATTCCAAAACTATTGCCCCCAAAAAGTTATCTGTAGTTTCTGAAATGTTTAGTTTAAACAAAATCAGGTCAGTGAAGTAGGGCACTCTGTTACTAAGTTTTGGCAAAATTTTTGTTCATTGTCTTTAGAATCCTACGCCTAAACCTGTGGTTGTTATTTCTGACATTTATACCGGAAATTTAACATACGTCTGTAATATCTCTACTGTATTCATCCTGTCAATATTTTTAAATATCAGTGCCTCTGCAGTCACACAACAAAAAGCAAGTTTTATATCACCTGATTACACCTGTATCACCTGATTACATATCGTTGACATAATCTCAAACTTAAAAAGAATCTTCCTTCTTCTAGGGCAAATTGGTGCAAATAGGTACAAATAGGTGTGTCGCGCTGCATGGTTAGACTTTTCAAATGTAACATTTTGATTGAGCAATATCTGCCTCCTTCAATTAAGACATGAAAAAATCCTAATTTAAGATGACCGTAACACATTCAAATATCACCATTCAATATTTCAGACTTAAACATTCAAGGACATCTATTGATTTCCTTTAAAAAATTCTAAACTCAAATTAAATTTGTGGGTCTTTGCCAATTAACGCTTTAACTACCAGAGATTTTGCATTTTTTCTGCAAAACTGCCTAAAAATTTCAAATTGAAAATTTAACATTTTCTAGTCACTTTTACATAAAGCAACCTATACATTTTCTGAAAGGTAAAATCTTAAAGTATTTAATTATGCAGAGTAAAATGACGTCGTAGTTGCCATAGCAACGAATGAGACCCATAATTGCCAAAATAAGTATTTTCCACCTTTTTACATCACAGAAATACAAACAAATTTACAAATAATGTTTCCATAACAGAGGATTTAGTGATACTATTAAAACAAAGCATACAAACAATTAGTTTTTAGTTATACCGGTCAATTTTATTTGATAGAAAGCGTTTATACAATTACACAATGTCCGTGTATTAGACTTTGGCTTTACAGCTGTCTGATTGTCGTAATTATGAGCAATTTACAAATCGCTTTCCCTCCTACAGTTTTTACCTGACTTCAATAACATTTGGTACACTTTTAGAGTGTACTAAGATACACAATTCTTTATTTTAGTTTTTTTTATTTCAATGAACAGTGTTGCCATGGTTACAAAATAGCAATTTTGATAACGGGACTTCCTTACAAAACACGGGTATACTATATTCAGCAATTTTCAAATCGCCTTCCCTCCTACAGTTTTTGCCTGACTTCAATAAAATTTGGTACACATGTAAAGAACACTAAGATACAAAATTCAATATTTTAGTATTTTTTTTCACTGAACAGTGTTGCCATGGTTGCAAAAATAGCAATTTTGAGAAGGATCTTTCTAACAAAACATGGGTATACTATATTCAACGCCATGGTACACATTAAAATTACAAATATCAACGTTACAAAAATTGACATATATTAAACATTGGTCGAAGGGAGAGGAGGAGGGATACTGCTGAACATTGTCTCTAATTCGTTTATCAAATGTTGATTTGATGTCCGCGGAATCATGCGAGTTAATATCTCGCCTTAAATACCCGATTTTTTTTTCTTTTTGGAAAACGCGTGTGTTCTAGAAGAAACAATATTAATGCCCAGTCGTTTTTGACATTAAATTTAAGTTTGTTCACGGGAAGTGCCATGCCCTCTTTCAAGGGGAGATAATTAAGAATTCGTGAAAATTTGGTGGCTTCTTTTAAATATCTTCTTCTCAAGAACAACTGGGCAAGAAAAGATATAACTTATTTGAAAGCTTCATGTCATACTTCATGATATGAACCCCGGGGGTAGGGCGGGGCCGCAAGAGGGGGTCGAAGTTTTACATAGGAATAAATAGGAAATGTATTTAAAAATCTTTTTCCGTAGAACAGCAAAGCCATGATTAGTCATATTATAATAGAAGTATCCTCAGGTAGTGTAGATTCAAGTTTGTTCAAATCAAGACCCCCACGGATAGGGCAGGGCCACAACAGTGGGTCAGAGTTTTTCATTGAAATATTTAGGTGTAATGGTTAAGGGGCATTCGAGTAAAATGCATTGAAGACCTGAAATAATGGAATGACCTAGCAACCCTTGGAATGGACTAGCAAAGCCAAAGGGTATATAAGCCAAAGCTTTGGGAAAGTCAGGCATTCAGAAGCTAGCAGAAGAAGTTGGATGCTGAATCAGCAATAGAGAAGTTAAGGTATTCCATCCCTAATATCAACAGATTCAATAAAATTGAATACACGACAGATATGTAGGTGTTTAATACTCAGTATATTTAGACATAATTTCCGTTTATTACTATTAGCATGTAAGGGTGGGATGTGTCCTAATTTATGACCTTGAATTTTGGTAAGGGTTATCTCCATCTGTTTTTATTTGAAAAATTCAATTATAAAAAACTTATCTGGTAAAAATATCGTTTTCAATTGTCATTCTATTTCTAATGTTTTATGCATCTTTCCACCACAGTATTTATCAATATTCTTTTTATTTGAATATTTATTTTTAAAAGAAAAATCGCTTGTCCCCTTACACAACAATGCAATCTTTGTTAATTAATTATTGTTTAGTTAATTACATTTTCGAAACTTTTTCTTGATAAATCCTTTTCTACTATAAAATGCTTTTACATAGGAAATATCTTTAAAATCTTCTTTTAAGAACCACTAAGTCATTATTAGTCATATTTATATAGAATCAACCTTAGGTATTGTAGAATCAAGTATGTTCAAATCATGGGGACACAACAGAGGGTCAATTATGATTTGCATAAGAAAAAATATAGGAATCATCTTGAAAAAAATCTGCTCAAGAACAGCAAAACCATGATTAATCATATTATTATAGAAGCATCCTTTGGTAGTGTAGATTCAAATTTGTTCAAATTTAGGGTGGGTAGTGTGGGGCCACAATGAGAGATTAGAGTTTTACATAGGAAAACATAGGATTGATTGATTGTATGTTGTTTTACGTTCCGTAGTAGAATTTTTCACTCATATAGAGACTTCACCTTATACCGGTGAAGGGCTTCAAATTTAGACCTTTACTCGGCAATCAGGGCCATTGAGCAGTGGGGGATCTTTATCGTGCTTACGCCTGCCGTGACATGGGCCTCGGTCATAAAGGTCTCATCTGAAGGACCCGCAACTTTCACTTCAAAGTACCGAGCGCTTTGCGGGGGAACAGTTGCTACCTATTTTTCATCGAATTAGGTCAGTCGCGGCCGGGGCTCGAACCCCTTACCTTCCGATCACGGAGCGAGCGCTCTACAGAATGAGCTACCATGACAGTGGAAATCTTTAAAATTCTTCTGTTTAAGAACAGCAAAGCTATGATTAGTGATACTGATATGGAAGAACTCTGAGGTAGTTTAAATTAAAGTTTGCCCCCCTCCCCCCTCAATACTGAACTGATTACTGCTTCTTCCTAGCCAATGAGCTCAGGTGAGCGATGTGGCCCAGCCTCTTGTTGTATTTACTACCATCCGGTAAATTAAAAAATTACAGTATAACATTATTAATACCAGTGTCAAATTGTCCATTGCTCTTAATCACAACTCCTTTTATAAGGGGTCTAGAAGATGTATATCCATTGAAATCAGGCTTTATAACACCAAGAGATCTTAAATTAGTACTAAGATTTTAAAATACTCATAGACATGGATAAATGATCCTTCATTTTTTCCATATGTTTAACTCATGTAATTTATCTGTAAACATACCCCCCACCCCTACTCCTAAGAACAACAAGAGTTTTGGTATGAATTTGTTAAACAATAACTCAACATTGCTGTAAAAAGGAGAGGGGGATGTTTTAAAAATATTTTCCGTTGATTTCTATAGTGAAAAAACACAAGATTTTTTTTTCAAAATTATAGAGCGTAGTTTCCGAATACTTCTGATTGTAATTTCATTTTCATTTCTCCACAGCTTTTAAAAAATAGTAAAATGGCGGTTTTTATATTCAATAGCACATTCTGCTATTTTCGCGCGATGTTCTGGCAAATATTTTACATACTTGCTCCGTTTTATTTTTGTTGTAGCAGTAGATTCAACTTTTCAGTTTCTTCAATACACATACTTGTAATTCCGGCTAATCTGTAAAGGATTAGGACATGAGGGAGAATTTGTTAGTTTATCCCAAGTTTTCCATTTTCATCCAGTTTGATATAGACTTGTTCTTAACTCTGTGAAGACTGAAAAATGAATTTAACACGAACAAAGAAACCTGAGTTTCCTGTGTTTATTCAGAAATTATTTCTATAGATTTAGCAATCTGATTAAAATCAGTTGTTTGTTTGGGTATGTTTACGACGTACGACGTAGTACTTTTGATATACCTTTTCATTGTGACAGTTTTTTTTTTTATCTTTTAATCATTAAAAAAGGATAACTGCATTATCTATCCTGTCGCTTTAATGAAAATGCACTTTTCCTTTCAAAGTACACCAAGTACTAAAAAAAAGATTTTTTTTTTTCATTTTTCAATAATAAATCTGAAGATTAGGAAAATGGCAATGATTGTATTTAATTATTTGATTAATTATTTCTACTACATGTAGGACTGACACGAAATTCGACAGGGATTTCTGATACAATGGGTGCACGCAATCGGGGCGTTGGGTGAAAGACTAGTACTACATATATGTAAATATATATATATATCTCCCAAAGCTATGGAAAATTCCTTTTATTACATGTTGTTTATGGCTCAAAACGTGTCGTACATTACCTCTTCTTTACAAATAATTCTTTTTTTTTTTAAATAAATCTGTTCCATATATCAAAAGAGCCAGTTTGTTTTACACTGAGCTCATGAACGATTTCATTGTGCATGTAAAACGTCAAATGACGTCATAGTGCATTTTGTGTATTTTACTCGTAAAAGTTCCAATATTCAACAACAAATATCTCTGTAACGGATGCTGTATCTTATAATGTCCGGAATAAAAAAATGTAGGGCATATTTCCAGCTTTCAGGTTATGGCATTCATTTTTTTTTATTGTGTTTGTAATTTAGATAAAGCCAACAGAAGATAGCACAAAATCAGTCATTCATGCGTAGTTTTATCAACTTCCTGCAATGATATGCAATATTCAGTTCAAGTTTATGATAATTTCTCAACATCGCGCAGAAAATTTTTGAGTAGAACAAATGTTCAGTTTCTTCTCTAGTTTCAGAAAATATCAATTGTTTTGTTGTAACCCGAATATTTAGCAGACACCAACAGTTAAATATCTGTGATGCTGAAAATGCGTCCAAATGCGTCTCTGGGGGTTAAAGGGATAACTCAATGCAAAGTGTTTATTCCTATAAATTTCAAGCACGGTATGTGGCCTCGAGAATATTTACAAATTGAGGTCCCATAGACTAATTCTCACATTAGTCACATTGACCCTGTTGCTCATTTTTTTTCTATATTTCTTTTTTTTATTCCCGGAAAATGACCCTTTATGGAGTCCTCAACTTAGCCCAAGGGGTCTTAATTATAATTGACATAACAGTATTTTAATCACATATATATTGGAATTCTGAATTTAGTTGGGGTGAGGGGTATTAGACATAAATAAATTTGCACTAGATTTAAACACTTTCACATTCATAGTTCTTACTACACTACTGTTTTTGAGATTTAAAAAATGAAATATCTGTTTCCTTTACATTCCGTTCGAATTTTATGGTCCCAAACTAGCCAAGGTTTTAATAATTTTTCATCTGCAGTATCTGCTCTATATTATTCTTGACAAGGAAACCACAATTTGAAAACAACCTCCCTAAAAAGCACGATTGAACAAACTTGCATTAAACAACAAGGTTCACTAGGGGTCTTTTTGGCCCTGTGAATTTTTGAAAAATCAGAACTGCTCAGTTTTAGTTGAAAATATGTTAAATTTCACTTGAAATTTCACTTGAACCCTTGGTGACTGCATATTAATTAAAAATGACGTAATTTTTCTCTCTAGTCCATGTATTATGACGTAATGAATTGCGTCATTTTCCTCAAATCTTGAAAATTTCTTTAAAAATGGCTAAAAATGTAAACTGTTTTTGAATATTTTACATAGTCCCCAACCTCTGATCTGAATTGTTTAATTACTTAATGAAAGAATTGTTTCAGAAGATTTGAATTCATGAAAAAAAATGGATCGCAGGGTGGGCTCATATTTTAATTATTTCTTGAACATGCTCGAATTCAGTAATTTTCTTCAAAATTCAAGAACATTGCAGTTTCACAGAGTCTGTTTTTCAATACTTGGACTCTCAGAGGGAATTTTTTTTAATTGAAATAAAAGCATGAAGTCTCTACTTTATATTAATGTTCTGAATGGGACATTGAGACTTGGTCAGTTAATTGGTATATGGAAAGGGCCATTTTATGGAGTTAATGAACCTACCTCTTTACTCTACATCAAAGAGATTTAAAATAAATTTCATCTTTTCTTGCTTGAATGAAATAAGCAGCTATTGAGGTGAAGATATCTTAGATGCCCTTACCATATTTTTATATTTTCTTTATTATCTCCTTTTTATCCATTTATCGAATTCGTTAAAGGATATAAAGCGAATTTACAATTATGTAATGTTTTCCTTCAAATATTATTAACATATATGTCCAAGGAAGTATTCAATACATACCTCACATTGGATAACCAAATATTCTGAAAAATTGAATGTAAGTATAAATACTTATAAAAAAAAAAGTAAATGCAATAATTTAAAACTTAGAAGTCTTTGAAAAAAAAACCCGTTTTATATTTGATATAATTCAAAATTAACAAAGTGATTTCAATCACGTTAAAACATACAAGTATTAAGATTTAAACAGTGTCATCGACTGCCAGTCGTTATAATATTGTAACATCATTTACATAGAGAGGGCTACATATACCCCCAAAAACAGTGCAGAAATAAAATGTATAAAAGCATTAAAAAAAACAAAATATATTCTGAAATCTATATAAGATAATTATAATAAAATCATTGTAAAACTTACCAGCATCTTACAATATAGATTTCTTGTGATATGTGATCTTTTAATGTTAAGTTTCATTTGATATTATAACCGTCACGGTAGCTCAGTCGGTAGAGCGCTCGTTCCGTGATCGGAAGGTCGTGAGTTGGAATCTCGGCCGCAACTGACCTAAGTCAATAAAAAATGGGCTGCAACTGTTCCTTCGCCATGCGCTCGGCACTTTGAAGTAAAAGTTGCGGGTCCTTCAAATGAGACCTTAAAAACCGAGGCCCCGTGTCACGACAGGCGTTTGCACGATAAAGATCCTTCAATGTTCAATGGCCCTGAGTGCCAAGTAAAGGTCTAAATTTGAAGCCCTTCAACGGTATATGGTGACATCTCTATATGAGTGAAAAATTCTCGAATGGGACGTAAAACAATATACAATCAATTCTCGAATCATTTGATATTATATGCATGAGGAACTGAAAGTAACAATTTATGAAGGATTTTAAGGTATTCCTTACTTAACAAATATGTTTTAAATTAAATGAAGCTACATGTAACTGATATCTTTCTAGACATGTAGGATTTTATGAAAGGATTTCCCCATTTCTGCTTTGCTAATCCGATAAAACCTGGGTTATGAAGGCGGCATTGTCATACTTACTTCCGAGATCTTCCTTACAATCATGCTGCAAGTATTTGTCATTGTTGTTTACGGTAACATATTTTCAAACGAAACAGGTCAACGGAGTCGGGTATTGCTCTTATGTGGATTTAAGATGAAGCTTATTTATCATGTCAGATTTTAACAAACACTTTTGATTTGCAAGGTAACGAATGTCATTTTTAATCCCCTCGGTCATTTTGAATTTTTAAAAAAAAAAAGTATTCAGTCGATCATAATGACTTTTATCATAGGATTATTTACAGGAACATTATGAGAGAAATACTTCTAGCATATAGTAAAAAAAATTTATAAAAAGGAAAGACTATTTTAAGATACGATGAAAACTTATAATTGTTGATATCTTACCGAGTTGCCAAGGAGTTGTAAAATACATGTCCATTAGACATGTTTTGAGATTCAGAAAGTTAATACTTTGACTTAATACTTTGACTTAAGTTAGAATGTACGTTTACTTTTTTTTCTAAAAAAGTTTATTTAACAATAATGAAATTTATCAGTTCAAATACAAGCATTTATAAAGGTTTTATAGAGCTTTAAGAGCTTTTTTTCCACAAGAAATAAATAAATAAAAAATAATAACACTAATGAAATTTATCAGTTCAAATACAAACATTTATAATTCTCTCTCTCTCTCTCTCTCTCTCTCTCTCTCTCTCTCTATGTATTGTCTAAACGGTTACCAACAGTCATTCAATGTTTTTTTATGTTAGTACACGAGATGTTGATTTAAATTTATCGTTAATTTCTACAGCAATAACAAGTTACGATAGGTCTTCATAGATAAAGAGCCACCAAACTGGACGGGTGTACTTTTTATTGGCCGTTTCTTATAAATTTCTTATAAATAATTGTTTACTTTTAGTTTTTTGTACCTGCTGAGGAAGACATTCTACATATTTTCTGATTATAATTAAGTGCTTAACATACCTTACCTGCAATTAAGGCGGAAGTAGAAAATTCTCGAATGGGCTCAAAACAATATGTAATCGTTTTAGATTTGCTACAGATATAGACGTTTGTCAAGAAGAAAAACGAATTTAGATATTTTTAACAGAAATAAGAAAATTAAACGGAAAACGTTTTCATCAATGTGCTACGCGATACCTCGATCAAAGAAAAATATAAGAATCATTTCATAAAATAATTATTTACACTCTCCTTCTTAATGATTCCGGTGTGTTCCCGTTTTGCACTCATTTGATAAATAGGTATTGAACAATAGGTGTTAAATATGTTTTGATAGCAATTATAGTCTGACCTTCGTCTGGGATTTTCCTGCAATTAACTGTATTTTACCAATGCATAATAATATATATTTAAAAGATTAAATTTTGAAAACTTAACTTGTTCAACTCAACTAAAGATGAAGTTGTTAAGAACTGCAAACGATAGAATTATTCTCCCGCTAACCTTCAGGTCATTTTTTTAAAGTGAACACATTTGAATGAATTTTCCTATCTATATAGATATTTATATGAATTTTCATAAAACATTGCTTCTTTGGGAAAACAATGAGAGTTAACTCTATAATTTTGGTAAAACTTGTGTTTTTCACGATAGAAATCAACGGAAAATATTTTTAAAACGTGTACAACAGCTTCGCTTTTAGTTTTAAGCTTCCCAGTAGAATTTGTTATTTAACATATTATAGTAGAGAAAATTCTGTAGTGTATTACATTTTTAATAAATATTTCCTTTAACCACATTATCAATTTAATTCGCTCCAAAGATAATAAATGAACAGGATATCCGCAGTACTATGTATAACTCTCAGAACTAGTTCTATCATATTTTCTGTAGTAATTGAAAAAAAAGTGTTAGAAATAAATATTTTCGTAATTTTGCTGCGTAATTATTTTACTTGGATAATTATATCACCATTAACGATTTGTAGTCTTTAACAAAACAACAAATTGTTGCAGTGCTTGAAGTATTTGCACATTGCCCTTAGTTAAATTTAATATTTCAGCATCGGTCTACATAGGTACAGAATGTGCTTATAATAACATTTATTTTCCAGAGTAATTTAATAAATAACCTAACAGCTAAGTTAGAATAATAAATATATATATCGTAGATATTTTTCCCCATGAAATAATGATTCTTCAAACACGATATGTTAGTTATTAAATTAAAAAAAACCTGTAACTCCTTACCTACAAAAAGATAAGTCCTTTCACTTCGGAGTTCCGAATGACAATCAAAACTGAACGATAGGTGAACGCTGAACGCAAGGTGAACGCAAAGTGAACGGAACGAAGAGCGAACGATGAACGCTTTGTGAACGGTGAACGCGAGCGCACGGTGAACGGTGAACGCAAAACTGTGAACGGAGAGCGAACGGTGAACGCACGGTGAACGAACGGTGAACGCACGCTGAACGAACGGTGAGCGAACGGAAAAATGGGAAAGTAGAACGTTTCAGGGACTGTACCTATTTTTATTATCAGCATGTTTTGTTAAATCCTTATTTTGATTTTTATCACTGTTGTTGTTTCTTGGTAATAAAATTACTAAATTTTACATACAACTTGTCTTTCTTTAGCGCCAGCAGATAGAGGCTGAATTCAAGTTTCCTAACCCATAGCCCCTCCTTTACTGAGTAAAGCAAGACCAATTTTAACCACATTAAAAATAACATGTAACAATGTCCCTGTTATATTGAAATTTGTTTTACCTCTAAGAAAATACACGGTATACGCATTTATTATGTGACAGTCAAATCAGGTGACTAAACTAAAGTAATTATAGAATGGGGCATCCTATGTTATTTTACATACACTGTAATATCAAAGTCATGTGATTATATGATATCTTCACAAAAATAAATTCAACTTAAAAAAGTTATCTCTTTCTTCATTTCTATATTCCTTTGATTTAGAATAACCGTCAAGGAAGCTCAGTCGGTAGAGCACTCCTTCCGTGATTGGAAGGTCGTGTGTTCGAATCACGTCTGTTACTGACCTAAGTTGATAAAAAAAAATATGTAGCAACTGTTCCTTCGCCAAACGCTCGGCACTTTGAAGTGAAAGTTGCGGGTCTTTCGGATGAGACATTAAAAATTAAGGTCCCATGTCATGGTAGGCGTTGGCACGATAAAGATCCATCACTGCTTAATGACCCTGAGTGCCGAGTAAAGGTCTAAATATTTATAGCCCTTCACCGGTATATGGTGACGTGTCTATATGAGTGAAAAATTCTCAAACTGGACGTAAAACAACATACAATCAATCAATCAGTTGATTTAAAATAAATTCAGTTTAAAAAGGTATCTATTTCTTCACTTTTATATTCCTTTGATTTCGCTTTAACAGTACTACAAAATTAAGGGAAATAATACATCATTATAACAAATTG
This sequence comes from Saccostrea echinata, assembly GCF_033153115.1. Lineage (NCBI taxonomy): Eukaryota > Metazoa > Mollusca > Bivalvia > Ostreida > Ostreidae > Saccostrea > Saccostrea echinata. The sequence goes on along the minus strand of NW_026889751.1, from coordinate 19,135,769 downwards.
GTGGACTTTTAATAATGATGATTTTTATAATTCATAAGAAATATGACTTTAATAAGAAATATTTTACTTTTGCCTCTAAAATTCCAAAACTAATGCGCCCCAAAAGTTATCTGTAGTTTCTGAAATGTTTAGTTTAAACAAAATCAGGTCAGTGAAGTAGGGCACTCTGTTACGAAGTTTTGGCAAAATTTTTGTTCATTGTCTTTTGAATCCTACGCCTAAACCTGTGGTTAATATTTCTGACATTTATACCGGAACTTTAACATACATCTGTAATATCTCTTCTGTATTTATCGTGTCAATATTTTTAAATATCAGTGCCTCTTCAGTCACACAACAAAGAGCAAGTTTTATATCATCTAATTACAACTGTATCACCTGATTACATATCGTTGACATAATCTCAAACTTAAAAAGAATCTTCCTTCTTCTAGGGCAAATTGGTGCAAATAGGTGTGTCGCGCTGCATGGTTAGACTTTTCAAATGTAACATTTTGATTGAGCAATCTCTGCCTCCTTCAATTAAGACATGAAAAAATCCTAATTTAAGATGACCGTAACACATTCAAATATCACCATTCAATATTTCAGACTTAAACATTCAAGGACATCTATTGATTTCCTTTAAAAAATTATAAACTCAAATTAAATTTGTGGGTCTTTGCCAATTAAGGAGATGGCTCAGTTCAAAGTGTTTATTCCTATAAATTTCAAGCACGGCATGTGGCCTCGAGAAGATTTACAAATTGAGGTCCCATAGACTAATTCTCACATTAGTCACATTGACCCTGTTGCTCATTTTTTTTTTCTATATTCCATTTTCTTATTCCCAGAAAATGACCCTTTATGGAGTCCTCAACTTAGCCCAAGGGGTCTTAATTGACATAACAGTATCTTAATCGCATATATATTGGAATTATGAATTTAGTTGGGTGAGAGGCATTAGACTTAGATAAATCTGCACTAGATTTGAATACTTTCACATTCATAGTTCTTACTACACTACTGTTTTTGAGATTTAAAAAATGAAATATCTGTTTCCTTTACATTCCGTTCGAATTTTATGGTCCCAAACTAGCCAAGGTTTTAATAATTTTTCATCTGCACTATCTGCTCTATGTTATTCTTGACAAGGGAATCCCAATTTGAAAACAACATCACTAAAAAGTATGATTGAAAAGACTTGCATTAAATTCACACTACGACATCATAAAGATATCAAAAAGTTTAATCTTTTCTGGCTTTATGAAATAAACAGAGGAAGACATCTTAAATGCCCTTACAATATTTTTTATCTTTTCTTTATCATCTCCTTTTTATCCATTTATCGAATTCTTTAAAGTATATAAAGAGAATTTACAATTATGTAATTTTTCCTTCAAATATTATTAACATATATGGAAAAGGAAGTATTCAATACATAACTCACATTGGATAACTAAATATTTTGACAAATTGAATTGTCAGTATAAATACTTATGAAAAATAAAGTAAATTCAATAATTTAAAATTTAGAAGTCTTTGGGAAAAAAAAAACGTTATATAATTGATATAATTCAAAATTAACAAAGTGATGTCAATCACGTTCAAAACATATAATTATTAAGATTTTAACAGTGTCATCGATTGTCAGTCGTTATAATATTGTAACATCATTGACATAGAGCTTCATATCCCCCCCCCCCCAAAAAAAAAAAAAAAAAAAGTACAGAAATAAAAGGTATAAAAGCATTAAAAAAACCAAAATATATTCTGAAATCTATTTAAGATAATTATAATAAAATCTTTGTAAAACTTACCAGCATCTTACACTGTATATTTCTTGTAATATGTGATCTTTTAAAGTTCAGTTTCATTTGATATTATAACCGTCACGGTAGCTCATTTGGTAGAGCGCTCGCTCCGTGATCGGAAGGTTGTGAGTTGGAATCTCGGCCGCGACTGACCTAAGTCGATAAAAAATGGGCAGCAACTGTTCCTTCGCCATGCGCTCGGCACTTTGACGTAAAAGTTGCGGGTCCTTCGGATGAGACCTTAAAAACCGAGGCTCCGTGTCAGGACAGGCGTTGGCACGATAAGATCCCTCAATGCTCAATGACTCTGAGTGCCGAGTAAAGAATTCAATTTGAAGCCCTTCACCGGTATATAGTGACACTCTATATGAGTGAAAAATACTCGAATGGGACGTAAAACAATATACAATCAATTACTTAATCATTTGATATTATATGCATGAGGAACTAAAAGTAACTCTTTCGAATATCGTTTTCTACAATTTATGAAGGACTTTAAGGTATTCCTTACTTAACAAATATGTTTTAAATTAAATGAAGCTACATGTAACTAATATCTTTTTAGACATTTAGGATTTTATGAAAGGATTTCCCCATTTCTGCTTTGCTAATCCGATAAAACCTGGGTTATGAAGGCGGCATTGTCATCATTACTTCCGACATCTTCCCTACAATCATGCTGTAAGTATTTGTCATTGTTGTTTACCCAGTAACCTATTTTCAAAGAAACAGGTCAACGGAGTCGGGTATTGCTCTTATGTGGAATTAAGATGTAGCTTATTTATCATGTCAGATCATGTTAGATTTTAAGGGGATGAAGGACACATGGTCACATGACTCTGTTTAACTACGTCATAGTCTCCGTTTATAGACGTGCAAAACGTGTAAAGCATCAGTTCTTGTATAAATTTTTGACAATTTTTTATCTTTAATTACCGTCTTATACAAAAAATAAAAAGTTTCAACATTCTTGTAAACAATAACAAATTATGAAAAAGATTGATCCACTCCTCTGTTTCCCCAAACTGTGCGTCCAGCAAGTCGGTGGCGTCATACACGATCTATTAGTACAGCAAGATCATACTTGGTGATTACAGGGGAGGTATTATTATGTAAAAAACAGGTCATAATCAGTATATGATGAAATATTTTGAGAAACGGGGAACACAGAAATTATTTTTGCATGGTTGATGATGGAAATCTTATGTAGGTATATCTTTTTTCGCTTTGTTAGCTTACGTGTGACGTCATAGTTGGTTTTTCCCGTACTCGAGAAATGTAAACATGACACTTTTCTGTCATGCTTATGTCCTCTTTAACGATGTCCTGTGCAATATTGAGGTCAGCTTCACCATTCAAATTTTCTACAGTTAATCAATATTTTGAAGAACTTGCATTTCAACGTAAATTTAAAAAATATTGAGTGATAGAATTTTTTGTAAATTACGTCTTTTGTTGTTGAAGTTGTCTTAAAAAGTACGTAATTTTCCCTATCCAGATGCAGTATGATAGAAGAAGCTTGCTTTTTCGAATTTTAAACCCTATTCATACTCTGGTATATTTTAAAAGAAACATGTCCACTTACATATTTTTAATATATGCTTAAAAATCTTATAATGAACGGAGTAATGAGCCTGGAAACATGGAGAATTAAAACTCCACTTGGATACTGTAGGGCATAGTATTTGTCAATCAATATCTCTAAAATTAGATAAGAAACCTAATAATATAACTGCTTTTAGATATGTGGGACATACTTAATTAGAAATTGACAAAATATGAAAAAAATTGAATGACAAGTATTTTTTTCAGCTCAAGGTCCTTCTTCCCCTTAACTGAGACTTTTGATTTGCAAGGTAACGAATGTCATATTTATCCCCTCGGTCATTTTGAAAATTAAAAAAAAAAAAGAAGTATTCAGTCGATTATAATGACTTATCAATCTCTCATAGGAACATTATGAAAGAAATACTTCTAGCATTTAGTAAATATTTTTATAAAAAGGAAAGACTATATCAAGAAATGATGAAAACTTATACTTGTTGTTACATGTATCTTACCAATGAGTTGCCAAGGGGTTGTAAAATACATGTCCATTAGACATGTTTTGAGATTCAGAAAGTTAATACTTTAATACTTTGACTTAAGTTAGAATGTACGTTTATTTTTTTTCTAATATATATATATATATATATATATATATATATATATATATATATATATATATATATATATATATATATATATATATATATATATATATATATATATATATATATATATATTATTCTTTGTCTAAACGGTTACCAACAGCCATTGAATGTTTTTTTTAATGTAAATTCACTAGTTGGTGATTTAAATCTATCGTTAATCTCTACCGCAATAATAAGTTACAATAGGTCTTCATAGATAAAGAGGCATCAAACTGGAAGGGCGTACTTTTTATTGGCCGTTTCTTATAAATTTCTTATAAATAATTGTTTACTTTTAGTTTTTGTACCTGCTGAGGAATACATTCTACATATTTTCTGATTATAATTAAGTGATTAACATAGTTCTTACCTGCTATTAAGGTGGAAGTAGAAAATTCTCGAATGGGCTCAAAACAATATGTAATCATTTTTGTTCACACGTTTTAGATTTGCTACAGATATAGACGTTTGTCATGAAGAAAAACGAATTTAGAGATTTTAAACAGAACTAAATTATTTTGCTCTGTCATCAAAGACAATATGTGTCTGTATTTGAGGTCAGAATTCTGATTGCTGATAAATGTTTAATTACGCAAACCAATGTCTGTAGTCTTTAATGTAATGACTTCTAGTAGATAATTATAATTTCATTTATTACATGAAAAACAGCAATTACTTTGAGGCCCGTATATTGTTTAATCCATTTATCAGATATTCTTCAAATGACAGTGTTTTGGAAAGGAATTTGGAATGTTCAGCAATTCTTTAGAGAAGTAAACGAACAAAAGAAAAAGAATTATTACAGTACAGTAAAAAGTTTTGCAAGATGTAGGACTTCGAAAAGCTGGGAGGGGGGTTACTTATAAAATGTATGTCGCTATATGCATGGATTATTTAATTGAATACTTTGTTAAAACTGGTATACTTACATGTATATGATCCCTAAATAGATGTTTAATTGCATGAACTGTATGAATTAATTATGAAAACCACACATCTTGTAATTTGATTAAAGGTGACATGCACATGTTTACAAACGCAGTTAAACCATTTTCAAGCCTTCACCGGACATACAAAAAAATCAAATAGCTGTTATTTCAGTCATCTTAAATTCATCTTAATCGACATTTAATTCATTGATAATATTTGTCACAGATATTATGAGATATGAGAATATCCTTCGATTCAAAAGTCCTTTAGAATATTCTGTTTACTACAATTATATTTAATGTAACCGTTTTTTTTTTTGTTTGTTTGTATTGGTTTTGTTTTGTTTTGGTTTTTTTTAATGTTTTGTTTTGTTTGTTTTGCTTTGGTGGCGGAGGGGGGGGGGATGCTAATGTACAATCCTTATGTACAATACCTTCTTCGAAGAGAAATTATAATAAATTGCATTTTTATCGGGGGAAGGTGGGTGGGTGGGTGGGTTATTTCATTTCAAAATCTTTCTAGGTTGCGTCTGTTTACATATAAATATTGAAATTAATTGAATAAATTTGAAAAAATTATACTTATACGAACGAGAGAGAAATTTTTAACCATTTTTGAGAATATGGGAATGATAAGAAACGAAACACGACTTACACGAAGTCTATGTAAAAGAATTCAATGAACATATATTACATATACATTCATTATTTTTTAAATCGAAGCACCAACCAAAACTGTAATAAACAAGAAATCAAATCATTTCAATCTCTTTCTCATTCATTTGGCTGTCGCTAAATTTTTTATTTTTTTCTAAATCGACTCAATAATTAATTGAAAAAAAAAACCCTTTAAAATTTAGTACATTTACATTTTTGAAAAATGTACCTAACTTTTCTTATCAACAACCCAAAATCATTTAAATAAACATTCTCCATTTGTCCTTTACAGGTGTTCTTGCATTTAATCGCCATTAAGCAACAATGATCCATTTCAACTAGTGTATATTTGGCAAAAACAAAAACAAAAAAACAAAAAAACAAAAAAAAAAAAAATGTGAGAATAGGATTTTTTTTTCATAATGTTGGCTAAGTGGAAATAATCCGACACAACCTAACCATAGCAAACCACAAAAGTGAACCCCGGGTTTGCAATGCTGGTTTTTCCTCACTTAGCCAACATTTTGAAAATATCATATTTCCACATAGACTACGGTCGGTAATGTAATCAGAAATTTTCCTTTTTGAATTTTGTAGAAAAGGAATTTTTAATATTGAATATTCTTACCACAATAAGAATAAAAGAAAAAAAAAATGGTGATATAAATAATCTTGCAATATTGTTATGGAGTGGTTACTAAGACAGCAATGAAAATCCTACAAAGTTCTTAATATATATAACTTCAAAGTTTGTCTCCTGCTTTTCAGTAAAAGATAAAACTAACATTAATTTTTGCCTCATGAGCCTATCAATTAAATTGAATTCATAAAATGTTTTGATCATGAAAAAGTCATCCTCTATTAGCAACCTACTTTTACTCCTATTTTAGAAAATGTTGAGTTGTTTTTCAATGAATTTACTTTGCGGGTTTTCCTAGCATACATTTACTGTATATGTTAACTAACCCTTATTTAACATGTAGTCCGTGAAATTACAGTTCTTCAGTGGAGTAGATTTTTCTTTTATACATTTTGAATATATAATAACGAGAACTTCTTCAAAGGACTTTTTTTTAAAGTAATCATAAAAAATAGTACTCTCATTATAAACTTTTCAATAAAATAATAATCTTTAAAAATATAGGGAAAATTATAATTTCATTATGACAAAAGGACAATCAGACAATTGAGGCCCTGAATGTTTGGTAGCAATAGCTATTGATTTAACACTCATTCATATTTGGAATTTTGAGTTTTGCTATAGTCTTATTGCCTTACAATTGACCAATTCATTACTTTAAAGCAAGAGCCGAAATTTGATTTATATTAAAACTTTGAAAAAGGTGTTATTTTTTTCAATGTTTTTCTGTCTTGCACCATAGGCATGTTGGCCAAGAATTGGGTTGCAGATCAAAGGTGTATGGTACTAATATTTATTAAAAGTATTTCCTCAAGCCTGAAAATATTCCAAATGAAAGAAGATGACCACTTTGTGAAGTAATGGAATTTGATTTGATTATTTATTTTTCAGTTTGTTAAAATTATACGTATAATGGAACGCGAAAATGCATAATTGAGAAGGTACATTTATATTAACTATTAAATTCGGAATAATTTCTAAATATCTTTTTCAAACTATATGGGACTAAACAAATATATTTTTGTGGACCTGTTTTGCAAATTTCAAAATCAAAATGTCAGTAGAGTAGGACATTATTCACATGATAAATTGAAAGTAAAGTTAATTAATTTACCTAAGATCAATTCTGAACCAGGCACTTAATCCTTTCACAAACATTTCTGAATTTCAATGATGAATGTTAAATAATATTCCTGAATTGTTACGTGATGCCTGACAATACATGCATATACCTTTGTTATCTACATCATTAAATGGAAGTGGGTTCAAAACTTTTTTTTTTAAATCCGCTACTCCGATATTTAGTGACATTGCACGTTTGGATTATTCTTTATTTTCTACTGCTAAATTTCAGATATTAAGATATCAGGAACTTGGTTTATAGTTTTTAAGTCTTGTTCTGTATTTCCTTTTAAAGTCTTGTTCTGTATTTCAACTGAATACAGTTGAAGTCTTTTGGTTAAAAAGGGGAAATCTAAAGTTCAACATTTTTTTAAACGTTTCTATTTATATATTTAGAAAAGATAAATAATTTAAAGAAGTAAATGTATCTTTAATATTTATTTTGAATTGGGTTTTTGTCATTGAATGAACATAAAGAAAATGAGGAAAAATAATTAATCAACATCTCGTACTGGCGATGGAACTCTTACTTTTTCATTAATTATCATGTTATGATAAAACTTCAAAGTATTTTTTTATTTTAATATTTCGGATTTCATACGCTTTGGCATGAGCATCACTTGAAAGACATAATCTGTTGAAATGGTCATCTAGTGCATCAAAATTGGTAACGTATAATATTTACATTATTTCAAAATTAAGGATAATCTCCCTCGTGCATAGTTCTGATCCTTCGACGTATTTGGCTCCAGTCGTTGGCACCCCTTTTTTCATCTCTTCAACGTTTTTTTTTTTCAATTTAAATATTTTGGATTTCCATTTCGAAATTCGCATCTGATGAATCAAAGTTGGTACTGTCTAAAATTTACATTATATTCATCAACTTCAAATTATTTGTTCATTAATTCTAGGCACTGATACAGTAGACCCCAGAATTGCAGATGAGAAGTCATCATTGATACTCGTAAGCAAGAATGAAAACAATGTAAAAAATCTTAAGACTATAAGACATATTTAATCTTATAGTTTATCACGTGTTTACCCCTTTATCCAGCTTATATCTTTTCATATCCCATGCTACATGTATGTATTCAGAAGCTTTGTGATATCTTATAATTTTCTTTTAATTTGCATTTGCTTTCATGTAAAATTTGCATTTGCATTCATGGAAAATATTGATAGATTTCTATATATTAATTAATTGATAAAACCAAGAAACTATTCTTCACAAATTCCTTACTTTTTATTGCAATAGAAACTTTTTCTAGAGGCGTGATCTTATTGACATTGAAATGCACCATAAAGCAGCTTACAGAGAAGGAAACGAGAGGGGAAAACCAATGAAAATTAGTTAAACCCTAGTGCTCATCTTAAGCTTGTGGATAAACTAGAAATTCATATCATAGATATCAATTATCCAAAAAAAAAAAAAAAAAAAAAAAAAAAAAAAAAAAAAGTTGCCATGAAATCAGCATAGAATCCGAAGCGGTTTATTTGGAATAAAAATCACAATTCAGTATCAATATTTTTAAATGAAAATAAAATTGCTCAATTGATTGTTATTTAATGTCCCATTCGAGAATTTTTCACTCATAAAGAGACGAAACCAGATACTGGTGATGGGCTTCAGATTTAAACCTATACTCAGCACTCAGGGTCATGTGGCAGTGAAGGTTCTTTATCGTGCCGACGCCTACCGTCCCACGGGACCTCAGTTTTTAAGGTTTCATTAGAAAACGTGTTACTTTTACTAAATGAGAAGAAAACACTTGCTGCGGCCTTCAACTCAACATTCAGATATATCGACGACGGTTTACCAATTTACAATAGTAACTTTCATTTCTTTGTCGACTCAATATATCCCATTGAACTTGACAAGATAGTCGCCACATAGTCACATCTGTTTCATATTTGGACGTTTTACTTACAATAGACGAAAAGGGCCTACTGTACATGTATTTTTATGTCTTTCATCAATTCTTTTGCGATATTCAAAAGTATGTTCTTATTACGATCAATTCTGTAAACCAAAACAGGCTACTGATAAATAAGTCGATGTTTCGAGGATTTTAACCTCTTTTAAAGTCAGCAGACCTTAATGGATAATTTAACAGTCTATCGGCGTTGGTTGTTAAGTGACCAGTCCTACTCTTCTTAGGCACCAGTTTCAACCTTCATACTTCCCGAGGTCCGTGTTTTATTCCAAGTTCAATAATTTGAATCGTTTGTGGTGGGTTTTTTTCCTACAATGTACCAATATATAAATACTTAATCTTACTCAAACATTTAAAAAAGATAAAAAAAAAAAAAGAACTATCAATATGTCAGATGGGACATTTATATGATGGTTATACCCATGTTTTAATAATAATAATAATTACATTTGCATTTTTGTCACGTAAATAAAATTTTACAATTTTATATTAATAAAGTCTCTATTACCTTACTTTTGAATATTTATTAAAAATGAAGGTTATTGAAAACTTTACTCAAAATATAGGAAAACATCAAACAATACACATGTGACAGACACTCTAAAGAGATAAGATTTTCCTTCGATAATATAATACGTAAAATATACGTCAATAAACTCCTGATTTTCATTAAAATGAAACGTTTTTCATTACATGATTAGGAGAGAAGTGAGAAGACGTGACAAATAATGTACATTTGTTAAAGTCAGGTGATAATGTTATTGTTCAAATGATTGTGATGCATTGCTTAATTAATTTTACAATAATCACTTCTTCTATCACTTGTTGATATATATTTATGCTTATTTTTGAATAATTATATTTATACATGCATTGTGATTCATGTTCAAAAATTAAAAAAAGCAAAAGGAATGGACTTCTGTTACTTCAAAACTGCAATACTGACATCACTGCAAAAAATGTCAAACAAAATTTTGTTTCATTACATTTAAGATTTCTCCGTCTTTAGATTTTACTGTTGTGCAGACTGCATGCAAAAAGCTAAAATTTGTTGATTTTTTTGCGAACAGATTTTGAATTGACCATTCAGTTGCAAAAACACCATTCAGTTGCACACTTTTCCGATTTACTCATTTGATACTTTACAAAATAATATAAAGTGAATTTACATACAGTTAAGTATATCATTAAGGGAGTCAACAAAAGTTCAGTTACCGAAGAGCAAAAGGGCTTCGCCTCGGGAAGTAGGCTTGCCCTGTGAAACTGAAATCTTGCTGACTCCCTCAATGATATACATTAACTGCTTTATTATACCAACATAGTACTTTTAAATAACGATTTTGTTTGAAGGGGGTAATTATAGAAAGATAGATAGATTGACTGATTGATTGTATGTTGTTTTACGTCCCATTCGAGAATTTTTCACTCATATAGAGACGTCACCATATACCGGTGAAGGGCTTCAAATTTTGACCTTTACTCGGCACTCAGGACCATTGAGCAGTGAGGGATCTTTATCGTGCCAACGCCTGCCGTGACACGGGACCTCGGTTTTAAGGTCTCATCTGAAGGACCCGCAACTTTCACTTCAAAGTGCCGAGCGCATGGCGAAGGAACAGTTGCTACCCATTTTTGATCGACTTAGGTCAGTCGCGGCCGAGATTCGAACTCACGACCTCCCGATCACGGAGCGCTCTACCGACTGAGCTACCGTGAACGGTATATATAAATAGAAGAGTAGAGAAGAGAGGTGAAAATATTATGGATGGCCACACAGTCATATTCTATGTACATTTACCATGGATGAATGAATTATCGGTAAATCGGTATTTTGTGAATTAAAAAAAAAATCCTCAAGGAGTCTTAAAATACTTTCAGGAGTTAGGAATTTGTTTGTTTGTTTGTTAAACGTCCCTTCAAAATTTTCACTGATATTAAACCGCAAATTTAGACCTGTTCTCGGCACTTACGGACAGAAAGGGATCTTTTTCGTTCTATATCATCCACTGCGACAAGGGACCTCGGTTTTATACGGTCTCATCCGAAGAACCGGTTTCCACATCACACAGTGGATTGGAACGCTAGAAGTATGGACCAGATTTTTACTCTGCGACTCTAGAGAAAACCCTCCAAACACTGAGCCACGCGGGCGACAGTATCATTGTTAAAAAAACAAACACGAATCTGGAAAATCCATGTGTAATCAAAGCATATTTTGAAAAAAAAATGCATGTATATCTTGTTATGTTTTGAAAACAATAAGCCATATTAATCATATTTATAATATTGATTAAAACTGTCTGGGTTTTCTTTTTGAATTTGGATGAGTCAAACTGATTCATAGGCTTAATTATCGTTTGTCTTTGCAAAGAATACGTTCGCAATTTTTTATTGTTTTTAAAATTCAGATGTCAATATTCTTCAGCTCAGAATGATTATGAGTGGTATAACTTATTTATAACCGATACACCATCACATAATCAATGTTTATCTATGTTTATAATCTACTGTAAAGGTTTACCCATGATAAGTAGTTATAAAAATCTTAGATTTGTTTCTAACAAGCTAGGTTGTGTTAGGGCTATTCTTCTGAGTGAGTCCCATATGTAAACTTTTCTTTCTATAAACAAAGAATGTAAAAATAGCACGTTTTCTAGATAATAAGAATTAGAGTTTATGAGTCTAAATATCTTTAAAGCTCTCTATTTCAATTTCAAATATATCTTAATTTATTTATATAAAACAGTTACGGAAAAACAATAAAAACACGTAGCAAGCGCTCGTCTTTCTTCAACAAAATGCCACTTTGAAAAAAAAAATCCTTTACACCAATTTGCAGAAAAAGGGAGATACAAAATATGAATATTTGTTATCAGAATACAAAACGATAAAAAATAACATTACAGTGTCCCAAGAGCAATCAATAAAATGGGAGACGACTGGTTTTTCACTTTATTCTCACAGTTAAAGCGAGAGAAAGAAATTGAATTAAATAATCTGGAGTTCAGTGTTGCAAAAATTATCTTTGAGTTAATTTTTCTTTCTTAAAATCAAGCATCACTGGCTGTGCAATACAGTTAACTTTTTTCCTCTGAAATATGAATCGAGGCTACAATATTGTATTTTTGAATGCTAATACTGAAATGGTCGTGATGTGTTGAATTTACAGCTATAACAATAACCGTTTCATGTGAGTGACATTTAATTTACAAAGTCTTTAATTCTTTTCTACTAATCTTGAATTATACTTTTCTGCAAGGGAAATACAAATCCTCGGAATAATGTCATTCACTTGACTACACCTTGTATCTTCTTTATTATTTTATTTTTTTTTTACAAAGTTAACCGAGGACAAGTTAGACCATGTCCATTCAACCTTTGTCATGTAAATTAATAGAATAGAATATCCAGGTGAGCACTACTGGTACGTTGAATATCTCCTCATCCACAGAATCGACAATCGTGCAGCAAGGGTTGACTTTGGTTCACTCCAAGAATCAGCAGACGTTTCTTAAGAGTAGTGGTGCGTGGTTGAAATTACAAGTATTGAAAATTGAAAATATTAAACAGGGAGGCTGTGACTTCATAACTTGCACTAATTCCATGAACTTCAACCAGGGGTATTAAATACCCTGAAAAAACCTGTAAAGAGAAATTTGATTCGAAATATTAAGTTCTAATAAACTGATTTAACTTCAGAGAATTTAATCCTATTAAAAAAATTGTGACTCAAATAATGACAACGGACTACACGGGAAAAAAGAAGATAATTTCGATTTTTTTCCCCGAGAAAAAGCACTTTTTTGTTCATTCTGTTCAGTGTAATTGAATAAACAGTCCTTGAATAGTGAAAACTAGGATTATATGTTGAAATTATTTAAAATGTATGGAAGTCGTACAGTTCAGATGTTTCAGAAATAAATTGATTGTATGTTTTTTTACGTCCCATTCGAGAATTTTTCACAACTCATGTACCGGCGAAGGGCTTCAAGTTTAGACCTATACTCGGCACTTAGGGCCATTCAGCAGTGAGGGTTCTTTAACGTGCCAACGCCTACCGCGACACAGGGCCTCGGTTTTAAGGTCTCATCCGAAGAACCCGCAACTTTCACTTCAAAGTGCCGAGTGCTTGGCGAAGAAACAGTTCTACCCATTTTTTTTATCGGTCGCGGCCGTGATTTAAATACTCGACCTTCCGATCACGTAGCAAGCGATCTACCGACTGAGCTATCGTGACGGTTCTCAGAGAGAGAGAGAGAGAGAGAGAGAGAGAGAGAGAGATTTTCTTGACCCTATAAGATAGAACTTAACATTATTAAATACATACATATTACTATAATTTCTTTCTTTTTTAACATTTTTTTCAATTTCTTTTTTTTTTTATTTTCAACATCAGTCATACATATAATTTGCATTTTTAAATTCCTATTGTATACAAAAAATTCACATGCTTCATCTGTCCATCATAATCACCTGACGTTTGGTCATGCCGCAGCGTTTTTGTGTGATTTGAAACAATTACTTTGATAAACTTTGTCTTTTCAAAAGGCGTTTAGTAGATTGAGGCAAAACTGGAAGACGGACAGCGATGCAATTGACTGCTTGATTGATTGTATATTCATTTAAGTCAAATTCGAGAATATTCCACAAAACGTCACCAGTAAAGGACTTTAAATATAGACCATTACTCGGTACTCAGGGCCATTGAACAGAGAGGGTTCCAACGCCTACTGTTGCACGGACAATGGTTTTTAAGATCTCATCAAAAGGACCCGTGATTTTCATTTCTCATGCCGGACACTTGGCGAAGGAACATGACTACCTATGTCCACATCGTACGTTTCACGCGGCACAGCGAACGGGAAACGAACCCGGGCCTCCCTTTCACTTCTATCACTTGGCTACCGTGGTCAGTTGGAGGCACTGTGTGTTTATCACACCTTCCGAATTCCTAGATCCACACTAAGTGCATTAATGCCCAATCGAATATTGTCGATTTTAACTATCACACTACTTCACATGTATTGTTAAATTTTATTGTCGTTTTCGCTTACTTATAGATTATATATTAACGATTAACGATATATTTCTAAATATATGCATTCCCAAAACACAAAGAAACTGACTTGGGTTGTAATTTAATCATAAATAATCGATTTAATCATCATCGATTTCTGAAAGTCAGGAGGGTCTCTTTACAAGCAAATATCATGGAATTTTTTAAAGGACCATTAATCCCCTTTTCAATAATCATAGATCATGCAGAATAGGGTTAATTGGAGGTGCTGAATCCTTTACAATTCAGCTCTATCTTCGCTATTTTATGCATGTGAATTGTTTCTCCAGTACTATTTCTTTTTTTTTTTTTTTTGCGAAGCATACTACACTAACATCGAAGTATAAATCTATAATGTCATACATGAAATACATGCAAGGATCTATAGGGGTCAAAGGGAGTGGGTCCAAAAAAATTTCCACCAATCCGTGATTATACTACACAACTGTTCAAGTTTAAGAATATGTGTCTATTGAAGAACCAAAGACGTAAAGAAAAATAAAGTAGAATAAAAAGCTTTGATAAATCCGTCATTTCAACCATGCTATAGCTTGATCGCTCTAGTGTCATGTAAGTTTTATATATAAAGACATGGTGATACAAATATATATCAATACATTTACAGGGCAAATCTTTATTGTAAAGTAGAGATATTATATGCTTAGCGTACTCCAGTTATCATTGTAGGCTTGTGGACCGGGCTGCTCTTTGCATGATTTTAAGTGCCGATGTATGTTTATTTTTTTAAGGGGAGATGTTGTTGAGAATAGTCCTATATCTTTGTAATGAAAAAGTTGAAGATGCAGATAACAAACATCAATCTCATAAATCAAATAAACAAAACGAATCATGAAGAGGTTAAAGACACAGACTCCTGGAAACATCAGCTGTAGGAAGTGTCTAGAAGGAGTAGGCATACCCTGTTGGCCGGTCACATACACTGTAAAACCATTGTATTGATCAGATTTGAGTACAACGTAGTCAGATTTAGTATAAACGCAGGTATGTTAAGGCAGTATCCAGATCATATTTCGGCGAATTTAGACTTTTTTCGTTTAATTTGACATTGATAAATCGGAAAAGCCATAGATAAAACGTTTACTATTATTATCTATTGTATAGACGTCATTAAGTCTTAGGCTAAAAGAAGCACTCCACTACAACGTCGTCACGTGACGTCTATAAATAGCAAAATTGCCTTCATGAAAAAGTGAAAAATTTCAACACTACCCTGCGGATAATTCACTTCATTTTGTAAAAATAATTATGTAAAAAAAAATCACTGGGCCATGAAGAGTGCTACTAGAATCCTACTCTCCCGACACGGAAAAAAATATTCCAAAGTTTCGCATGAAACCTTACCAAAATTTTTACATTTTGTACATACGATCAGGGAATTTTTATAAATTCATGTTAATGACACGATTCTAGCAGCACTTTCCGAGGACTATACAAAACAATCTTTTGATGAAAACAGAAATTATATTTCAAAGTATACGGCTTAGTGTTGAACTTTTGCATTTTTGTTGTAAGAACGATCAGATGAAAGGCTGATCGGGATTTCAAAACACTGACAGTGTTCATTATAAGAAAACATGAAGAGAATAAATCAGCGTACCTGATTCATAATTTTTAATTCCTTATTAACCACACATAGCATTCACGGTATATGCTTTTAAAACTCCCATTTCATATATTTGTTTACATGAATTCTCGTCACGTTTAATTTTCCTTTTGGAAATATTTGATCAATAGTTATGACGTCATGGGTTTGGTATATAACCCCCGTGATAAATACTTAGCAAATCATACCACCCCAAAACGACAAGATTTAGTATATATTTTGTTTATGAATGATTCCATTCATTTTTTGGACCTGAAATTAAGCTTTAAATAAAGAAATTAAGAAATAATTATCTCTAAAGTTCACGTCATACAGTTTACTATGACGTCATATTGTATAGGCAAGAAGGATGTCACTGGGTGTAGCCTTAACATACCCGCGAAAGCAATGACCTAACAAATCGTATAAAACATCTTGGGCGATCCAGTGATAGGTTGTATTTACAAGCAATTTCATCAAAAAGACAGTGGAATTTGCGAAATATACTTTAAACGAGGTTGTTGAAATCACTGTAACATCAAGTTACATGTATCTGTCAGTGGCCTTCCTTAGTCCAGAAACTGATCGTTCTTGAATCATGACTTTGTGTATCAAATCAGTTTGGAGACGTAAACTCTATATGCAGTTGATTTTGAATTGATTGTTTTTATGTTGTTTTATGTCGAGAATTTTTCACTTACATAGATACGCCACCATATATCAGTGAAAAGCTTCAGATTTAGACCTAAGGGTCGTTGAGCAGAGGGTTTTAATTTCTTTATCGTGTCAACGCCTGCCATGACATATGATCTCGGGCTTAAAGGTCTTCACCGAAAGATCCGTGATTATAACTTGGCGAAGAAACAGTCACTACCTATGTTTACATTTTAGATTTGACGCGGCGCGGCGAATGATGATCGAACTCCAGTCTCCTGATCAAGAAATAAAGGAACGCCTTACTATCGATCAGGCCACCATTACCGGTCAGGTAATACTACTAGGAATATTACTACATAAATAAGAAAAGCTTAGGACGGAAAAGCTGAAGTCATACAGTTTAATTATAGGTTGGCCTAAATTGTCTAAAGTCAAAAGAACAACAATTTACAAGACTTGAATATGTTGTTGCCCAGTAGTCTGAAGTTTCTCCTTTACAAAAATTAATATTTTGTAGAATAGTAAGGATAAGGCCTTGCTTAAAATTCACTGGCCCCTGAAGTGTATTTTGTTTGTATGGATTGTTATGAAGTTTTGGAATCCAGGTAAGGTAAATCAAACTCACTTCCATTGACTGAATTATTAAAAGTACATGTATTACCCATGTATTTACGTTCCATTTGAAGAACCAAAGACGTTAAGGAAAATAAAGTAGAATAAAAAGCTTTGATAACTCCGGCATTTCAACCATGCTATAGCTTGATCGCTCTAGTGTCATGTAAGTTTTTATGTAAAGACATGGTGATATAAATATATATCAATACATTTACAGGGCAAATCTTTATTGTAAAGTAGAGATATTATATGCTTGCTTGAAATTCACTGGCCCCTGAAGTGTATTTTGTTTGTATGGATTGTTATGAAATTTTGGAATCCAGTATAGGTAAGGTAAATCAAACTCACTTCCATTGACTGAATTATTAAAAGTACATGTATTACCTATACTTTTGTTTTACTTATTAAGGACATTTCTGTATTTTCCGACCGCCACGGTAGCTAAGCCGATAGAGCGCTCGCATTCGTCATCGGAAGGTCGTGTGTTCGAATCACGGCCGCAACTGACCTAAGTCGATAAAAAAATAGGTAGCAACTGCTCCTTCACCAAGCGCTTTGATTGATTGATCGATCGATTGTCTGTTGTTTTACGTCCAATTTGAAGAACCAAAGACCAAAGAATATTGATATATATTTATATCACCATTGATCGATCGATTGTATGTTGTTTTACGTCCCATTCGAGAATTTTTCACTCATATAGAGACATCACTATATACCGGTGAAGGGCTTCAAATTTTGACCTTTACTAGGCACTCAGGGTCATTGAGGAGTGAGGGATCTTTATCGTGCCAACGCCTGCCGTGACACTGGACCTCGGTTTTTAAGGTCTCATCCGAATGATCTGCAACTTTCACTTCAAAGTACCGAGCGCATGGCGAAGGAAAAGTTGCTACCTATTTTTATCGACTTAGGTCAGTCGCGGCCGAGATTCGAACTCACGACCTCCCGATCACCAAGCGAGCGCTCAACCGACTGAGCTACCGTGAACGGTCTCGGCACTTTGAAGTGAAAATTCCGGGTCTTTCAGATGAGACCTAAAAAAACCAAGGCCCCGTGTCACGGTAAGCGTTGGCACGATAAAGAACTCTAAATGCTCAATGGCAATATGGATTTATATATTTTATTGCTGTTTTAAAATTTAGAAATTTATTTCAAAATTTAGGATAATCTCACCTCATACATAGCTCTGATTTTTTTTAACGCATTTGGATCCAGTCTTTGGCACTTTTTTCAGCTCATCAAAGTCTCTCTCTCTCTCTCTCTCTCTCTCTCTCTCTCTCTCTCTCTCTCTCTCTCTCTTTAAATATTTTGGATTTCCATGTTTAGGCATGAGCATTACTGAAGAGACATAATTTGTCGTAATTCGCATCTGGTGCAAAATTGGTACCGTATATGATTTACTCTGAGTGTTGAGTAAAGGTCTAAATTTGAAGCCCTTCACCGGTATATGGTAACGTCTCTATATGAGTGAAAAGACATTCGAACGGGTCGTGATACAACATGCAATCAAGCAATCAATCTGTATTTTCCAAAAAGAATGGCGATTCTTATTCATTTATGTGATGATTATGAAACATGTGATCCCTCGTACAAAGCAGGCTTAGGGGTTGTTTTGAAATCTCAATTCCTCAGAATTTGCGACAGGTTTGAACTTGTTAGGCATATGCAACATATTAAGGTTACATCGCCGTTTTTTTTTTTTTTTTTTTTGGAGTTAATACTATTGTCAACTACACTGGTCCAATTATTCGTTATATGTAGCCAAGATATAGGGCGTTCGCTTCTTGATCAGCAGGCTCTCGTTCTATTCCCTCGATGCCTGACATTAGAAATGAAAGTCACGGTTTTTTTTCTGATGAGACCTGTAAAACCGAGTGCCCTGTCTGAAGGTAGGCCTTGGCACGGTAAATAACCTTCACTGCTCAATGGCTCTGGCTGCCGAATCTAAAGAATGAGTGCACTTTAGAGTGTCATTTGGAGCCTTTTCGGCCATCCATTTTAAGCCTTAAATTAGAATATATTGCTAAATTAATCTATGATGATTGTGCATACATATGCTTTCGATATTTATACTTCGAATTTTTTGTTAAACCTATTGCTATAATTCCACACAATGTCATTGAAAAGAACATGTATAAGCCTTAAATTCCGGAAATTTGAACTGGACCACTTTCGAATTTCAGGTACCCGCATTTAAATCGCATGGAAGTGGAATGTAAACATTTGCACATTATTTCCAGATTGATTCTACAGCATGAATTTTAATGGAGGAGAGAAAGATTGTGTAGTTTCATGATTCACACAAATAATAAATGATTCATGGCCATACGTATTGATCATTTTCATGATTCGTAACCATATGTTTGATGCCTAGCACAGAATTAGATCAATCTTAAGTTTTCGTATGTGATAAAAAAACGCCCCTCTTTTTTCTTTAGCTTTATCATTTTTCTTTTTATATGCTGAATGCTTTTCAATTCAAAGAATGAATGTATGTTTTAAGAAAGATTCACATGTACATGACTTCGATGTCATACTACATTTAATCGTAATTCACTGTACATGTAGTACGTAGAGTAATACAAACGTGTACTGAAACAAATTATACATGTATGTAGTACTCACGGTGATACATATTTTATTATATGCATGTATAGATAAATAACATTCGGAAATGAAATATAAAATTTTAACTTGAAATCTGAGTCGCTAGGTTAACATGAAAACTCCAAGAAATACAAACTATCTGTAATTTAACATTTTATTGACGGAACAATTATATTTCAGATTAAAATACATGGTCAACGAAAATTCTACAACGTTACTATATCGATAACCACTCGCTTATGTCTTCAATATCTCTTTCATTTCGACAATCCAAATATTGTCAGGTATGATACTAGTGTTTAGGGATATGTCTGTAGATGCCTGCAGACCATAATACGGAGGCGACATAAGCTAACACAACTACCTACTAATCGTGCAATTGATTTGCACTGGCAATACCAGAATTTCCTTCAAAATACCAAACGAAAAAACAATTTAGTGAAAGAAGACAAGGTAAACTTTAAGACCCTAATAAAATTTTCGCAAAATTCTTCATTATTTTGAAGTTGTTCAGGTCGGTACAAACGGTGAGATTTGTAGTTACTGTATAATACAAGTATTATATTTGTATTATAATAATACTTTCCTGTTCACACGTTTATACGTTTTATTAGATTGTTAATAGACTTTAGGGATTTCTACGTGTTTCCCTCGCAATCTCTCTCTCTCTCAATAATGGAAAACGTGAGGTTCTGTTAGCAGGAAAAAAACATCGTAATGGAAACAGCGGCGGAACACTCGTATATGCACTTGGTGCACACAATGCATCGCTAGATGAGGTGCAAAGAGAAGACCCCAGTAGTTATAGAAACTTCTTTAGAACAGATAACGCCGCATTTGAGCAACTTTTACAATTACATGTAGTTACTCCTTTGGATCTTCTTCCCATAAAACAACGAGTTTTTCGATATTATTACTGCTAAAGTCGACCATTATTTACCACGTGCTTTTTTTTTGTTATGATAAAAATAGGATGACCACAATGTGAGTACTTTTGATTGGTTTAAAAATGAAAGGTAAGTTAAGACTTGTATTAAGAAATAGAGCATTACCCTATTCTTAATACAGTTTTATAAGATTCGAAAAATCTTAGGATTCACCGTATTAAAAGTCTATACATAGTCAGAATTTGTACTTAAATACATATCCGTGTGTACAGCCCTGAAGTCCATTGATAGACACAATGAAAGCATATCGAACAGTGGAATGTCACGTGAGTAAAGTGATTTAAATTTAAGGTTAATTATACATTAAAAAAGATTATACATCAGAATGTTCTTTCCCTTTATAAATTACAAGATACACAATATATATATATACTTCCATGAAGTACATCTTTAAAAATATGTGTGTTTGTCATATGTGATATACAAAGTTGCTTATCATTCGACAAAACGACAGGTCCCTATTTTTAGAACATTAAACTTTACTTATCGCATAAAACGTACGCAACAAAGTTTGTGTTTTATATTCATTAAGTCAAATATATTTTTGATGATAGATGATACGTGTGCCTGATTCTAATTTATGTTTTATGCAGCCAACAGTTACTTGAGGAAATGAAAAAGTTTAAAACGGTATCGTTTTTGTACGATTTTCATCCGATTAGAAGCTTTCCGTAAATCTTCTCGACTATAGTCTCGATCATTCAGACGTATGTCTTTATCACATAAAACAAAGCAGTTTGATGATCAAGATTTTACTTCATTTATTTCCCGGGCGACAATAAATGACACATCAATGTTTTTTGTTAATCACTTGTCCTAGTGTAATATATACTTTAACTCCATAGATGTACATGTAACAGGGAACATTTCACATTCTACTTTTAGTTATCATTGGAATATGTGTCATATCAGACAGGAGAAAGGAATATCGTGCAAATGTTCACCATTTGAACAGCACACTGAAGCTTTTAACAATCTTATTTCAACATTAACGTTAAGATTCTACATGTCATATGAAAGGAATGTAAAATTTATAATACTTTCCCCGTCATGTGCGCTCATGTATGCAGTGACATGGCGTCAGATGCTATTATGACGTCATATCTAGGTAGTTCAGATAAGCTACTACAGCTGGTACACTGTAATTTTTTACGATCAGCCTTATTTTAGCTGCGTAACTATGGAACTTCTGTAAAGTAGACATTGTTCTGGTATTGCAAAATCGAACTTTTCTTATAATGTATGTAAGACTTCATAAAATTTCTTATATATGAATTATTAATTTCATATTTCATACCTTGCTTGGTTTATATCGTACATATTTTCCTATAACTTGGTCATGTTTTAGACAAGATAATTGAAATTGAATAGATGTTGAAAATCTTAAAGTAAGCAGTGGCTTATACAACATTGGTAATGGGGCTATTAAATTCATATTCTGTTTTAGAAGCAATAATTAAATACGGGTGATAATATTTTTAATGACAGGGAGTATAATCTTAAAAGGTTACAGAACATGCAACCACACACACACTGCACAAATTTTCTTGATACTTTTTCTTTGACATCTGTGAGAACATGCACAATTCATTATAAAAAAATGTCATCGATGTATACGTGATTTATACATGTATTTAATTTCAAAAAGAAACATTCTTTACATTCCTCGATTCATAACATCATAAATATATTCAATATAATGTAAATTCAAATGAAAATCGAGAGACAAATATTACGCTTGCATTCTTCTTAGTCAAATGTTTAAAAAGATGAAGTTCCTAGAAAAATATGAACAGCTTTGCTATTAGTTTGCTGAAATTTTATACACAAATGCTCTGAAAATAATTTAAATCAATTTCTTTGATTTATAATATTTGCAATATTAATAATTTAGAAAGTTAAACAGATAATGTATTTATATAAGAAATGAAAGAGCATTGATCCTCATGTTGTAGACAACTTAATTTACATCTTGACAGTTAAAATAGATATTATAGCTATTTCAGAATTAAAAGTGCATTGCCCTTAAGGTATATAGCTTTAGTTTCCAAGAAAGTATTTGTCTCTGTCGTCTTTATACAAGCCTCCAAATTAGATAAGTTTTCTTTTCATTTATTAATGATTTACAGAGCATGTTTAAATGAGGACGAAAAATTATTCCAGAACCCAATCTATAAAAAGTAAGATTTAAAATGATTATAAATATTTGTAACTAATGCCTGAGACCATTGCAAATACATGTAAAAGATTTATTCTGCACAGTATTCAATTTCTTTTAGATTTTGTATTTAGCATCATTGCTCTTAAAGTGCTGTATTTTACAGCGTCAAATAATTAGGCTAGTGGTCACTTGCTTAGCAGGTGACAGCCCGGTTTCCTAGGAAACGGGCATCCTAATCAGCTATGTTTCACAAACTCAGAATGTTCAAATCTTATCAAGAACAACACTTGAACAAAGCATCATATTCGTTTTGAGAAGGAAGAAAGAGAAAATGATTTGTTTTAGGACTTGAAATATAAGTATGATTGTTATATGCGAGATTGATAGAATGATATATTATGTGAAAGTTTTAATCTGACCATTGTTTTTAAAATTGAGCAAGTAATTCAAAAAGTGCATTGTTTCAATTTGTTAGTATAAATTAGAAAAAATCTTTTTTAATGTATTTTTTTTCATAGTTTATAGCATGAAATATGAAGATAATGAACAGTATTCAAGCTCAAAGTCCATGTAGACAATACAAATCGGGAGCAGAGCAAATACAGACCTCCAAAACAGGTTAGAGATGGGATTCGGTGCCATGACGGAGTTAGCATACCCAGCTCACCAGACATACCCGCACACGTCACGCTCCTTGTCATGATCTGGAAAAATAAGAAAATCTGTAGAAGATTCAGTGTGTAAATAATAGTCTAACAATTAGTTTTAAAAACTCAGTCAGCATTATATCGACTTAATGAAAAATTGTATTTGCTAAGGTGATTGTATCCACCATGGAACTTGCGAAATGATGATTTTAACGATGCCGAGTCTAATTCCAGTGCGCATGACTTTGCGCAGCTCTTTAGTTTCATTCAGTCGCATTTGCAACATAACACCTATCCAAGAATTGTTATTGTAATACAAAATTAACATTATCCGTAATGTTTAGGGGTCTTAGGGGTCTTAATATCTGCTTTTAAGACAATATTTAGGAATAAATGCTGAAATGGCTTTCACGACGTCATTGTTTTCCGGTTCTGTAAGCAATGCATGACGCTGAAGAATGACGCTTGACTCGATTGAGTATTCAAGACGTCCATGGACATTTTATTAAACACTGTTGGCAGAACAACAAAAGAAACATACCAGCAATATAAACATTGTTATTTTTTACCAAAATAATTCATCTGCGCCGATATATACAAAATGTATGCCGCAATATGGCAAATTTAGAGGTATTGGACATTGGGAAAAAATAAACTTTGTAATAATTCCTAGACCAAACCAGATGGTCAACTTTTTTGAAATTTCACAATTTGGTGACTTTTTACAATAACTTTCATGTGTTTGACTGAAAACAAAATCCCTAGGGCAGAAATACAAAAACAAAAAAATATGGGGCAAAATGTGATAATTTTAACTATAATTTCTCGCATTAAAATAGATTAGAATATATTCAACAACATATGGGGTTGCCTCAATTGTTGTATTGTTGTTCGTAAGAGAAAAAAATATGAATACTGAATTTTATCATAGGACATGAGCAAATTTAAATCTATACTAGCTGAGAATGCATGTTATTGTAACATTCATTTCTTGCCCCGCTGTCACTACGAAAATTGGTCTTCAACTACTTTTCCCTATACATTCCAATGTAAAACTTTGTTCAGACTATTATGCCAAACTCTGGCTATTTTATTTTCCAGGATATTCCTATGTTAAACTTTGACCTCCTTGTTTTCTCTCCCAAAGAGCCATAATAATAATAAAAATGATACC
This sequence comes from Saccostrea echinata, assembly GCF_033153115.1. NCBI lineage: Eukaryota > Metazoa > Mollusca > Bivalvia > Ostreida > Ostreidae > Saccostrea > Saccostrea echinata. The sequence continues at coordinate 19,111,032 of NW_026889751.1, read as the reverse complement.
GTATAGCGGATTTCCTTAGCGGGTGTAAAATTTGGAGTTTTGTTTGCTCAAAGGTAAGCCACAAATTTTGGCGAAACTCTATGTTCCATGGCTTTGCAGAAGATAGGAAATGTATGTTTTAGATGAGTTTTAGTACGTTTAACATACATTTGAATACAATTTACACAAGAGTTTAAGTAAATACCAAAACCAGACGAAAGATATAACGTTTAACAAGAGATTGATCAAAGTTATTTAAATTATTTTTTCTTGTTTTCAATATATATACGTAAGGGTGCAAATTTAGCGATTAAAATTTTAGCTGTGTACAACGAAATCGCTAAAATAAGCCAAAGTTAGCACACGCTAAAAATTCCCGCTATACGGAACTGAATTTAAAGGAGATGCCTGAATGCTGAGATTTAACCCCTGATACTCTAGAAAAATATGCTTCTAAATTCAACCTATTGTTGAAGTATTATCGTAGCTCAGGGACCTTATTTCAAGTTCTAGAAGTGGATTTTACACTTAATATGAGGTTTTTGTCTTTTTTGTCACATGATTATTGGCAAGATTCATCAAAGTAATGAGAATATTCTATTGAGGAAATGAACCCACTTCATCAAATCATAATGTTTTGTTGAAAGTTAGGTTAAAATTGCTCTGATGTACTTAAAGTAACATGATTGTAAAAAGGTTTACAAATATTCAAAATACACGTGATTATCTAATTTTGACCAAAAAAAGTTTACGTAGGCCTCTCAAACAGTTGAGCTAATAAAAATATATTATTGTCTCGGCAATATGCAAACCCACTCTAAAAGATACGTCTGGATGTTTATTGAATAATAAATTTTAAGGAGACTTGGTTTTTGTTTGATTAAACGACATCAGGGGAATACATGCGACACTTAACGAACAATATAGATTTATTCTATCACTCTGTTAAATATTTTTGTGGAGGTAGATGCTGACGACTGTTAATTATTAAAAGAAATTCATTATTAATCAACACAATATAATAAAAATATATTTTTTATATCATCTTCTTGTCAAAAATGCTATACGTGTGATTTCTCTACGATCATCTTGAACACACCATGGTATATTATCTTCATTTTCCGCACTGTCAATGAACAAATAGTAGTACATATAACCCACTCTTGGAATTTACTTATTTAATTTTTCAGTGGCATTTCCTTGAGGGTTCAGTAATTAACATTTTTCTAGCATCCTCAAACGAAAAATGAGATTCAAGATTATGATGCTGAAGAATTATGAAAAAGATGATTTTTACCTTGGTGGACGATTGTTGAAAACTTTTTACTTCACTCAAAAAGAAATGAACAAGTCTTTAAAGATTTGGAACGTCTTAATGTTATTTTGCAATAGTTTTAATTCTTAATACGACAGCAAAAAAATTACCGTTTTCACTACATGAAAGATGTAAGAAAAAAGAAAAAATGTATTATTTTTTCAGTAATTCGCTGCTAATTTTTATTTTATTTCAATAAAAAACATGTCAGTGTTATTACAGTTAATGATTGTAGCTTACAATGCTCAACAATCAAATAGACGTTTTTCAACAACAAAAATGCTAAAATTGCGTCTGCGACATTGCAAACACATAAAAAAAGAATCCGTCTTCTCTCTGTCTCGACCATTTGTATATTCCATTTAAACTATTGAACAATCCACCTTGAAAGTTTACTACGAAAGTAAACAGAAGATGAAATGATTTTGTAATGTTTTTATTTCTATAAATATGTGGATGTTCTTGTAACAAAAACAAAGTAATCATATGTGTGGTTAGATTTCTCTGTACCTGTACATCGGGTATGATGTGTTTGACTCTCATATAATTGGAAAAATGGCAGAAAATTTTTCCGAAGTAGACATACTTTTCAAAGTACTATTATTTTATCCCTCATACTTTTGAAAATTTTCATTTAATCGTGTGTCGCATTAGCTGGGTTTCTTGTTATATTTTTACTGACATTGCTGTTCATTTAAAGAAATACTTAAATATAAAAATATCTCAATCAAGAAAATGTTAAATATTTTGTAGACCAACGTAAAAGGAGAATCTTTACTAAGAAAATTTTATGCAGAATTATCTCAAAACAGAAGATATAGCCTGATTAATATTTTTAAAAAAAATGGTTAGCAACTGTTCCTTGTTCATGCGCTCGGCACTTTGAAGTGAAAGTTGTGGGTCCTTCGGATGAGACCTTAAAAACCGAGGCCCCGTGTCACGACAGGCGTCGGCACGATAAAGACCCCTCACTGCTCAATGACCCTAAGTGCCGAGTAAAGGTCTAAATTTGAAGCCCTTCACCGGTATATGGTGACGTCTCTATATGAGTGAAAGAGAAGCATACGTAACTCAGACCACCATCTACTACTTATAAGGCTACCAAACCCAGAAAATAGGGATATAAGTGCATTAACTACAATATGTTTAAAATCTGAAAGACACAATTCTAAGAAAAATTCCAAAGTCTAACTAATGAATCGAATTCAAATTTTACATACCACAGAGACCTCGATTAATGAATCGGACAAAGGAAAAGACATCTAAATATTATCAAAAAAAAAAAAAAAAAAAAAAAAAAAAAAAAAAAAAAACAAACAAAACAAAACAAAACAAAAACAAAAAAAATTGTTGAAATCCTGGCTAAAAGTATGTTAAATGAAATGGAAAAAAATTGATGTCACTTAGAAATTGGAAGAAAGATGAGGGAAAAAAACAATAAATGAATGAAATACAAGATCGCAGATATCAGGAGCAACACAAAGGATTGATCATAACTGCAGGCAAGAAAAAGAGACTTTATAAATAAGCTTGCTCAGGAAGCTGAGTTGGCAGTCTATGTGGAAGATTTTATGACATATCACAAAAACTCTGAGAAAAATAAGATCTGGTAAAGTCAACCCAGTTAATAAAAAATCTTCAGGAACAAGTACATGTAAATAGATGAAATAAACACAACAAAGAAGTACCATATAGACCAAACTCTAGAGGACTAATAACAATGTAAGAAACGAGAAGTGACAACAGCTACTAACATTAAATCTTCTCAAAATGGAAAAACAGCAAGAACTGACAAAATACTGATGCATTGAAGAGTGCAGGACAGGAGAAAGGAGAATACATGTATATGTATACACTTTTAAAGTATGAGAAGCAGGGAAGATCCCAAATTAGTGAGAGAAGGGGCTGATTGTCAGACTTCATACATGTATACCAAAGAAGGGAGATCTTTATCTCTGCAAAAGAAATATCATTTTGACATGTGTAGCAAGCAAGATTTTAAATAGTGTTATTTGCAATAGAATTTAAAAAAAGGGGATAGACAAAGTATTTAAAGACGAACGAACCAGATTTAGATCGATCAGAATCTGCACAGACCAAAAAGCAACACTATACGTTCTTATAGAGCAATATATAGAATGTCAATAATCACTTTACATCAAGGATTTTGAAAAAAGCGATTAGTATCATCAATGGACAGAGTTTTATGGAAACTACTAAGACATTATGTTAAAATCGGCAGCATGATAAAGATATTGTACAAAGTCAAAAATGAAAATATTTCATGAAAGAACCCCGACTGATAAAATCATTTATTGCATATACTGGGGTTAAACAAGGTTGTCCACTATATTGAAATATGAAGATAACGAACAGAAATCAAGCTCAAAAGTCTATTGAAACAATACAAATCTGGAGCAGAGGCGGGATCAGGTGCCAGAGAGGAGTAAGTATCTTCTGTCGACCTGTCACACCCGCCATGAGCTCATTGTCATGATTAGGCAAACGGAAAAATCTGTAGACAATTCAGAGTTCAAAAAATGGCCAAACAATTAGTATGAAAAACTTTAGTGTAACGACTTCATGTTAGATTGTATTTGCTGACAAGGTCATTGTATCGACCACACATGTAGATCTTGCGAATACCATTTATAGGTGTCGGCTGGGTAACAAGACAACCCTTTACAAAAGTAAGAGGAATCAATCCTTCTTCGGTAGGACCTTCTACTTCTATCGCACACTCTATCAGACATTAGAGACGAAATAAAACAAATAAATAACACTAAAATCTATACCAAGAAAATAAAGTTCATGAGAGTCATGACCAAGAAAAAAGGAAAATGAAACATTCGATGAAGTGATATAGAATAGGTCAGTCAATTTCCTTAGTTTGTTTGTTTAATCCCCTTCGAGAATTTTTTTCACTCCAACTCCAACACTTGCCCCTGTGGAGGGATGCAAATTTAGACCTATGCTCGGCACTCATGATCTTTGAGCAGTGGGGGATCTTCCTTGTGCCAGCTTGTTCTGCAACATGAAACTTCGGTTTATACGGTCTCATCCGAAGGACTGGTCTCTGCGTCACCTAGTGGATTCGAACCTTGGACGTAAGGATCACCTCCTAACTGTGCTTATAGAGCAAACGCTCTCACCGCTTCGCCATGCAGCCTTTTCTTGGTAATATCATAAACAAAACAGGTAACTGACAGAAATATTTAAGCTAAGGTAAGCAAAGAAATGCATGATTTTCCAATACTAAGAGCAGAATAGAAGTCTAACAACGTCAGAGAGACGTCAAATTTGGAATTTTGGAATTTTCAACACCAACATAAAATCTGTCTTTCCCAACATCTTTACAACATACAGGGTTTCCTTGATGGCATTTCTCTTCTCAAGGAGAAGGGGGTTATGATACTTGCGTATTTCATTTTTTCATGTCAACAAAACTGTCCTGGAAGACGGCTGGTATGAAAGTCGCAAAATTTACCTTCACCTTTAAAGTTATATATGAAACATCTTTGGCACCAAGACATTTTCATGCCAGGAAGTGCATAAATAGCTGTAGAATTACTTGTTTGGGCAACTGCAACTGTTTCACCCTAACAAAAAAGTAAAGCAAAAAAAAAAAAAAAAGTTAACTATAGTTTACTATAGTATCAAAGTTTTTTCACTATAGTAAATCAAAGTATTTTTACTATGGATTTCAGATCGTTATATTTTTTGTTCTTTAATTCATATATGCACATATTTTATATTTAATTGAAATATTATTTGTATATTTACACATTATTTCCAAATTTTGCATAACTGTCATCGAATTTTAGAGATTTTCAGCTTTGAAATCTCAAAAAAGTTCCAGAGTAAAGTTTCATAGTAAATCAAAGTATCAAACTTTTCACTATAGTTAACTATAGTAAACTATAGTTAACTATAGTAATTTTTTGTTAGGGCAGGTAAGAAAACCTTGCACCTCCCTATGCAGCTGTAACTGCTCTGAAGACGATGTCTTATGACTACTATAAAACAGCAACAAGGTGTACTTTAGCGCATGGCCACTGCATATACAAGTGAAATTACACTTTAATCGTATGTTGAACCAAATTTTGATTAAATATTAAAAGATTTTTAAAATATTTGAGACAAAAGTTGAAAATGCTCAATATGCAACGTAAGAAATAACGCCCTTTTGAAAATCATAGCGGCCATTTTGAAAATGGCTGAAACTTGAATGGCCAATACTATTTCCTATTCAGTTAATAGACAAGGAACCTTCATGCCAAATTTGGTGCATGTGTCACCAAATGATTTTTTTTTCAACTATCCGCTCCACCACTTGGCGAAGGAACAGTCACTACATGTACCTATGTTTACGTCTTTGGTTTGATGCGGTGCGGCAAACGAAAATTGAATCCTTCCAATAAAGAAGCGAACGCTTTCCACTAGGCTACCGTGACCTGCGTGCTGTATTTTGATGGTTGAAGTTTCATAATGATGTATCTCTTTCCAGTTAGACAGAATTTTACTCTTGTGGTACGTTTATTTACATTCAAAGGTGATTTATGAGTACATGCAAGTAGAGTAAAAATGGTACGAAAGATAACTCCTACATGGAAGTTAATTACAATATTTTAGTTACTAGTACGTTCGATATATTGACTTTGTTTGTTGATACAACATATCCTTTTGAAAAAAATTGTCTGACGTGACATACTTTTTGTAAGGTCATTACATGTATACTTAATTTGACTACAGAGTACCCCGTCTACCTAATCAATTCACACAGCTCAGGGCGGGTGTGAGCGGTCGACAGGATATGCTTTCTCCTTCTAGGCACCTGATTCCACCTCTAGTGCTTCTATGGGTCCATGTTTTACCCTGGTCATGATTCTCTCTTAATTGCAAATACATCCTATTGTAGGGTCGTATTTTGACATGTTCTCAACAATTGAAGCCATTGTTTTACACAACATTTGAATACGGATTTATGTACTCAACAATACAGACAGCTTATGTCGGATGGGGCCGGTCGACAAGGTATACTCACTACATGTACCTAATCCAACCTCTTGTGTTTTGAGGGATCTGTTGTGTTCTTAAATTAAAATGACGAAGATCATCTCGCGATCGATTCCGGGTCATAGGAAATGGAAACTTACGACAGCTGTGGGAAGTCTAGCATATTTCCTGTATATTAATATGCCGATAACGATTCAATCAATTATTTGTTTTTGTTTTAAAATAAGGGATTTCAACAACCTTGTTTAATGTCAGAATTTTACAATTTCTATATTCGTTATAATGACCTTGTTTGTGAATACACCCAATCGTTTGATATTACTTTGAAAAATACAAAACCAACTAGTAGGTCATTGTTTTAAACCTAATTTGACTCCGGGTTAATCCGTCTACCTGATCCATGCATAGAACTAACGACGCGTATGTGACGGGTGGACAGAAAATGCTTACTCCTCCTTAAAACCTGATCCTATCATGGTATTTCCAAGGGTCCTACCCCGGCGTTCCAAGTGTCCGTGTTTTTGGCCTGATAGTGATTTATATTCTTTCATGGATTTATTTATTTTAAACACACATCTATTCAAACATACATTCAGGGTTTTACATTCCCTTGCAAGCCAACCTGAGTAGGGGTTATGCGTATATGTTTTTTTCACTCAGACATTGAAACTGATAGGCTTTCATTCAAATAAAAGAAGGAGAAATCGATCTCTGTTCGTCATCTTCAACCTTAACTTAAGTATAAAGTGTGTAAATAGTCAGTTTCAGACTGTTGACATGCAAGAATAACAAGAATTGTAATTAAATAAAACTAATTTCTATACTTTCTTTCATTCTCCCACACAAGTGTATTGAAAGGATGTAAACCTCAGGAAGATTCTTTAGGTCATCCATAAGATGTTAAATTTATTTTTGGCATGTATCTCCCCTTCTGACCACAAATTCTATATGATTGCTCGTGGTATAACACTCATGCCTGAACGGGTCTTTTTCAATAAGAGATGTAAGTTGATTAATTATTGTATCAATCAATGCATAATGTGTGACTCTTCACCTTATTATAGACCCTAGCTGTCATACCTGAAAATTTTAATCATACAATAAAGAAACAAAAAGCCATGCTACAGACGGGTTTTTATCACCTTCGGTGGATGCCCCCTATAACTACCCTAACGTATACCAGATGTTGTTTCTGTCATATAAAGAATCCACACACACACACACACACACACACACACACACACACACACACACTGGAGAGTAATGAGATCTTTGACAAAAATTCTCAATGAGACATGGTAATTAATTAAAACTGTCATTTGGAATAAACACATGACGCTTGACAACAGCACTGTTCCTAACAAATAGGAAATCCAACAATCATTGCGTTGCCACCACCAATATGAAATTCAAGTAAGAGAATCCTCTATTAGTGCATACTCAGTGAAAGATGTACGAGGGGTTATCAAAAAGTTCGTGGACTAGCGCCAAAAGATTAAAACCGCTTTAGGCACATCAATGAATTTTTAATCATTTAGTTAGTATCATCTTTTCTATCTATAGAATAAATCATAAATCATAAGTTTTATTTTTTAAATAAATTTTTAATGTTTTTGTAAGCAATGGTAAGTCCAGGCGGCGCAACCTCAAATATGACGTTTTTTTCTTCCTGAGTGTAACTGAGAAAAACTCTTTTGAAATGAGCATTTGTCATTTAAAAAAAACCCGTTATTTCAGACATGTGGTACGACATAATTGTTCTGTTAAATTTGCAATATTTACCCCATTCTGTGCGTTCTATGAAATTTTATCGTAAATTTTATATGGAATGTTCAAAAAATTAAGGCTTGAAAATGACGTCAAAAAGGGGGAGGGGTTTCTTTTCCAGCTTTCTATAAAGTTTCGAACCTGGAAAACTGGTATAGACCTAAGGAATGTTAAAACGCGCAAAAGAGAAATAAAATACATCCAGAGTATTTGTTTTTAAATGCCCAAAAAGATTCAGAGAGAAGAAAGATGCACAGTTAATGTCGATTTGTAGTCAGGGTGTCAAAAGTCAGTCACGTCGAAAAGTGACGTTGATCATGTGTGGTAGAATTTGAACAACAACAAGTTAAGTATTCTGGCATAATCAAGTGAGGATCTTTCCCTTTGTATAGATCCATTTACAATATTATATGCATTGAAAGCAGCTGTTCATGACATTATAAAGTCATATAAACAAGACGGGCTTAAGTCCTTACTTAACTCCAGGTAATCTCATCAAGATAAGTGTATGAGGTAGAGAGAGCGGACAATGAGAAACAATGACGTTGTTGGACGTCATGAAACTATACGGCGACAGCGCCGGGTGATCATATAATGTTTTTTTTATTTTAGAATAATTTGGAAAATTATCAACGTATCGAGCTAAAATTTTCAACATCTCTTAAACTTTTGTTGTTTTATGTTTCTTAAAAATTTTGTAAGCACACACTACATAGTATTAATTTTATCGCATCAGTCCACGAACTTTTTGATAACCCCTCGTATATACATATTTCTGTAAATAAAATACATCCTTTGAATACAAAAATTATGCACAGCCATAGCAATGTTTATTATTACATGGAATAATCACCTTTATTAAGCGAAAGCAGACAGCAAGTGGGAGTAAATAGATATTGCCATAGTTATAGATAGGAGAATGTATATAATGTAGGAGGGGAAGACGTCAGATTTAATTCAGTCTAAAATATCAGACTTTTTTCTTATTAAGATATTATGTGCAAGTCATGATTCAAAAGAGAAAAGGAAATATGCATGACCTCTTCATCAGTTTTATTAAAAAGTATTCCAAGGAAATCAATAAGCAAGTATTCATTTCTGTGGGGTAAAAAAGGTTTTATGTTCATGGAGAACGTACTTAAATTGAATCAATTTTACAATAATCAGTATGACATTTTCTTTTGCATTCAGTGCATTTGTTGTTCCCTCACTTACAGTTTACAGTCAATATTTCATGCGGTTGGCTGACTTTGGGAGCATTGATCTTGCACATACACAAAATATCCATCCCCGTAATGTATTCTCCATATATTATACTTATTTTGAATAAAATACATGTAATTTTTAAAGATAAAATGATATTTTAAATAACCGTTTTAATAACAATCTTTTAAGATTAGATCGATACCACATTCACACTTTAATGGGTTAAAAGTTAAAAAAAAAACTACATTCAATTTCACTGAATATACCTATAATAATTAATGATCACTCAAAATATAGAGGTCGCAACCTCTTTATGTCAGACAAAGATAAGCAGAAATATCTGCTAGGATTAAATGTTGTCAATGGCATAATATAAGATGCTTTTATAGTATAAGTAATTGGTGGCATACGTATGCAATGTTTTGCTTTATGGCATAAAAAAAGGTTTTGTGTTAAATTTGCATCATTTTACGAAAGATATTTTTATTCAAGTAAAATATTATTTAAAAGCATTATATGTGAAAGTGAAACGAAATCAATTTGATTTCACACAAATGAACTAGTGAAAATAAAAATCCTTAAAATTCAAAACAGTTAAAAAACAGTTTACTTTACCTTAGCATATATGAACATACAATATTTCAGAGAACAAGGCAGTATTAAATTTGCTTATTATATAATAAATAAGAGGTCTTCATGGATGAATTATATCACAACAAATAAAAAACAAGATGATCTTGTGATACGCTGATGCCCCCGTATGGCAGCTCATGGCACAGGTTCAAGTTTCTCAAATGCAAGTCAAACTCCAAGGTCAAAACAAAATTGTTGGTAAAAAGGAAAGATCTTGTCACAAGGAATACACCAGTCTTGTGAAATATGAAAGCCATAGCACCAACCGTTCAATAGTTATGGCAAGGCTAAAGTTTTTCAAAAGTAGGTAAAACTTCAAGGTCAATGTCAAATGTTTAAAATCTTTGGTACCCAAGGGAAAGTCTGGTCACAAGGAATACACATATGAGTATGAATGCCCTAGCACCAACCGTTGAAAAGTTATAGCAAAGTTTAAAGTTTAATTAAATTTTGCAAAAATGGGTCAAACTCCAAGGTCAAGAGACCAAAAATGTTGTAATCAAGGAAAGGTCTTGTCAAAAGAAATACACATGTGAAATATGAAAGCCATAGCCCCAACCAATCAAAAGTTATGGGTATGTTAAAGTTTTTGCAGACAAAGAGATAAACAGACAAAGAGACAGGAGGATGACAGAGCAAAAACTACATCCCCCCGAATTGTCTTTCAAGATCATTATAAAATTAACTTTGTGATCTTTGTGCTTGGCAAAAAAAAAATGTTTTAAAAAATTATCTTTTGACAAAGTCGATACCAGGTACATATATTTTTTTTTCTATTCGCTCTATCTATTTTCAGTTTTATGATGAGATTAATGTGTCACCCTCAGGGTATGATTATTCTTTCTATGTCAGTAGTGTAGGTTACACGTCTGTTCTTCAGCAACATTAGACTATTTTCTGTATAGATCTACTATAGATGAAAAATAAACCGTGAATATCATCCTCAGATTAAAATAGAATAACAACTTGAATCATAATGTATACATCAGCCTACAAGAAATGACCCTGCGGTCCAAATGTCAAGAAATTATATTACATTCTTCATTCATTTCATTATGTCTCCTTCTGAGGATAATTATATTTTCTATGTCAGTAGAATAGGTCAATGTCTGTTATTCGGTTACAAGTAAAGGATGATATTGGAGATTTAGTGATCTCAAATTTGCAAAATGTTCCTTGGTGCAAGATAAAGACATATCTTCTTGTCATAAGTTATTTTTATGTGAAGTAAAACTTCAATACAAAATGTTTCTTCGATAGGGAGTTATGGAGTGGACGTGAATTTTTACTTATTTTGGCTGTGGCGTTGATCTTGCCAAGGTGAATTTGAGTCAAAGACATTACACACCAACAAGCATATCAAGTATAAGATTGAGAAACATTTTTTTAAATATATGCAGCCTATTGTCATGCGAATGAAAATATAAAATATTTGACATTTTTATGATCAACTTCTGTGATTCCCCAAAACCCCACATATCGCACGGACGTTGCTCTTATTGATTTTGCAAAGTTTCCCTATATGATCGTTTAACTGCGTAGACAATAATTTTAAGATCTCACTAATATCCCACATACGTTTTAGAAAAACAGGAAACATCTCTTGATGCAGTTATTTAATTTTTAAGTAGGAAAAGGACATGAAAATTCTATAGAAATGAAAGATATTTTAAAATGTGATAAAGATTGACAGGGTTGCAATTAGGTTGTCTCGTCACCTTAAGTAAAAAAAAGTCAAGTGATTGCTCCGTGAACCAATTGACCACAAAGTAAAAATAATTGTTTATTTTCAAAATTTTAGGAAATGGACCTGATTTTTTATATGCTAATAAAAAAGATAAGAATTTAACCAGACAGAAATCATTCCTCAAAGTACACAATAAATTTTCCGTAAATCAATCTGTATGCGTTCTTTTCTAACAACCCTCGTACGTTCAACTATGATGTTAACTTGCATCATAGTGAGAAAATGAAAGATAGCCAATGATCTCTGATGTTTATTAATATGGATTGCATTTCATGTAGAAACAGGGATGTAGTAAAACTTACAAAATCAATTCAGGTTGAGTATTTTTTTATCCAGAGCAAGCAAAAAATTATAGAAATTAAAACAATCATGGTATGTCTGCTGATGTATCTAGAATTGTCTTTTAACATCATTATAGAATTCACTTTGTTATCTTTGTGGTTGGCATAAAGTGTTAAAAATAAAATTTATCCTTTGACAAAGTCGATACATATTCTTTTCTATTTGCTATATCTATTTTCAGTTTTATGATGAGATCAATATGTCTCTTTCTCTCTGGGTATGATTATTCTTTCTATATCTTTGGTGTAGGTCACATGTCTGCTATTCAGCAACATTAGACTATTTTCTGTAAAGATCTATTATAGATGAAAAATAAACCGTGAATGTCATCCTCAGATTAAAATGGAATAACTACTTGAATCATAGTGTATTCATCAGCCTACAAGAAATGACTCTTCGGTCCAAAGGTCAAGAAATGGTATTACGTTCTTCATTCATTTCAATATGTCTCCTTCTGAGAATAATTATATTTTCTATGTCAGTAGAATAGGTCAATGTCTGTTATTCGAATACAAGTAAAGGATGATATTAGAAGTAAAGTGATCTCAAACTTGCCAAAATGTTTCTTGGTTCAGGATATAGACATATCTTCTTGTCATATGTTATCTTTAGGTGAGGTAAAACTTCAATATAAAATGTTGCTTCGATAAGGAGTTATGGAGTGGACGTGAATTTTACTTGTTTTGGCCGTGGCATTGATCTCGCCCAAGTGAATTTGAGTCGAAGACATAACACACCAACATGCACAAGTATAAGATTGAGATATTTTTTTTTCAAAATGCATGCAGCCTATTGGTAAGGGAATGAAAATAGAAAATATATATTTATATATACATGTTTATAAATGTTCTTTTTGATGTGATCAATCAGTTTGCTCGTGTGATAATTTTCATAGACGCCGAAGGCTTAAATGTAGTTTTTCTTATGTATAATTTTACAATAACACCAAAGATAACTCTTCACGAGGGTTTATGATTAGGTTAGACAGTGAAATAACCTTACAGTTTGTGATATGATATGAAATTTAATATTTGTATTTCAAAATTAATTTAAGCTTCAAAAATTGAATAAACATACCAAAAAATACTAAAAACACAAAGTACCTTTTCCTTTTGCAATAATTATCTATCCCTAACGTAAAACACTTCGAATGACAGTCATATCTTTTATATTTATTTCTTAATTACTTTCTCCCAAACTAAATACTGGTTTTGACATAGATATAACTATGGGGTATAGATAAACACAGTAAAGGGACAGGTACATCCAAGGCATAACTTTGGATGAGTACATGAAATATATGGAGATAATGAACAGTATTCAATCTCAAGTCCATTCAAACAACACAAATCAGGGACATAACAAACACAGACCTCTAAAACATCAGAGGAAGAATCATCTAAAATTCAAATCAACATACCTAAAATTCTAATTAGGCTGCTTTTGAGGGAGAAGTCTATTCAATACTCTAAAATTTGCACACATTTATTGGGAAAGGAATCTAGAAGAAGAACCAGTTGACAACATTCAAAAGACAAATACTAATATTACAATGGTGAATAATCAGTGAATACTATTTCTTTATGTGTTGTTTATTTTATCTAAGCAATATATTATTCTTCCATGTTTCCTCTGTATCTTAATATGGAGATGAACGGTTGTAACATTGCAAAGAAAATAAAAAGAATAAAAAGTAAACGTTTATTTTTTTCAACATTACTCCCCCGATAAACAAACCATAGCAGGCCATATTAAAAAAAAATCTGTTTTTAACTTTTCAAATAAAGTGGGTAAAGTATGTAAAATTTTGTATTATCGATTACCTTACATTGATGAAAGAAAAACAGAATAAGAATATTTCATACATAAATTAGATTTATGGTTCTAAAAACCGAATCTAATTAATTCCTAGTAAACTATGTTTATTGACTAGGCTTTCAAAAAATGAAATCTGAATATGTGAAAATAACGAACGGTTATCATTCTCAAAACTCCATATAAACACGACAAATGATGAGTAGAACGAACAGGAGCCTCTGAAAACAGAGATGGGATCAGATGCCATGGAGGAATAAGCATCCAATGCCGAACGGATATCACACCCGTTGTGCGCTCTTTGTCAGGATGGAAATAATTTATAGACAATTCAGTGTAAAAATAGTGGCCAAACAATTTGTATGAAAAACTTCAGTGAACATTCGACCTATCGAATATTGTATTTGCAAAAAAGGTCATTGTATCGACCATAGAATTTGCGAAATGTTGACTTCAAACAAGATTATTGATGTTACTGTTTTATCAGCTTATTAAACATAATCCGTCACGTTTTTTTTTTTAATTGTATGAACGTTGTACATGCTCTTGCGTATCAAATTAATTTGGAGACATATACTCAATATGTAGGTGATAATTTTATATTGAAACATAAGTAACAGAAGTTGACGATAGAAAACTAATAAAGAAGACATATTCAAGAGGTGTAAATATTATAGACGAAAAGTTATAAATCAATCATTATTTTTAAGAAATTTATCTAAGTATCGTATTGATTGACTAAAGGCCATTTATATGCAGGCGTCAGTTAATATTATGATATTTGAAAAAGAAAAATATTAAGCATGAGTTTTTTTCTGAGAAACTAATTTACAACGTACTGCTTGCTAATTAAGGCCGTTTATGTGCAGTTGTCAGTTAATGTTATAATAAAAACAAGATGTGTCTGTGAAAACAAGATGTGTTTGTGAAACACTGATGCCCCCGTATGTCAGCTTAAGGCGTAGGTTAAAGTTTCTCAAATGCAAGTCAACATCCAGACCAAAAGATAAAAAAAAAATGTTGGTACCCAAAGAAAGGTCTTGTCTCAAGGAATATACTTGTAAAATTTGAAAGCCCTAGCTGCAACTGTTCAAAAGGTATGGCGAAGGTTAAAGTTTTTTAAAAGTAAGTAAAACGTCAAGGTCAAAGTCAAAGTTGTTGGTATCCAAAGGAAGGTCTTGTCACAAGGATTACATATGTGAAGTATGAAAGCCCTAGCACCAACCATTCAAAAGTTATGGCCAAGGTTAAAGTTTTTCAAAAGTAGGTCAAACTCCTATGTCAAGGTCAAAGTGGTTGGTATCCAAAGGAAGGTCTTGTCACAAGGATTACATATGTAAGGTATGAAAGCCCTAGCATCAACCATTAAAAAGTTATGGCCAAGGTTAAAGTTTTTCAAAAGTAGGTCAAACTCCTAGGTCAAGGTCAAAAGGTCAAAGTGGTTGGTATCCAAAGGAAGGTTTTGCCACAAGGATTACATATGTGAAGTATGAAAGCCTTAGATCCAACCATTCAAAAATTATGGCCAAGGTTAATTTTTTCAAAAGTAGGCCAAACTCTTAGGTCAAGGTCAAAGGATCAAAGAGGTTGATATCCAGAGGAAGGTCATGTCAAAAGAAATACACATGTGAAGTTTGAAACCCCAAGTCCAACTGTTCAAAAGTTATGGCCAAGGTTAAAGTTTTTCAAAAGTAGGTCAAACTCCAAGGTCAAGGTCAAAGGTCAAAGTTGTTGGTATCCAAAGGAAGGCCTTGTCACAAAGAATACATGTGAAGTTTGAAACCCCAAGCACCAACTGTTATTACGAAGGTTAAAATCTCATAAAATATTGCAAAAGTGGGTCAAACTCCAAGGTCAAGTTCAAATGGTCAAATATGATGGTACCCAAAGAAAGGTCTTGTCACAAGGAATACACACGTGAAATATGAAAGTCATAGCTCCAACCATTCAAAATTTAAGTTGACAACAGACAGACAGACAAACAGACAGACAGGACAAAAACAATATACCCCCGAGATCTTTCGAACCTGGAGAATAAAAAGTTATTTACCATGAATTCTCCTAAATAAAGTAAAACTCATTTTAGGACTGCTTGCATTTGAAAAATGGTCGTTGATCTGCAGGTGTCGATAAATAGCTGGTGACATTCATATCATGTCTAGAAAACATACTCAACAATATCATGACATTAAACGAGATGAGAATTGAACTGGGTATATGTTTTTACTTCACGTTACATGGACAGTTAACCTACTCATTATTTTCTAGATAAAGACTAATGACAATAGTGAAAGAGGATGACAACGCAAACTGTCAAAAACCAGTTCACGAGATTGTCTATTGAGTTGAATTTTGTAAGGGTTTTGTCCATAACGTGTACAAGATGTTTCCAAAGATTAAAGGCAACTTTAATGAGAGCATCTTTATTTCTGGATCATGTAGTATTTACAATGTACCAAAGAGTATAAACTTTTCTACATAGTTTACATCCTAAACAACTTTTCATTGAGTTTACCGGAAAATCCCCTTACATGTATAATTATACTTCATAACGAAGACATTTATATCTTTATTTTTTTTTACCTTCATTTATATCCGAAATATTTGTTTTTGTTCCTTGAGTATATTATTTAAAACATCAATATATTGGAAATGGCTCTTTAAAATATCTAATTAATATTAGAGCGAGTCATGGTTATTCATCGATACATTTGAGACGCACATTGTGCAAAAATAGTACTAAGAAGCTAACTTGGAGATTTTCTGAAGTCTGTCTTTTCTACGTTGGAGTTCATCAAACACAAAGCTGCTGAAGACAAACCGATATAAGTCTGAAAATCCCTCTGTGGTAAATTAGACTTAAGGTTTCTTTAACCTCTAACTGACATACCAGACATAAATAAGCCTATATTGTGGGGTGAACCAAATAAAATAAAATTACGTCCAATTTTCTGCAAAATACCCACATTTAATCCTACTGTTTTTCTTAGTATGGAACAATACCATAATCGACAATTACTCACACATAAAGTTTTAAATATTACATTGTAATGAGTTCTTTGGATTTTTTACGGCTGAGATGAAAGAATAAATTGTAAAATTAACCCCCCTTCCCAAAAAAAATTATGAAAATAAACAAAAAAATGATAATAATATTCTCTCTCCTTCCTTTCACACCACCACAAATTGAAATAAATATGGATACAGTAATTACTTAACAAATATCTGATAATTAAATTATACTGAAGTCACAAGTCTTTTGTCTCAAATAGCGTATCAGATGTAATGATTTACAAATAGTTGTTCATTATTAGAAATTAGAAGAAAGTTCAAGTTCACTGAATAAACTGTAAATAATTTTATGCATTTTTTGAAGATTCGTTTAAAGTTAATTCACTTATAAAATATATTCACAAACACTAGTTACTCTGAAAGATTCCCGCTACCAACACGTGCTGATCAGCCCCTTTTGATAACCAAACATGCGAACAATCGAAACCTTCTCCACAGGATTCAAATCTCTATCTGGAGGCCTGGACTCGCTGGTCTCGTCCTCATGCTTGGTACGAACGCACTACGTCTGTCCTTCAAAACAGTCCACCCCCTAGCATCCGCATGACCATCCATATTGTTGGTTCTCGCCACACATGACTAACTTGGTTCCATCCAGAAAAATATGCCAAACACCCCTCACGCACTGAAAATATTATACGTTTAACTAACCCCAAATAAAATTTACACATAGAAGAATCCCACATGAACGAACACACTTACAAAATTTACAAACTGAACAAAACAAACACGCCTGCCGGCTAGTGAGATTGGGAAAAATATATATGCCAGTCTAACAAGCCTTCCTTATTTTTTTGGCTATCCGTTGACAGCCCTTATAACTGAAATATTCGCCAGAACGTAAAGGACTTGTACAGACGTGATGTTGTTACCGCTCCCTAATCTGACCACTCTGGCCTAACTGGTCACTTATATACTCCTTCTAAAAATAACTCACATACCACACACCTCTACGGTAACTCAACATAGTCAAAATTAAATCTAAAAAAAAAAACAAACTATACCATAACTAGACCAAACAAAAAAAAATTAATAAATAAACAATTGAATCAACTTTATTACATACATGTTATTTATTGCATTTCAAAAAGTCATATGATTTTTTTTTTAATATTTTATTGGATTTTGTGATTAGGTAGATAGACCTGAAACAAAACTAGAGCTGGTACATATTTATTAAGTAGTCTATCTTATCCTTTTGTCACGTGTTAATTACTGAAGACAGAAGAGTTGATGATATGCATTTTTCTAATCATTCGTTTAATAGAGATTTAAATATACAGAATGTTCACTGATTGTAATCTTCACAGGTCATTCTTTTATATCTAACCCATACTCGCCCAGACAAACCAGAATAACAATACACTAGAGTGATAGTCTAGTAACTATGTCTACTTGAATATTTTTAATGTTATATAACTACATGACAATGCAGATTTATTCTCATGAACATTCAACTTTTGAACTACACAAATCAACATTACATTGCGTGAAAAACCCTCGAACTATGTTATCTGCAAGAAACAAATGCAAGTCAACGAAGACTTTCATTATCACTTTTTTATGCTAAGGATACCAATGCTAAGAAATAAGGTTTAAGGTGAATCGCATGTTGAAACTGTGGAAGCTTTTGGTTTCATTTATCTTTTAGAATGTCTATGGAAAATGTTCTAAAACAAAGATCTTTTATATAGGAATTCTGAGACATGAGTACGTAATTATACAACATACAAGAAACAAGAATGAAAAATAAAACAAAAAAAATGGTACGTTAGGATAATAATTCTACGCAGGATTTACGATTGTCTGGACGATTGTTTATTTTCATGTTATCAAAATCGTACGCAGTGTCAAACCGGCATTTTACAACATAGCGTATCTTCAATACGGAAGAGTTCCAAATAAACTTAAAATCATGATTAAAGCTATTAAAATACAGAGATTTGAGCTTTTAACAAAAAAGAAAGAAAAAAAAAAAGAAAAAAAGGAAACACCAATCTTTGAACGTACTCATAATATCATAATGAAACTAATATTAAGTTACAGAATCTGAAAATAAAAGTACCAATAATAACAAGTTTTAAGTATATACTCCTGGTTTATTAAAAATAATGTTGTCGACAAAAGGTAAACTTTAAACCAACAGTGTCCAATACAGAAGAAAGAAAATTCTGGTAGGTCACTTAATTGGAAGCTTTCACCTATATATTTGCAATTATTGGTCTTAATTGACTCTAGTATCTTAAAACCTGCGAAATAAAAATCTTATTAGCAGTTAAGAATCGGAAAAATACTTTTTTGATGAATACACCGTTAATTTTCAACATCATATCAATACATCAGTATGATAGACGTATTATGTTTGTCTCACCATTCCGATGCAATTTTGTAGAGGTGGTTATCTTAAGTAAAGCTAACTAAGTTTAAATTTAGCATTTAAAAACTCCATTTATACTGAATTTGACCAGAAATTGTTTCGTTTACTTGACCATTACAGGGAGCTCACGGCGGGTTTAACCGGTCAATAGGGGATATTTACCCCATCTAGGCATCTTTTTTTTTTGCTTTGTTTTCAAAATTGTATTGTTTGTAGATTTTTGAGATGGATCACTGTTCGTTATTTTCACCTTTATTTCATTCTATGAAATAAAATATATTATTTTTCAATTGTAACATGTCAATGCAGATATTTGTGTTCTTACGATTGATTACCTTACTTGTTACCATGTATTTACTTGGCAAAGTAATTACACAAAAACTTTTTTTCTTCCAAACAATGGCATAAAGCACAACAGAAACTTACAACATGTAAGTTCCTTTGCCACAATTTAAAGGAATATTAACATTTTCCTTTAAAAAGAAATGGAACAAAATTGACAAAAATATATCATAAAATAAACTTAATAAACATACATGAAATCGTAAGTTTGAACCTGCAGCCATCGACCCTTGGAAATAACAATAGATATTCGACCTCAGAGAAAAGTTGGTTAGGGCATTCGCACTCCTACACTTCATTTAATTATTTCAGATATGACCCAATTCCTTCACCCACAATAAACAGAAATTGATAACTTTAAACAATACTATACATCAGAGTGATAGACATGTTTTTCTCAGGCGCATATAATTATACAATACGCTTTTTTTTCTTCACCTACACTCACATATTAATTAGCTGGTATGTAATAATATTATATAAGTTCAGTCCTGGTTTTCATTATTACCGACTTATTTCCTGTCACATACATATGTACTTAATTAATTATTAGATTTAAAGATATATTTCCATGATGAATCAATACGTTTCACAATATATATCAAAACATTCCTAATTAATTACATGACAAATCAGATATTCACAGGATCATTCAACTTTTTAACTGTGGAATTGAGAGCAGACCTGTTTACCCATACTGTTGTCTCTCAGTATTTTTTATTAGGTTTGTCCGTGAGATTTTACATTTGCCAGTAAGATTTCACTTTCCATGGATTTTAAATATATTACTAGAGAACAACTACATTTATGATTACCAAAACATGGTTTAATTACAAATAAAAACATCATACCTTGCTTTCTTTTCAGTCATTTATAAACCACCGCGTTTTGGCAACCCGACATCACTTAAGCGTTTGAAATCTTTCTCTTTTATGCAATTAAAAAACGTCAAACTGAGACTGATCATGAACCGCAATCTAAGTGCTAAAATCCAAACGAACGGATTTCCGTATTTTCTTAATAGCAAAACGTGAGACGTATTTTGGACTCAAAATCCGTACAAAATACGGCGAAATCGTAAGAGTAAACAGGTCTGTGAGAGAAATTCTCAAACCCTTTTCATGAAAAAGAGATTTTTCCAATCATTTCAATTTGTTTAAGTAAGTTTTTAAAACTTTGACTTTTAGGGTGCTTAAACATCAAAATAACAGTGTACAGACTTTCATAACATATCATATGTTTTAATTTTTGTTGTTAAAGATTTTTACTACAGGCATTTTTGAAGATGTCTAGGAAAAAGAATGGAAAAACAATGAGCCTTTATACCAGGCATTTTAAAACGAGATCTTAAAACAGTAATAGAAACAAAGGAGCTAGATAAAATAATGAGCAAAGCTAAGAATTCTTCGTTTAGAATACCTTTTATCTATATTTGTTAGTACTTATATCGAAATACAAGTAAAATGATACCTGTGTACTCTGCAAAATGGGTCATCTTACTACCAATTACAAATAAAAATCGTCAGAATGAAAATGAAGTATTTAAAAAATTAAAATAGCGAACACTCAAAGGCGGTTTCCACAAATAATTGATTTCAAGGTTTTTCAATCATTTTAAATCTAACTATGGCGCAAGATTTACACGAAATGCTAATATTTGCGATCTTTTCGCGACCAAATTCGCTACGTAGCCAATAACAAATTCATTTAAAACAAACAACTCTTCTGAACCGCTAATTTACTACACTACAAAGTACTACCTTTTTTGGTTTGATCCAAATTATTAAAAGACCTATCGAATTACAGACATTTCTAGGTCTCTTATTGACCACAATATCTGTAACAATACTGAAAAAAGAATATCAATCTGGGATGATCTGTGTTAGTATTAGTGATCACTCTCATTTACTGTTACAGTACTAGAAACAGCAAAACCCTTCGTGAAACATAATTTTATTAAGTTAGGGTGAACAAAACGTTTTAATAAAGAGAATTTTATCAGTATCTTTTTAACTGAGACGGACTGGGAGGATATCTTTTTATGCTAGCAAAGTCAATGTTACGTGGTTTGCTTCTAGAGATTTTTTTTTTAAAATTAAGATTCATGACAAAGTTGCTTCTATAACAGAGGTTAGGATAAGAATAAATTTTAAAAAGAAGATAATTTTTTTTTTTGTGCGGGGGGGGGGGGGGGGGGCATAACCTTAATAAGATAGGTTCAAGAAAAAAAATATAATAAAGACGATTTTATCAGTCCTTAAATGAGGCAGACTGGGAAATAAGTTTTTATGCTACCAATGTCAATGTTACTTGCTATGCTTTTAGAGAAATTTTTATAATAATTTTAGACAAAGTTGCCTCTTTTTCAAGAGGTAAGAATAAAAAAAAAAACAAAAAAAAAAAAAAAACAAAAAAACTGAGCCATGGATGTCAAGTGAGATTTTGGAAAGTATTCAACAGCTTTTGAATTTCAAGATGATTATAAAAGCTAATGTAAACTAAAAATTAGCTTAAAAAACTTTGAGAAATGAGAATAATTAATGATAAAATAGAGAAAAATAGAAATAATCCAAAAAAAATTTGGTCCTGTTTAAGAAATCAGTTATTTCCACAAAATCATAAAACAAATGGCAATACCACATTACCTATTTATGCAAAAAATTGCTTTGAAAATCAATTAAAAATGCAAACCATTTTAATTCTTATTTCACTACAATAGCAGCTAAACTAGTGAATTAATCACCTACTCCAAAGTGTCTGTATAACTGTTTCAACAGCTGTCAAACACGAAAAGAGGGAAAATCAAAGAACGTTTTTGTATTAAAGCATGTATCTGAGAATTTTGTTTTTAAAAAAGCTATGTCAAATTAAGACGTTTCCCTGCAAGATATTTGAAAGATGCTGCCCTCATTATAAAAATACCTATTACATACTTAATTAATATGTCAATATAAGAAGAAACCGTTCCCGATGATCTAAAAATTGCTAAAGTTAAACCCTTTTTCAAAAAGGGGATCGATTCAAACCTGAAAATTATATCTGTAATTATAAGTATTCTAAGTACTGTTTCAAAAATATAAAAGTAAGTTAAAAACAGTTAGAGTCTTTCTTTATTTAAAACAATTTGCTTTATGAATTTCATTCTGGGTTCAGAAGTTCTTTTTCTAAAGAAAGTTGCTCATTTCAAGAAAATATTTGTGTACTGCTTTAATTCAATGTCATATCTATTTTGCTTTCATTTGTTGGTACATGTATGAACGGCCCTCTGGAAAATTAAAAGAATAGACGTTAGGTTTCGCAGAAAAAGATTATTAGGTTTATTCTAGATGTTTCAGCTAGATCAGTAGTCAGTGTTAATGAATTAGAAAAATCGGGTTTTTTTGAATATCAGAAGTAAAGTTTGTCAATTACGGTTATATATATATATATATATATATATATATATATATATATATATATATATATATATATATATATATATATATATATATATATATATATATATATATATATATATATATATATATATATCTGAATTTATACAAAACATAAGATTTATTACTAACTCTTTTTCAATATTCATTTCTTAGATCATGTCTTTCCAGGTTTCAACTGTGTATATTCTCCAAGTAAAAATATACAGGGCTAAGGTTCAAAGATATTAAATTTAAAAATGTGTAGATTTCAATAATTATCTTCTAAATATCCTTCAACCACAAGGAATAGTCCCTCATACATCTTGTTTCTTTATAATTTTGCGACAAGTTTTTAAATCGAATGTTGTATTTGTGATAAAAATTGAATTCTATTAATATTTTTGGAGTCATAGGTTCTGACTTAACTTATGTCGTTATGTCGGGAACTGGTTTGATAGCGAGGGGATTATAAAATCATTCACACACCCTACACTTGACCATATTGATGGATGAGAAACATCATCTTTGCTGTCGGATTCTGATTCAAACTAAAATTAAAAGTCACATTTGGAAGCAGAATTCTTTGTTTCCAGTATAAGGCCAATTAAGTAATAATAAAAAAATGACATAATTTTGTATTTTTTAAAGAAAATTATATTATTAAAAGCTATCGCTATTTTCTCAATGAATTGGGGGAGGGGATTTTTATTCGATCTGTAAAAAATATTATTAGTATATCTTGACAATTTTTTGACATTTTTTAATATTTTGTTTATAATGGGCTGTTACGTACTTTCTAATTTCACAGGTATAATAATATAAAAAAAGGTACAGTAAAATATGATAATAGCGAACACTCTTATAACGAAGTGATATTCATTCCCCATTACTTTAAGATATATTGTAAACTTATTGGATATAACGAATTACGCTTATAACGAAGTAAAATTGCCCGTCCCCGGCACTTTGTTATAAGCGTGTTTTATTGTATTTCGATTGCGCATTTAAGAATTAAACACCTGCATAAAAAATCCATGTACATGTAATATAATGATTAAATAAATGTGTTACAGGCTTGTTTAACTTACATCTAAATGCAAATGCTTTTAAATTTTTTTTATCAAAAAAGGCTGTGCAAATATAATAATGATAATTAAAAAAATCTCAATAAGAATAGCGAGAAATCACGCAACATTTATGACGTCGCCAGGGACATATATGTTCCTCCTGCAGCCAGAGGTAAAAGGACATATATGTCCTTACGGCAGTCAGAGGTTTAAAAGCTGACGAGTGCATACCTTAAACTTCAATAATAAAAATTTACTGTATTTGCCAAATATGTAGTTTATGGAAAACAGAATGTCTTAAGTTGGGAATCCTAACAAAGTTCATCATATATTATTCATAAACTATACAAGACCTACATGAATGTTTTGGCTACTACATGTACATAGAACTTTAAAAATGTCTTTTCATTCTTTTTCTGTAGTCACAAATGCGAATTGAACCATACTTTAAATGTCAGACATGCATTGACCCCTACTGTACTAAAAGGTAGTTGAACAATTTAATTAAAGTGTTTGATTTGATTATCTTTCGTTTGAAAACCATTCATCAATTTGCAGTTATATGACGTCTACAAAACTAGGTAAACTTTTATTGTCATTAATTTGTTGAATTATTCTCGACGCCCTATTTTTTTTTGTTAAACTATGTCATTGAAATAAAGCATAACATGCAATTAAATGGATTTTATCTTTTACTGGAGGCCTGACTAGTCCATATTGCCAAAAATTGAAATGTTGAAATATTTTAAGTTCAAATACTAGAGTAGCTTATAAAAAGAAGACACAGTTGGTCCCCATTGATAAAAGGACGTAATTTTCTTTCTAGTCTATAAATTCTGATGTCATGAACTGCGTCATTATCCTTATATCCTGAAAATTTCTTACAAAATGACAAAAAGTTGAAGCTGTTTTTCAATATCTTACATAAAACCCAACCTCTGATCCAAAACGTGCAATTATATAATAAAAGAACCGTTTCTGAGGATTGTAAAACATGTTTTATTTTTTGGATCGAGGGTGGGCTCATATTTTGCTTCTTCGTTGAAGGTAGTCAAACTGGGATGCATCCATTATCTGCAGATTTAGAACATTAAAATCTCACAAAGCCTGTTTTGCTATACCTGGACTCTAAGATTAAAATTAAAGCACCAAGTCAATATATAGTGATTTTTGAAATGGCCTGTGGAGGTGGGGAGGGCATAAAGGAAAAAAACTTATTATACTTACAAATGGTAATTTAATTGTTGATTGAAGAAAATGTTTTACGTAATCAAGGGAAATGATTTCACGGTGATTTTGAAAAAAATATATTAAATTAACTAATTTGATTAAAAAATAAATTGATTTGTATATTTATTTTTACGTAATCAATTTCAGTTTAATTTTAAACATACTTTTTCTCATTTTGATTTAAAAAAGTATCTTCAATATTATTCAAACACACACCAAATTCAAAATTGATTCTAAAATTGGAACATGTGCAATATATGGAGACAACGAACAGTATTATAGCTCAAAAGTCCATTCAAACGATACAAATCAAGAGCAGAGCAACCACGAACTTCTAAAACAACAGAGGTGGGATCAGGTGCCATGGAGGAGTGAGGAAGAAAGCTTAGTAAAAAGAAAGCTTAGATAAATAATCTCTCTTGGGCATGACCTTTTTGCTATTGTTATCTACAATTACATGTTTTTAATGTTAATGTTGTTACTTTTCTTGAAGTTTTATTGGCTGGGTTATCTAATATATGACTAGTCATTATATTTCTCATTGAATTTAGTCAGCTTTAACCATCAGATCACAACGAATTTATTATTTGTATTTTGACATTTTGCCAAGCAAAGTATATGAATATAAATAATCATTTATTGACACAATAAACTATTTTATAAACAGAACTTTGTATTTATATTCATTATTTTTCGATGCCTCGATGTTTTGAATTTTACCAATTTGAGAACTCCTTCTAATTGACAGATCATAATTAATTTGTATCTTTTCATTGTTTTGTTATCACCATCTTGTTTTGTTTCTTCAATTTTTGCAACAATATTTTAACTTAATTTAATGTTTTTGTACACCACCATTTTGTTATGAAGTTTTTTTTACAATTATAATGTGTAAGATTTTTAGCTAATGAATCAAGTTTTCTTGAAGTTGTATTGGCTGGGTTACTTAATACAGGACTAGCCATGATGCCATTTTGAATATCTAGTCAATCCAATGATTTATCCATTGTTTTCTTGCCTTGATATCCCAGCTAATTAATTATTTGCAATTTTGTTTTATAGGTTATCCTTTTTTGATTAATGACATTTTCACTCCCTTAAGTTGTTCCTTTTATTTTTTGAAGTACGAGATTCAGCAAAAACTAGCTGCAAATTGCCAGTTAAGCATGACTAACCTTTAGCAGAATTTTTGGATATAAATATTATAATTTTTGTTTGTGAAAATATAAAGTCTGTGTGAATTTAAAGTATACGTTGTAAACATGTCTTATATATGAATGATATGATCTAACTTATAATATCAATTATATATTGATATAATATATTTAGATACTAGTATATTGAGATATAATATCTCAATTTATAATATCACTTTCAAATGTAATTTAAATGCATTCTCCGACATGTTTCCGAGTTTAACGAAAATTCCACCACCAGTGCGTCGTACTAAGAAACTAGCAATCTTACCTATAAAAAAAGTATGAGATATGGCAAGTTTTCTACAAGTACTGATTCGTTAATTGCCTTTTTGAAAAGAAAATGAAAAGCCTTCTTTGAGCATCTTTTTTTTGTGATGAGGAAATCTGAATGTGAATTAATATAAAATGTCGAAACTGTAAACGACGTTTCTTAATAAGAGTCGCTCGATCAAATGTATTTCGAAAATGCGAGGAGAAAAAAAAAAACAGGATAAAATCAAAAAACATTTGCTTTTGCAAGCAAAAACATACATGTAAAACAAAACCGATCAAACCTCAAGCGTTGGAGTTATAATCAGACTGAGCATTATTATTCACGATTTTTTGCCAAATGTCTGAAAATTTCAGTAGTGTTTAGGCAATTTTTTTGTTGTTCAATACACGGTGATTTCAGCAACAATCTACATTCTACATCGTATACTCAAAACGAAAATTGCTACAAAAAAATCTGTAAGAACAACTCTGTTAAGGTATAACTTTTAAATCAGACGTGTATTTACTTGCAGAAATTTGGTGATTTTCGTTTGTTTATGAAGGATTTGTTACCCAGGTGTGGTGTGTATTATTCATATTTCATTTTAGCAAAAGAATTTCAATGGACGCCGTTTTCATATCATACCAACCATTTTTCAAAATGGATTTTGTTTTCCTTTCAAAGTAAAATGAGCTTTACTGTTACAATTTCAAAAATGTAAATGTATGCAAAAAAGCATTAAAAAAAAAGAAGGACCAACACAGTTAAATCAGTGAATCGCAAATGAGTCTTATCTTAATTGCCAACCTTAAGTTCAAATTGATCATTATGATTATACAATGTAAATGCATCTAAGCTATTTTGTTCACTTCTAATTATAATTAAAATGCATGTAAAAATTGACTATGCCCTTTATGGATACCTGATATAGCGGTGCTTTGTTTGACGCAATTGAAAAGTTTAACGCAAGGTTGGAATTTGAATGGTCATTTATAAATAAATAAATGACGAAGCAACAAAAATATGACACATTGTATAATTGACAATACAAAACCCAATTAATACACATTAGGTAATAAAAACAAACATATATAGCAAAAACCATAATAAAATCTTAAGTTCACAATATTATACAATGAGATACGCAGAAATGTAGATTAAACAGAATGCGTATTTCAGACCTAAACTGTGTCAAAGATGGGGCAACATCCGCCCGGCATCAGACTACACATGCTACAAAAATACACTGTAAACAAAAATACTTATTTCAAATCTAAGAAGAAAAAATATAAATATGGGGAATAATTGCCCTAAAAAGTCAAAACAGGAGACGTTTTCGGTGCAGACAGAAACACACAATCTTTGTCATACACATCAGGGACCAGCTTTGATTTAAAGCATTATTTTCATCTTTTATAGGGGTATACAGGAAGTGCGATATTGTTGCTACATTCAATGTCCTTTAGGACCCCATTATAATTTTTTATGGCTTTAAAGCTACAGGGTGCATTTCTGGTGGCTACATGCACGATCATGTCTTTAAACCACAATTAGATAATTATATGTTGGTTCTGTTATACACAAAATTGAAATTACATATCAAAAATTTACTGCCCATTGTTCTAACAAAAATTTGCTACTTCTACTTTTATATTCAAATAAAGTTAACTATTGAACACTAATGGTGAAAATTTAAGTACGCTATGGATAAATAGTTTTGCACATTTAATTCAATTATACTCGCGTGCAACCCTCCATAACAGCAATAATGCATATGAAATCTGATCTACTGTACATGCAAGAGTCTTTTCAAGAGCAGATCAAGGAACTTTTCCAGATGAGGAGGGAGGGGAGGGGATTTAAACCACCAGAAAATTTGTCTCGTAAATTTTTAGAGGCAAAAACAGAGAAAGAAACAAACAACACACGTATATATCCAAAAGGAACGGGAACTAACCAATGTGAAAACTCTAATTGACGTGAATGCAAACATGTTGACGCTTCTCACGTGCTTTCCCGGGGGGGGGGGGGGGTGAAGGTCAGTGTTTAGCTAATTTATAGCTATAAAATCTCTCAGAACCGAAAATTTATGGACAAGAAAAAAACAAAAATATAGAAAAATGACCAAATTTAAATTAGAAAGATTTTTGGGATGGTAGATGGACATCCCACAGAGACATTGCTTTCCTTTTTTATATGATTTGTTATATATATTTAACATTTCAAAGATAACTCACATGCAATCAAATTTTCATCATTTTACCACAGAATTAAAATTGTTTAGCGTGTATAAATAACTTGGATTCAGTTATAGTATTTTTATATCTTAACAAGTTGAAACCAGTACGCTGTACGCGTTTTTGAATATATTTAACCAAGGAAAAAATTCAATCTTTTCGCGACGTTCAGTTATATATATTCCATATGCCATAACACCCCTTCCTTTTCATCCCCTTTATAATATGTAAGGTTCGAAATAATAATGCATATTTATGTAGAAAATGTGACGTAATGTAGCCACAAGAATAAAATATGAATACATAGGAGGTAAATACTTCCCTGTCCACCCAATCGTTCGCTCATCGTTCTTTTCAGGACTTTTTTTTACTTTAAGGACTTATATTTAATACTGTAATTGCCACTTTGTCTATTCATTATAGACTGGTTAATTGTGGACCCTTTAAATTTCGAATGATAAAAATAAAAAAGAAATAAGAAAAAAGATAGATGTAGCCATAGATATAAAATTCTGTTAATGATTTAGTTGTTTTAAATTATTCTAAAATGCCAAACACAGAAGAGGATATTAGTTGTCATATTTGTTTGCAATTAACGCTTCGTATTTCTTAACTTTGGAATATCAAAAAGTACAAGATCCCTTTTGAGTTTGAAAATCATCATTTTTATGTACTCTCAGGAAATAGTCTAGACAAGGTTGCTGCAAAAAATGTATCATTAACATTCATAGTAAATGATTCATTCAATAAAATACGAAAATCACGAACAAAAATCAAGCTCAAAAGTCCATTGGAACAATACAAACTGGGAGCAGAGCAATCAGCGACTTCATAAGACACCAGAGGTGGGATCACGTGTGAAGAAGGAGTAAGCACCCCCTGTTGACGGGTCACACTCGTCGTTTACTCTTGACATGATCGGGTAAACGGGTAAGCTCGTAGACAATTCAATGTGAAATTAATTGCGTAGCAATTTTTTTTTGAAAAAATTGATTTGATTTTCGACTTGACAATAGATTGTATCTTTAATCAAGGTCATTGTAAATGTATCAACCATAGAATGTGCAAAAGAAGTATTCTACTTAAGTATAGTAGTGTGGTCCCTTTTTACACCCTTGGTTTACCGGTTAAATACGATAAACACGATAGTTGTCCTTTTTTCACCTGAATTATTGCAAGTGATTTTTTTATATGCATAGAAAAATAATTGCATAAACAGTAGCTTGCCTCTCTTTCTGTTCCTTCGCAAAGCGGCGGTCATTAAAATAGGTCCGAAATATCTGACGTTTTCCTGAAAGTGTCAGAACCGGCGCCATTACGAAAACTGGAATTTTCGCCGTCTGCAACAGGAGTTGATTTTCGATACTTGCGAACCGAATTAAATGCCGAACTCACAATTTATCAATAGCACAATACTTCTAGTAGTCACAAATATCGATGAAAAGAAAACATCACTCCGCATTTCGATACAGGAATTGCAAGATCTTAAAATGCAAAAAATAAAAACAAATCACGACTGTAAGATAAAATGTTTTCATCGGATTGTATATTTTATAAACGAACCATAAAAACGATGTTGGAGAGTACTAAAAGTATTCTACTATTGATAAGCTGTGAGTTTGACATATTAATTCGGTTCGCAAGTTTCGAAAATCAACCCGAGAATGCCGCTTTCGGTTGAAGGCGGCGAATTCCCAGTTTTCGTAATGGCACCGGTTTTGACGTTCTCCTGGCACTTAAAATATCAAATCGTAAAAAAAGCCAGGAAAACGTCAGATATTTCGGACTACCATTAAACGTGAAAGTCACGAGCGAGCCTTTCGGATTAGACCTTACAACCGAAGTCCCTGGTCACAGTAGATGTTAGCACGATAATGAACCCCACAATACTCCTTTATACATATCAAGTATAGAATTAAATTTGAAGCCCTTAACTGGTATATGATGACGTCTGTATGATGACCTCTGAGTGAAAAAAAAATATCAATGGGACGTAAAACAGTCTCTCTCTCTCTCTATTCGAAATAAAGGACTCACATATCATGTTTTACTTGTAACTTTGTCTTTTGTTATTCAAAAGTCATAAAGCAGTCTGAGGACTGGAAAGTCCAACATTTACCAGTCTGTGGACTGGTAAATGTTAGACTTTTCAATATTGAAGGATAAAAATACGTTTATGAAGTACATAAATTTTAACATTTTTGAAACCCCATTTGTTTAATCATTGGTAAAAATGTCAGGATATGCCTTTTATATTTGGTATTTCAAATTATTGCTAAATAATTTTTCGTGATATACTGTACGCCTTTAAATAAATGTAGACTGATAAGTTTGACATACAGTATATGGTGACGTCTCTATACGAGTAAAAAATTCTCGAACGGGATGGAAAACTACACACAATCAATCAATCATCATTGAATGAATCTTTTAATAGACCTAATGTAAAGGAACAAAAATATTTAAAACCCCTAAGTAACTGATTTTATTTCAGGTGATTTCACTTAAAAAAATGAAATAGAATACTTGCAAAGCTAAACACTGAGAAGTGATATTTGCGAAGATCGATTTTTTTTCACCCTGAGAGGTAAAACGATAAACAGTATGTACATTTCTCCTTAAATAGTGAAATAAATGCTTGTAGTTTTTAAATGCAAGACTTATGTAATAAACAAATGAGTATCTTATTTCAAGTGTTAAAAAGAATGACGTAATATTTCAAATTTTAAGGAGTTTAATTTTAACATCAACCTCTGGATTTATTTGCATGTACGAAACGATAACTTTTGGATAAGAAAAATACAAATCTGAAATCTCTAATTCCCTTTTGTTTAGAAATGTACAGATTCACCCAATTTCTGTTAGCTCACCTGAGCCGAAAGCTCAAGTAAGCTTTTCTGATCGAAATTTGTCCGTTGTCTGTCGTCGTTGCCGTCGTCGTTATCGTCGTTGTTGTCGGAAACTTTTCACATTTTCATCTTCTTCTCAAGAACTACTGAGCCAATTTCAACCAAACATGCCACAAAGTATCCTTGGGCAAAGAAGATTCAAGTTTGTTCAAATGAAGGGCCACGCCCTCTTTCAAGGGAAGATAATTACAATTAAGGAAAAATTAATTGCGTCTTTTAAAAATTTTCTCCAGAACCACTTGGCCAGGAAAGATGAAACTTATGTCAATGTATCCTCAGGTTGTGTACATTTATGTTTGTTCAAGTCATGACCCCGGAGTAGGGAGGGGCTACAATGGACGATCAAAGTATTACATAGGAATACATAAAAAAAAATCTTTAAAATTCTTCTCAAGAACAGCAAAGCCATGATTGGTCATATTTAAATGGAAACATCCAAAGATAGTGTAAATTCAAATTTGTTCAAATCATAACCCCAAGGTGTAGGGTGTGGCCACAATGAGCGATCAAAGTTTTACATAGAATACATAGGGAAAAATCTTAAAAATTCTTCTTCTTAAGAACAACAAAGCCATGATTAGTTATATTTATATGGAAGCATTCTCAGGTGGTGTAGATTCAAGTTTGTTCAAATCATGACAACGGGATAGGGTGGGGCCCAATGGATTATCAAAGTTTTACAAAGGAATACATAGGAACAATCTTTAAAATTCTTCTCAAGAGTAACATAGCCATGATTGGTCATAATAATTTCAAAGCGTCCCCAGGTAATGTAGATTCAAATTTGTTCAGATCATGTCCCCTCCCCCTGTATACTCAGGTTAGTTCAAATCAACCCCCCCCCCCCAAGAACCACTTTTATAATTTAACTTGATTTCTGCTTTTTTTCCTAGCCAAAGTGCTCAGGTGAGCGATGTGGCGCCTGGGTCTCTTGTTTGTTAATGCAAGTGCCATAATTGATGGTAAACAAATAGAGTTTTGAGAATAAGACCAGCATATCTTTCTCCAACATATTAGTCTGAAAGAAAAAGTAGTGTAGCCTTTACAGGAAATGATCGGGAAAATATTAATTTTTCACCCCAAGCTACGAGGGTTGTCCAGTAAAATCATGACATGTATAAAAAATGTGCGCATGTAGGTAAAATGTTTATGCACCAGATGAGTATGTCTTATTATTTCCGGAAAATTACAGGTAAAAATATGCATTCAGTATGTATTCTATTTTACTTGAATATGCACAAGGTATGATCCTACGGTGCACGACCCAAAAAAAAAAAAAAAAAAAAAAAAAAAAAGATTTTATTCGGGATTATGCTACCATTATTTTGATATAAAAGTATGAAATAGATAAGGTTGGGGTAAAATTCATAATATATTTATTCAATAACTATTATGTGGTCATTTTGGAAAATTTCAAGGTGTTTGCTGAATTTTAGCAGTTTACAGATCAAATGGGAAAGTTGTAAACACAACACGACACATTTCAAATGATTAAACAAATTTTAGCAAAATATTAAAAAAAACACACATCAGTACACAAGTGAAATCGGCATTTTAATTTTAAGAAAAAGCTTTTTGATTAAGTCCCGGGGAAGAACAAAACAACGCCACGTTTCATCTTTGCTTAACAGACAATCAGCTGCTGGCAATAACGAAATACGCTATCATTGCAGACCACTGTCATAAAAGACTACCCATGCATATAGTTTATTAAAAATGAGAGTACCCTCCATAACTTACTAATACAAGTCCTCAGAATGTCCCTGTGTGTGCAAGATTGGTCCCTCGACTGACTGGGAACTCGAGTATGTGCATATGTAAAATTCCCTAAATTAAGTGAGTCTATCAAACGAATTAAGGTACGTAGTACAGAATTGAGTGATAGAAATTGATTGGCATTTAGCTTTGATCTCCGTGTATACCTTGTTTGAGGGATGACCGATAAAATCGTGGACAGGTTGTCTAGAGTAAAAAATACTCAACTATGATTTCTATTTTTTTTTCTACTCTTAAGTACATCTTTCATCAGTACAGTATACATGACATATTTCAAATTGATATAAGATAAACAAAATATGGGATTTTATATTATGCATGGTAACTCTTTACGGCGCACGAAAGAAAACATCAAGGTGTCTAAAACAACGCCACGTTTCATCTTTGCTTAAAAGAAAGTTGGATAAGCCCCATTCGGACAGTCATCGAATCGAATCTTTAGAACTCCCTTCTGATGTTTTACTAGTCACCTACGATGTAACCAGCATGTTAAAAATATGGAATTTGACGAATTACTAAATATTATCAAGCATGCTTAGTGCAAGGCGGATATGTGATATATAGAGTACCTTTTAACGAGTGTATCTTCAGATATCAGACGAGGGGGCTTGTCCCCCGAGTCTGATATCTGAAGATGCACAAGTTAAAAGGTACTCTATATGTTTTGTATCATTGTTCTCAATTATTGAGTTATTCATGATCTATCAATTTCACGTTAATAGCATGTAATTCAGCTATACGCTCATGCACTGAATTAGCCATGATCTATCAAAATTTCATCATACCATTAATATAAACAATGAAAAAAGAGCACGTAATTCGAAAAGTATAGCGCGCTGTATTTCTTGAACTTTCTACTTCGTCCATTC
The DNA here is from genome assembly GCF_033153115.1 of Saccostrea echinata. Classification (NCBI taxonomy): domain Eukaryota; kingdom Metazoa; phylum Mollusca; class Bivalvia; order Ostreida; family Ostreidae; genus Saccostrea; species Saccostrea echinata. The sequence continues at coordinate 19,076,465 of NW_026889751.1, read as the reverse complement.
ATATTCTGAACGCCATGGATGACGGTTGTGATTTTATGCTTTCGCAATTCTTATAGATACGGAAACCAAATTTATGAAGAAAAATTCCTTAGATCAGTTAGGAAACCAGATGCAGGTTGAAGATTCTTTGGGAAGTATGACGTTTGATCTACGGAACTAAAAATTGAACCAATTATGGATCTCGATATAGGAGATATTTTAGACATGATGGAGACTGAATTGAGAGCATTAATTTCACCAGTCCCGAGGTTGACACGAAGACAAAAAATGAAAGGCTTGTACAAGTGTCCGATCATGAAATTAAGCGTTTGATAGACTCTCAAAAAAAAAAATCCTTACACTCGTAAAAATACCAAATGGCATATATAAGGTATACCTTCACTATGTTTATATGTGTTTGTATTTTGCTTATAAAGTCAGCTACTTTGTTTATATTCTTTTTCTTTATCAATGTGAGGTCAAGGGTCATTGGAATTGTTGCACATCATTACCCTGGTGTGTTCTATCTTGATAGAGCATGCATTTAGTCATGGTGTATCAAAAATAAAAACACAGTGGACATCAAAGGAAAAGCACCACAGCAATGATACAAGTGCAATTAAGACATCCCGTATCCTTATGTGGACGATTTAATCTTTCTTCTCAGATGTGTATTAGAAAACAATCACTTTGAATTGAAGAGAAAACACTACAAACAAATTAAAGGCTGCAGCATGGGCGCAGTACCTTCCCCAGAAATTTTGGACATTAAAATGTACAAAATTACTCAGAATATTGAATCTAAATTTCAGTATGTCAGCAAAATTCTGTTTCATGGCATATTTAGGGATGATGGATTCATAATTTTCAATGGAATAAAGTAAGAAATTCTGGAGTTCATCAACTGTTACAAACACCTAAAATTCACATTTGGAATATCTCACTCATCCGTTAATTTTTGGGACGGAACGATTTACAAAGCCAACCGATTTTTTCATAGTCAAAAACTTGATATCGAACCAAATAATAATTTTCAATATCTCCTACGTAAAAGTGCACACAAGGTAACAGTTTTTAAAGCTTCATCAAAGGAGAATGTGTAGGGCAATCTAGAATAACTAATGACCCATCAACCCTTAAAACCATTCTTCAGGACGTCAAGGAACATCTTTCAAAGGGAGTCTATTATGACGAAGAAATTTAACCAATAGTTGAAGAAACAACACAAAATGAAAGACAACTCTTAAAAAAAAAAAATAGAGAGAAAAAACAAAACTTATCCATCCACAAGTCATGGTTACAAAGTTTAACCCTCGCATCAGAGGATTTAAAAAAAGCGTACTTTAAAGTATTGGAATGTCTTAAAAGCAGAACCAACATGCAAGGACTTATTCAAATCGGAACCTATCATTGCGTATAGTAAGCATAAAAGAAAAGTAGATCTGTTGATAAAATCACGTTCACAATAAATATAGAATCTCTAAAATGAAGACCCCTGATGGGGCATATTTTGTCCGCGAAACTCTCTACAACTACCATTTTAACTATAATTGTGATCAAAATGATATCATCTTAGTTCAATCAAAGTGGTTTAGAGTGTCGAGTCCTAGAAACTCATTATCAAGTCTGGTTGATTAATGTCGTTTTCTTGAAAACAGTTAATTGATTAATATTTAAGGTCGCACACCAAATGTACACGTACATCGATTTTAAGCCTTACTTTATTGAAATCGTCAATATATGTCATTATTTTTTTTTTAATATTTGTAATTTTGATATTACTTGATTAAAAATTTATGAGCTTCACTTTTTGAGACATGATGACAAAATTACGATAAATCGATAAATAGCCATAACCATTATAATATGGTTCCGAGACAGCGTGTTTGATTCATTTGGCCGGAATATGAGGACGTCAAGCACTAACCAAATAGACAACTTTGTTGATCAGATATTCCCCTACATGTATGCACTTTCCCAAAATATCCTTTTAACTAAAGAAAGCTTTATAAGACGTTTTGGAAAATGGCTATCGTAGGCTGTGGGAAAATGATCGCCATGTAGCCATAAATCAAATGCTATTACAATACGCAGGGACTCTCATGGGTCAACATTTAATTTACTTGTAATAAGTAATACGTGCATAATTAGTCGATGGCTGACGACCACTAGTCATGTCAAATTATTTTAATAAAACGTAAAGGTCAAAACTTAAATGATTAAACAGAGGTTCTCCTTGCATTGAATATTTCTTTAATCACAGCCGTTTATTTATATTCAAGTTTTGTTAAAGTCAAGGAATATTCGGATTGTAGAACTAAGGTTTTCTCTATAACTACGCTCCAATCAAAGCAATATTATTTAAAACGTGATTTAGCAACACACAGATACTAAAGTTTATGCTTAAAAACACATCTTGGAAACAATGCTAAAACCTCCATAATGCTCATAGACTAAGGTTTTGTTCCATTGTTTGCCACTATTTTATCTTACGCCAATTTAAAAGATTAAATTCAATTTCGATCTTGATATTTTGTTTTTAGCTGACTGCAAAAACATAAAAAAAAAAAAAAAAAAAAAAAAAAAAAAAGATTGCATTATTTTTTTCTTTTTATTTCTGTAGAACATTTCATTCAATCATAACGTTCAATAAAAAAGTCAATACAATTAAATGTTGGGTATATTTGATCTTACAAATAAGGAATGTTCTACTGTAGGAGAAAGATGAACACTTCCGGTCTTGTCTTCTTGATATCCAATGTAAGAATAAAAATCTGGGTTTATTATCAGAGGATCTTCGACTTCCTGCTGATGAACAACTGTATGCATTTTGTGAGAAATATTTCTCCGAATGTCCAAATTTTCAGCAATTATGTGGATATGGAGAGTCAATTCAGATAAGGTTGGTGTAGCATTTGAAATGCATTCCTTTTTGGCCAGGCTGCTGGTATATGTCTGTGATTTTTGTCATCCTTTCTTTTCCAAATATTTCTCCGCTCTGAACATCAATGCGAAAGGAGAAATCTCCTTCACAAACATCAAGCTGTGCAACTTTGTATTGCCTCGGTAGGACAATTGCCATGTTTGCTCTCTGGTAATTCTTTCTCGCTGGTGTGCTTTGAGTAAGATAAATTTCTATTTTAAAAGTTGCAGTATTTACATTATTCCACATAAATGTCTTAATTAAGAACTTGCTGACAATTGGTTCCACAAATTGATCAAGTTAATATTAGTTATTTCCATATAGCCAATGAAAAACTTTATTCATATGGGGAGTATACATTGAAACTTTTGTTATGTCATTTGTTGACACCACAGAGTTGTAAAATATACCGTGATAATCTATGGAAAAACATTGTTTAAAAGACAACATTGTATATTTTGTTTATCTAGTACTAGGATTCTAGTATACTAGGAAGGACAAATCAAATGATATAATGATTTGGGAAATGAATGTTGTTCTATCTTATTTGCTAAGCAATATATCATAAAACATACATTTATTCAAGAATAAGAAAAAAAAACCTTGAGGACTACTTTTGAAGAGAATATATTTGACTTTTACTTCTAGTCACCTGATCCAACATGTCAAATTTCCAGGGGTTCGTGCCTTTTTTATCCTCTTCAAAGGTTTGTGTTGTTTGTAGGTTTTATGAGATCGATAACTGTTCGTTACTGTTACCAATACATGTACAGACATACAAGGCTGGCAACAGAAAGGGGTTCACAGTGTTTGTTGTATAAGAGACACAACATAAAATATCATTTATTGATATTCTCAATAAAACGCTTAAGTCACTATTATACATGTTGCAGTTAGAGTGTATCAGACTCAATATTTTAATGGTTTAAGTAGAAATTCTGCATCTAATTCACTTGATACAGATTAATAACATTAAAGATAAATTTATGAGTTGCAACCTTTTTGAAAGATTTCGTGCATATATAAACAGCTGTAAATATCAATTTTACATATTTTCGGTATAAAATAAACTGCTAAAAATATTGGAAACAAATAAAAAAAATAAAAAATAAAAAGCACTTAAAAACTGGTAAAAAGGACATCATTTTAATATCAAAAATTTCAAGTCATTGTTATTTTCTGAATATGCAGTAAATGTTGATATCTAAAACCATAATATAATAATGATATTTTAGAGAAAGAAAGGTGAACAAAATAAATAAGAGTTATTTCCCTTTGCACCATTCCTTTAGGAGATTTTGATTTATTCTGAAAAATGATATGAGGATGGAGATTCTTTAAATAATTTTGCATATCGTAAAGTTTGGAGACATATTTTAAAAAGATGTACATATATTCTAATATCTACTGTGATAACGGTAAGTATGCTAAATAGACCTGATCAGGGTGGTAAATGCCTTGTTCCTTTGTGCTAGCCAGTTACACTTGATCTTTCTACACTTCGAAGAAAGTTTTAAATATTTAACTGCCGCTGTTTGAAAAAAATATGATAAATATCACCTTTCATGTAAATGGAAATCAATGATTCAAGTAGGTCTACCAACGCTTATAAAAATCAGCAATATTGAATAACTCGGTCAATATTACCGGAAGATGTGTAATTTGTAATGCAAAGGTTGGTGCATATACTGTAAAAAATTGTTTAATATCATATTAACTCATGTTAATTCAAGACATTTCTGAAGTGTTATAATTTTATAAATTTGCAATTGTTTTGTCCTGACTATGAAAAAAAAAACCCCGATTTCGAGTTAATTTTTCTGTTTTTCCTAATTATGACAAAGAACACATGTACACGGCGGGTGTGACCGGTCGGCAGGGGATGCTCACTCCTCCCGATGGCACCTGATCCCACCTCTGATGTTTTTGGAAATCCGTGTGTGCTCTGCTCTCGATTTGTATTGTCTAAATGGACTTTGAGCTTGAATACTGTTCGTTATCTCCATATTTCACTGAAATAAGTTTTACTCGAAAACAACTTTTACCCACACCATACTATGTTTGAATATTGCTTAATTATAACGCTGTTATTTGCTAGAATATAGAAAGGTGAAAATATGTATTTACATCATTGTACTAACGGACTTTAGATGTTTAATGATTTATACCTTAAGTATTATGTTAAGCATTATATTTAACTTACAACAAATGTAACTTTTTGGAACTAAATTTGAATAAAACATTTTCTAAGAGTCGTGTTTCACATGTAAGTTAAGACTTCCCATATATTATCACAGTGCACTCTGCGCCTTCATTTTTCTGAACAACCAATATATGACGTCATATGGAATATGATCACTGCAAACTTGAGCTTTCATGACGAGTAGAGAATCAAAAACTTAACACCTTATTTCAATTGAAACTACATATAAAATGTCGGAACGCTATTGCAAAATTCACGTGTTTTAATTGTATCTTTAAATCTTGTCAAAATATTTTAAATCTCGCTTTTAATTACCATTGATTGAAATTCATCGTGTTCAAAATGCTTACGAAAAACTATACTTTTGATATGTACTCTTATACCCGTGGTAAGAAGTAGAATTAATTATGTGCGCATAAAAGAGTCTGGCACAGGAGATTAACGAGGATTAAATTGAGATCTTTTGTGGAAATCTGTAAGAGTAGTTTGTTATCTAACCTGTCTGAATCTTGCTTGGGAAAATGTGCGATAGCTTTGTTTTAATACAGATTCCGATATTGAGTAGAAAATACTCTCAAATGTGTAGGTGTGTTGAACTTCTCGTAAAATATTTTGTACCCACGCAGTACTATCACTATTCCCAGGCACGAATTGGGTACACAGGGAAACGACGAGTTTATTTATATCATAAAAAAGGTTTATAGTAGTTATGTTAAACGGCTGGGCCGAAGCAATTTATCAGAACCACTTCTATATATATATATATATATATATATATATATATATATATATATATATATATATATATATATATATTTAAGGAATAACTGTCTTATTTTTTGGATTCATGATGTGATCAATCGAGTGGCTTGCGTGATAATTTGCATAAACGCCGAAGGCGTTTATGCATAAAATTATCACGCAAGCCAATCGATTGATCATCGTCATGAATCCAAAAAATCTGACAGTTATTCCTTATATTTACATGCTCCTGATTCTGCAAATTCCCGTGCTAACAGCCCCGCTTCTGTCTCTATTTGTCCCGCCCCGCACGTGATTTTTTTTTTAACCGCGCCTATCGATGAACCAGTAGATTTATGTAGAAATAAAGTATTTTTACAATTTGTAATTTTATCTCGGACAAAGACATTGGAAATGTAAATATATATATATATATATATATATATATACATGTATATATATACATGTATATATATATATTGAGGTGGTCAAGGAGGTCAGGTGCTATCAAAAAATTGTTTATATATCATGAATATAGCTGAGAGAACTCTCTATAAAAATAGGCTGTATTTAAGTACAAAACTTACACATTAAAACCAAATCCACCATTACAATTCAATTTATTTTGAACATACATGTATTTTAAATATTCGGGAAACTTTAACATCACTGATTTAGTTAAAGAAATAACTTATATGCCACATATTTTCATACGCATTCCGGGATTTCCCCATATGTGCTGTTGAAGAACTACGCTATCATAACCATGTTAACAATGTTCTGTGAACTGGAAGAAAACATACGTAGGGACTTAAGCACTTAAACAGTACCTAGAATTATGTTTTTCTTTCACACGGATAACAAAACAAAAGAGAAATATCTACAGACTTGGGGAAATTGTGGTTTTCACAACATCTGCCTCCTGCATTGGAAAAATTCAACAATTTCCGCACAATCTGTGAAATAATACCCCCTCCCCAAGATTTATCTTAAGTCAGAGATGTTTATCAATAAAAGATGAAAAAGTCACTTACTTACAAGAAAATAATTGGGGAATTCGAAAGAAGAAGAATTAAGCAGAATTGATGTCTGTAAGGTTACGTATTTCATGATACTTTTAAAGATCTTGAAAATGAAAGAATAGCAAACTTTGATAACTGAGAGATCTTTAAACTCGTTTTGTCTGCTACAACTTAAGCATGATGTAATATGATAAATTATTAGTGGGTTATTGAACTTGTATTAAAGAATATTGGCGTGACTTGGCTGTGCATATGCACTCGCAAGCTCGTGCATTTGTACAGCGAACTCGTGCAAATATTCACCAAAATGCATTCAGAATTTCCTTTATTGCGTGGACCCTGAGGTCCACGCAGAAAATTTTCAAGTGGGGTTAAAGCGGATGCCATGGGCTTACGTCAGGCTACGCATGCGCGAGAATGCTAGAGAGTTCGCCTCTAAGACAACTTGCCCTTAGAACAATTCGCCCTTTTCGAATTAGAATATGCCAATCATTGGCAAACCTAGCTCTAAAATCTGCACATCGTTTATTCTTTGGCGTAACCAAGATCTGAATTTCTCTTTAATACATATATCCTTATATACAAACTAAATTCTTTGGTACAAGCATTTTAAATAAGTAGGAAAAACTTATATAGATAGCTTAACAGCTTGAACATGTTTAATTAAAAATTTAATTCAACTACTAGGTTTTAAAAGATTTACCGGCATTAGTTTTGTGCATCAAGTTGACAGCAATCCAAATATAGCTTGACAGAGGCCTGTAATGCTCAACGTTTTTCCATGTGGGGGAGAGGGAGAAACATTAAAAAAAAAAAAAAAAATCTGCGTACTACAGATCTGTGCTACATGTGTACCATCTATCTTTCCAGTGATAGGATAGCTTCCGTATAAATCTAGTGCAGATGTCAAGTCCCTTGCATGTATCGAAATAGCCCGATTTGTTTAAAATGACAAAACTATAGGCCAATCGGAAATAAAATTTAACAACTTTGCTATGAAAGTACAATCACTCAAAGTAGGCAGTTCATTGTAGAAAATGTTAACGAAAGGTTGACTTGTTTCACCTTTCAGAGTAACCAATGAACTCGTCCATGGATGCATTCACGGTCGTTGTAACAAGAATAGATATGGGTTACCCCATATCCAAGATATTCAACTTTTAATTTACTCTAATTTTCACAAGAAAAAAAAAACTGCACATGTTATGAAACTGGTGTATAGTTCTTCATGTCCGTAGCAAATACCGTCACCAGTCTAAGCGTCACCAGCAAACAGTGCACACACCTGTGCTTGCAAGACCAAATAGCCTAGGTCTACACACGTGCGATGAGATTGTCAATCGCATCTTCTCAGACCTTCTGGCGAGCTCGGAAAAACACGTTGTTTTGCCGAGAAGTTACGATTGCAGGTGTTGTATATTAACCATTCTGTTATTTGAAAGAGACTTAGAAACGCGCGCACACACACACACACACACCCTCCCTCACACACACACACACAAAATCATTATTTTTTTTGTTTTTGTTTTTAAATTGATCAAGTTAATCGGTAACCTAGCATCGTTTTAGATAACTCGAGACCCTCTAGTGCTCCAGTACAGGGTCGGATTCAGCAGTTTTTGAAAAAAGGGGGGGGGTTCTAGGTCACATTGCAGGCACTTATAGCAACGGTTTTCAAAGGAGGCAACCTCCAAAAAGAGTTGACAAGCATAATAAATGAATAAATAATAATAACAAACTGTGCACCACACTGAAAAATCCTATTTCCGGGGGAGGGGGCTTCGTCTAAACTTTTTTGGTACATTTTGATTTCTTTTAATGTTTGATTGTCCGTATTTTGAACCTTCCCGCAACAAAAAGTGCGGGGAGTTTCCAATGCAAATCAAAACTTATATATTCAAATTATAACAAACGATTATTTTTTTTTTTTTAGAAAAAGTGAGCCCCCCTCCCCAACATACTACGGGAACATTTTGAACCTTTCTCTTTATTGATTAAAATATCCCCATAATATAAGAAGAAAAATATTCTCTAATGCATACTCCCTTTCCTGACCTTTTATGCATACTTCTCAAAGTTCAGAAGATGGTCCAAAAATAGCTATGTACGTTCGCCGGAATCTTTCGATGATATCGAAGTGAAATCTTTCATGTTACGTGTGGGTGGTCGAGGCCCGGGGCCGGGGTTGTGAAAATACAAGGAGAAAAGGAATAAGCAAAACTCTATCTAGAGAGCAGAAAGGGCAGAGATTGAAGTACTTATTTTATTGAAAATACTAGACGTAAAAATATCTATATTACAGAAAAAACACACACACACACACACAGACACTCTCTCTCTTCCTCTTTCTGCAAAAATAAATGGGGTTACAACATCCGACCCCCCCCCCTTTCCTGGATCCGCCAAAGGAGTTACAATTCAACCATTACGACACCTGCACGCTTAGGTCTCTTTTAATTCTGTTGTTAATTTTAAAGGCTACTTTACCAGACTGAGTGTTTACAATTGTGATAGATACCTAGATCAACATTTCACAATCTAACTAAAATTAGATGTTCCGAACCCGCTACCTCTTCTTTTGCAATCTCTACCCAATCTCTCACCAGAGGGCGTATTACGCTTCGCTACAATACCTCTCTCAACGTGTTGTAGCGAAGCGTAATACGCCCTCTGGTGAGAGATTGCTTCTTTTGAGAAGCGGTAGCGGATTCGGAACGTCTAATTTTAATTAGATTAAACATTTCATATTCACATAATTTCAAGGTCATGGTTTTTAATCATTACAGCCTAATTAAGCAGACTTAAATAGCGATGAAAATTACAAGATACATGTAAAAAAAAAAAAAAAATTTAATTACACCTTTGTAAAATCACTAAATCTAGAAATTTTCTTTGAATTTCGTGTAGAAACACATGCATATGGTCCACGTATTGCAGTCCTTTTTTAAAGGACAGCAACTTGTTAGATATCTAAAAAAATTTTCATTGATTTATATAAATATTTCAATTGAATAACTCAAAATTAATAAATATATTTCAGTATATGTATTCAAATTCAAATTGTTTAGCGTCTGTGCAGTAAGTGTTCAATATCGCATTATTCCAGTGAACACTACCATGTGTTATGATTTGCTTACTGAGTACATGTATTAATTGAGGCTAATACATGTAGGTACTAAATTAGTAATTAATAATCTAAATTTTGTGTGAAAATAGATAATTTTACATAGCTGCCACTACCCATCATTGCCGTTGAGCGGTTGAACAGACGACATTTTTTGTTTACAACGAGGCGTTAGATATTGAAAGCTCGTATTCGGAATCTTTCGGTGCATACTCGTATACGTAATACGAACTCAGCGTTCATTAAAACGCCATGATATTTAACGCTAAAATTCTCTTGACTTAATAAAAAAGTTTTATTTATTGTAATCATAGACTATTTTTAGCTATATAATAAAGGGACATACTGTTGTTCAATTTATAAACGCTTCGATCTTAGTTAATATATGGTAATGCTGATTAAACGCTGATTGAGATAAATGAACCAATGCTTAATTAATTAGATTACCTAATGCTGAGGAAAACTGAACCTCTTTCTTAGAAAACAGCTACATGGACCCTATTTATATAGAAAATTATACATGTGCCACAGTGTTCAACATCGCATCATTCCAGTGAACCAAAAAATGAACAAATACATGTATGTTACTACTTTTTCACATGATTCTTTTCCTAAAGACGGTTTGGATGATGGAATACTGCTATAACCCTTATAAACAATGTTAAAAGAAATAAAAATGATGGAAGAATGGAAGGCACTCAAGCAGCACAAAGTAAAGTTTTTTGGATTTCTTTTCATTATACAAATTTTGGGAAAACAGCATTTAAAAAAAAAAAATATTCTACCTCCTGCGGTGGTGTTTATTATTAACAACTTCCACATATTCCGTGAAATAATATTTCTCCCCTATTTTGACTTATGATGATTCAGGTGTTTATCTGTACTAGAAATGCAAGTCACTAACTCGTGACAAAATATTGAGGCAGACAGCCAGGAAGGGGAATTGAGAAGCACAGACGACATAACTTTAATTTTTATTTTTCCCAAATACTAGTAGTTGCTTGTCAGATTGTATTTTCTTAGGAGAGGTATACTCTATTCATTACCCTTGCCAGCTTTAGTTATTGTTCTCATATATACAGGCACCAAACCGACGTGGGGGGATTTAGTATCATTACTGTTTTCTCCCTTTAAAAACTTAAAGACTAGTCATTACAAACAATTCTCATAAATGAACAATCCGCTGCTTTTCTAATACATTTATGAGTGTCTTTCTTTTTTAACGTTGTAGAAATGTTTCATATGATATTGATTTTACCATGTGGCCAGTTTCACACGTATGCTGATTTTGAATCACTTCCTTTCGTGTGAGATTCATTTTTGTAATGATTGGTTAATTGTATGCCGTTTTTACTCCCCATTCTAGAATTTTTCACTCATATAGAGACGTCTTCATATTCCGTTTAAGGGCTTCAAATTTAGACCTTTACTCGGAACTCTGGGCCATTGAGCAGTAAGGGTTCTTTATCGTACCAACGCCTACCGTGACACGGGGACTCGGTTTTTAAAGTCTCATCCGAATGACCCGCAACTTTCACTTCAAAGTGGCGAGCGCTTGGCGAAGGAACAGTTGCTACCTAGCTATTTGTTTTCGACTTAGGTCAGTCGCGGCCGTGATTCGAACACACGATCTTCCGATCACGGAGGGAGCGCTCTACCGACTGAGCTACCGTAACGGTAGATTCATTTTTAAAGGAGCTTTTTAATTCTCTTAATGAGATCAAAATAAGAGCGTGAGCACTTATTTTTTACTACTTAAGACGAATTTCTGTTTGTTTTGTACACTTTTGGTTCCACGAGCCAAATTAAGAAATGTATGCAACTATTCAGATTACAACTTTTCATTATCTTGGACAGGCGCAATAAATCAAACACAAATTTTAATAGGTTTTATATTTATTTGGCGCTTTTAGGCACGGCTGAATTATACAACAACATATTATTTCGGGCCTCCAAAGCAACGGCTAGTCAAATAATAAAAACTTGCAATGCAACAATAATATTCACACATCCATGACTCTGGGAGGTGCAGAAGTCAAGGAAGAAAATAAACAGTTTTGTTTGCACTGTCACAATATTTACATGGTATTCAACTTTGACCCTGTGTGGTGCAGCGGTCCAATAATGAACAAATATTACAGTTAAAGTGATGTATGCCGCTCAGTTCGCCACAAGACCCCAGTCGTATATGCATTAACAAGGCATTAACAAGGCATCTACGAATGGGGGCGCCGCCACTTTACTAGTGGGGGTCCTGAGCGGCCTAGAGCAGCCGTGACCCTTCCTCTCCCTATATCAGTCATTAACGTGATGGGTAAAACTTGCATCCATGCCTAATGATCGCTTCTATACCCCCTAAATTGTATTGAGAAAAATTTCATTTCCTAACTAGGATAAATGTACTCCGTCCCTTTCAAAAAATTGGGCATGATTTTTGATGTCAGGGTAGTGGATTACAGAACCCCCAACTTTACAAACTTTGTTAGAGAAAAATGCATTAAACCTCTTTCTGGTATTCTCCATGGCCCGACTATCTGACGAATAACGCCAACTAATGGGGGGAAGAATATGAGACCATATTAAGTGCACAAGAGGAAATTCCTCCCTAATAAAATCCAAGAACTTTATGCCTAACATTCTTAATTTTCTCACTGATGTTTTGCAAATATCATTTCCGCCACAGTGCACAAGGATAACATTTGGGGTAGGACCCACTTTTTTCAGCAACCGCAATTTAGCTAAAGCATTCTTAAATTCTATACCACTGTATCCTTGCCACCAAATTGAACTATTTAATCTTTGCAAATTTAAGTCACACCTACCAGGCCTAATCTTACCTTCTGCAAAAGCCCTTTTAATAATTGATGACCCAAACAACCATGCGACTTGAGAATCTGAAATAATAATTCTGGGTTAATTAAAATCTTGGAATACGTATGTAAGTTTTATAGCAATCTATTTCCATCTTCCTGAGGATTGAATAACTTGAGATGAAAACCCCTTTAAAGCCAATTCCGTACTTGCTCCAATACGAAAAGAGTGGGATTTGTAGCCCCAAGACTCCAGGTTTAAGGCCGATATTGCTTTGTATAAAATCGAAGTAAACTGGTACTTAGAAAGAGGAGCTCAGGAAAAATGACAAAATAACGCCCCCCCCCCCCCCCCCCCCCGCGTAGGTCTAATTTCCAGAAACCTTTGAAGATTAGTGCAGGGGCAAGTTAAATCCTCTGTGCCATGTATCTGCAAAATTGTACCCCTTCCATACTGATCGGTCTTTGAAAATTTTATTTTGAGGTATAATGTAGTGCTAGTGTCATCAATATGAATGTCTGTATAGGCAACAACTCTATCTGAGGATTTGCCAGAGACTGCAAGTTCTCCTGCTCTAAGGAGGCCATAATATGCAATAGAAAATGCAGCTGAAAACGATGATACCTCATATGAATTTGTACATACACTGGGTAGATTTTTAAAAATCTGCTCTAATATGGACTTTGTAATGGGCAACCTACTGTCAATGCTGTGAGCAGCGCGTTTCAAGCCCTGTAACAACTTTTTTTTACTGTGAACTCTTCTGTTGGATCTTTTTGACCTTGAAGTTTGCAATTATAAGAAATGGACGCTAAGTTCGAACGAACTGTAGAAAAGGCCAGGCCCTTAAGTGACAAATGTGCAACAAATCTAACAATCGAATCACAGGTGGGTGGCCAAGGAGTATTTAATTAATCCTTGTTCATGCAGCAGCTGAAGTAAGCTCTTAAACCGTTTTGATAAGCCTTGCAAGTGTTTTCAGATAATGCTGCCCCTAACAACTTGTTAATTTCATGCTGGATATGAGGTTCTGGAATTTGATTGGTACAGGTTGCGGTGACGTCTGTGCATGTGGTGCAGCCTTCCAGAAACGGTGCCACTGCTGACGAGAAATTGAATCGGCAATAATGTTATCATTTGTACGGATGTGAACAGCACGGAAAAAAAATATTGTTTAACATGCAGTCTAACACGAATGGACGAATTAATTTCATAACTCTATTGGATTTTGAGGACTGTTTATTCAAAACCGCAACCAATCCCTCATTATCAATATGAAATAGTACTTTTTTATTCGCGAGTTGACTACCCCATAAACTTATGGCCAAAACCACTGGGATAAGCTCTAGTGTTGTCATGTCACGCAAGATATCTGAATTAACCCATTCATGTGGCCAAGGAAAATAGCACCATTGGCCTTGAAAGTATGCTCCACAACCCAAATATGCAGAACCAGCACTATCTGTATACAGATCTAAAACCAAGTTTGAAGACCAATCACTTTCTTGGAAATAAACTTGACCATTAAATTGCTCTAGGAAGCTTAACCACATAAGCATGTCTTGCTTCATTTCATTGTTCAACTTAATGTGATGGTGAGGCTCAGATACGCCATGGGTTGAATTGTACAATCTCCTAACAAATGCTCTACCAGCAGAAATAGCTTTTGTAAAAAAAAGTTTAGCTTTTCTAACAATGACTGTAACTGACGCAGAACTATATGTTTTTTGCTTAAATGTTCATGAAGCATAGACTCCAGATCGATACATTTTTCATGAGGTATTCTAATTAACATTTGCACTGTGTCAATTTCAAAACCTAAAAATACAAGACACAGTGTGGGATAAACCGTTTTGTCATCAGCTAAGGGGACCCCCATATTATTATTTTTTATTATTTTTATTACATCTACGAGGGGCATTTGAAAAGTTCTGAGAACTGCTTGCTAAAATATTAACCATTTCACAGAAGTTAATAAGTGTGATACCAATGAAAAGAGCTGAAAATTTTGCACTTATATGACCGTCATTTTCTTATATTTATGACGTAATAATTCCAAAAATGACGTCAGAATCTCGAATGTTGAGCATACTGAAAAGTCGCGTTTTTTGTTCACATGAGAACATCGAAAAAGTGCTGTCAAAGGCTTCTCTGAAAAGATATTGCAAACAAAATTTGCATGGAGGTAGAGTAAGACTATTATAAGATTGGTACAGTAAATCAGCAATTCCACATTTTAATTTTTTGCTTAGTTAATAAGCACGGTAATGTTATCTTAGGCGTTTATAACATTTTTATTTATATGATATAACTGAATTTTCGGTCTATTATCAAGTTCTCCACTTTATTAAATAAAACATATTCTATATAAAACTGAAATGTAACAATGCAGTTTTCCACAAATGTATCTTGAGTGTCAGGACTATTACCGTTTACGAATAAGACTTACAAAAGTCTTCCCCTGGACAAGTTTCTGTGCGTATTTTTTCATATTATTTCAACTTCGGCAATCCAAAATTCACTATTGCTTTTGACTTTCGACTCAAAAAAATAAATCTGAGTTTCATTGCCATGTATAATCTTATTTATTTTCCATGATTGAAAATTTTCGAACATATCTAGTTACGGTGGGGTTATAACTACATCGGCGCCATTTTGTTTTTTACGAGAAAATATGGGACATCTTTAGCTTAACCTCTCTTGAGCTTTAATCGTTCCCGCATAATTGGTTAAAATACCTGACGAATTAATGCCAGCAAATTCTGTAACACTTTTCACTATTCTATTGTGGTTTTAAACTTTGTGTTTTTCTCACAGCAGCGTCTTTTTTACCCAGTATTTTGCGCGAGATTCGATAATAACATGCTATGTTTGACACACTCTTAAACCATCTCAGAACTATAAGAGCTCCTGAATATAACCTCCATATGATAGACTGTAGTCTATGTAAACATTCTACCAATTGGTAGTGGTGTCCGTTAGCGTGCATCCGAGTAATGAACAAATGTTGACTTTAAAATTTTATTTCACAGAAATTGTGTCTCTTGTTATTTCATTTTTATGGTCAGTATGCTAGACATTCGAGATTTTGACGTTATTACGTAATAAAATTTCCAACTGACGTCACAATATGTGTATATTTTTGTGATCTATCCAATGATATCAAACTCAGTAATTTCCGTTTAACGGTTAATATTTTATCAATCAGTTCTCATGTTCAGAACTTTTCAAATGCCCCTCGTATATGATAAACATACATTTTTTTTTCTCCTAAAATAGACAATTTTGATTTTTAGAAATTAAAATTGAAAAGGCATCAAAAGCTTTAAAAAAATCACATCTCCCTGTTTTAATTGCTACCTTTGCAATCTATTTTATAGCTACTTTGTAGTTTTTCTATCGGTATATCCTAGTGCTACCTTTGCCGTTTCAAAACTCGGTCAATGATACCTGAAATAGCATCATGCTAATAAATAATTGAATGTAAGCAACATATATTTAATCATTAAAGGATGTCTCTTTAAATAATATATTATTATATTTTATTACTATATTATCCTTTACACAAACAAATATTGATTTTCTGATGTTAATATTAATGGTGATTGATTTTTTTCCCCCAATGATTCCACACTGTTCAATCCTATTATTTTACTATCCAGTAAATTCTTGAATTTGGAACATTGATGTACGTTTTTCTACTTCATGTATTTGTCAAGCTTCTCCGATTTCTCCGAAGAAAGCAAAAACAAAAATAGAGTTCTACGTACCTTTCAACAGAATTCCTTTAGCAAAAGGAGACATTTAGAATTAACTTTATATTTTATATTTATACATGTACATCACTTTATATTGCATATTACTTTGTATGCATGTGGAATTCTTTCTAAGATGGAGTTTGAAGGACTCTAGTGTACTGCTATCATACCCTTATAAACAATGTTCTAAGGAATTAACAGATGGAAAGGACTCGAGCACTCACACAGCACCAAAGTTTTTGTTTTTCTTTTGTTCTTTGAAATATTACTCACACATGACTGACCATGTGACGGAATCTATAATCATGGAGAGAAGTGTTGTTTTTTTTTCACATCATCTGCCTCCTGTGTTGCGATTATTAACATGTTCTGCACATTTCGCCATCTAATATTTGTCCATTATTGAATCAAATTGTCTAAGTTGTTTATCTGAAATAGAAAGGGAAACGTGGGGACAACGAATGATGATCAGTCTAGAAAATCTTGTCAACAAAACGAGGTGTGGACAATGCAAAACAAGTACCCTGGAAATACCAGAGATTAAATCAGGTGCGTAGAAGTAAAATTCACTACATCACCAATATAGTAATAATACATGGAGGAGACAGAGAAACAATATCCATTAACTGAAATTTTTAACTCTTTCCGATATCCTTGTTTGCCAGATTGATCTTCTGTCGTGATGCTATAAGTATCTAAATATATTACAAATAATTATTTTTTCCATTAAAATTATCTACATTTGTTGGTTTTGCCCCTTTGTTGAAATATGAGAGCACTATGAACGTTTACGTTCAACAAAGGCTTCCGATAGTAGGCAACCATATGTCATTTAGTTTAATGTTCATTGGTGTCTCAGCATGTTGGTACCGCGGTATATTCATCCAGTGCCGATTAAGCTTTTCTGGAGGTTTACTCTTCTATGTTTATTTCTTTGTAAAATCATCTTTGCTTTTTTTTTGTTATTGCATCTTGACCTATTGTGGACAAAGAGCTAACAGATCTTGCTAGAGTGTTCCAAGCAACGTATGTGTCTCCTGCTTTGTAGCTTCAGTAAAGATGTAAATAAATCAAAGAGTGGTCAGCTTCTTGTTTACTGTTAGTATGGTAGTTGGTGCATTTGCCTTCAAAGAAAACATGACATCCATGGATAGTATAAGACTGCGATAGAATCTGACAATCAAAGAAAATATGGATCCCTAACCTTCAAATGAATAATCAAATTAAAATATTAGAAATAACGGTTTATTATTTTATTTATACGTGTTTCCAACAATCCTCGGGGAAAAAAAACCTTCAGTCTGTTTTTACTGAAATTGTACGTCTAAACGATCTATTGTGGTATACCCATATTTATTACATTTTCAACAGTGAAATACTGTGATTTATTTATTGCATAAAAGTGATATTCTATCACAGTGTGAAAGGATACTAAAATGATATTCTCTCACAGTATGAAAGGATATCAAAGTAAGTAAAAAATAATTTCTGGCCTGTCATAAGACAGAGATAGTAACTAAGCATCTTGATAGAGCTAAAACTGCAAATTTCTTCCCAAATATCTTGCTAAAATCCATGCTATTATAATGTTTTCAATCGCACAACTGCTAAGCTATGACGACTCAACCGCTCAACTATGACACTGTTAAGAAAAGACACAGGCAAAGGGAAAATCAAAGAAAATGTAATAAACAGAAAATTCAATGTTTTGTAGATGAATATGGAATTTATTTCACTCGTGAGACAGGATTCGCACTCGTGAAAATATCAAAAAATCCTGTCCCACTCGTGAAATAAATTCCATATTCATCTACAAAACATTGAATATCCTCTATTTATTCTTATAGTATTTAAATATCACTCTCTACCATTGGCTCATACATTCACCTCTGTCACTGGCTTGCGTATATCGCAGTGATAAGCACAAGAAATAGTGCGCCTGTTTTCATTTATTATAATCAAATGCCTGTACTAATTTTTGTCATAAGGTAGACATATACTTAATAGATATAAAACGATAAGTTTAATTTGAAATAATACTTAATATATGATGTTTTTATTTTATTTATTTATTTATTGTTTTTTTTTTTGTTTTGTTTTGTTTTTTTTTTTTTGTTTCTTTTTTACTTTATGTCAAAAATCTTGACGCGAGCACATTGCAGAGGTGTTTGATAGAGGAAGGAACTGCAACTCCGCAAGGGAGATTGTTTAAATATAGGTTTGTGTGGTAACTGAATATCATACAGTTTCAAAGTACTGTATCATGACCTCCAACAATCATCCCAAAGAAATTTCATTTTGTCTTTACTGCAAAGTGTCGGTCTACATGATCCATTGGAGAATAATGATCCCGATGTATTTTTATAGTATTTAAATTATTATCAGTGTGGTAACTGATTCTCATACAGTACAATATCACGATCTCGTAAACATGTTTAAATGCTAATTATAAAAATCTTGCCTTTCAAAATTCAAAGGTCATAGGTTAAATCAAACTGCCAGGGGTGAGTTTGCAAAGTACGTTAAAGGTCAAAGTGAATTGTATTATTGTATTTTTCATTATTTCTTATGACAAGCAAGGTTCACGCTAAATGGCATAGACTTACCTCTTAAATGTCAAAAATATGCTGTATATCGGCACTATGAACTATTTTGAAAATCGTCAAAGGTCAAGGGTCACGAGGTCTGTAGCCATGGAAATTAACAAAAGTTATGGTGACAAGCAATATATATGCAAAAAATCAAATCCAAACCTCTTACAGTTCCTGAGATATATATAGTTTTTGTCAGACGGACAGACAAACAGACGCCGGGTAAAATGATCCCTATGTTCCCCTAAATATGTTGTATTGATCTTCTTTATACAAAATATTATGAAATACAACCTACTCCACTTATTTTGAAATCGCTTATTTTGAAGTAAAACTAAATCCCTAGACTCAGTTTCTTATTATCTTTGCATTAAAATATCGGCTAAATAAAAATCGTTCATATTTAATAATGGCTTATTTTGAAGTATATTATAGTCGAATGAGGTGATAATGAGTTACTGTTGTTATGAAAACGACTTTATGGAAGTCCTCCTGGCCAGTGGTCCCCGCGGTTGGTGACATTGCAATTATACTGGTTGATGCTATGACGTCAGTAGATATATGTTTACTTATTATGTTTTCATATTTTTATTTTAAGAAATAAATTACTGAGGGGTATCCCGTTTCCTGATATCACATATTGACGGCGCTTCTAAACATCTGTTAGAACACACACTCGTGTAAATGGGTAAATCACAAGACAAAAGGAAAGGAAAATATTGTCTTTAGATAATTAAAATGAATTAATGTCTGCCTTATTAAAAATGTGAAATCTGAATCCAAATAAGTGTTTGGAGAGTAATCCAAGCACACGATACCAACGATATTCATGTATACAACCGTAGTACCGCTGCTTTGAATATTTTAAGTCAATGCAAACATGGCGACTTAATTTTCCCCCAACCGATGAATAATGAAACCAGGAATTTATTCCGAGATTGAAAAACGTCGTGTTTTTTTTTTTTTTACAGTTAAATCTTTAAAGATATATAAGCTATATAAACGAAGATTTTTTTTATGTGTAACAAAATGATTGAATGATTTAAGAAACATGATGTGTAATGACAAAATGATCCTTTTCACAAAGTTTTGCTAAATAAGTCATTGTAATTACAAAGCAATTAAGCAAGATCTGCAATTAAGAGTTCCGTGATTTCATGAATATTGAGGAAGGAAGTGCGTAAACAGTATATACAGACGCATGTCCACGGGAAATCATAGACGACGATGTATATTGCATTTTGACTGCGATTATGAACAAAAAGTTTATATCTGTCATTACAGAGGAGATGGCTAATACTGGTTGCTTTAAAAGATAAGTATCTTTTAAAAGTGGTAGACGTTTGCCATCCATTTCAAAAGTTATTTGAATATCACACGGCCTACCTCGATTTCCTGATGTCATTTTTGTTTATTCATCTAAAAGTAGCGACGGCGTCACGTGATGCATTAATTTAAATAGAGGCATTACTTTCCTGGCAGGAAAATAATAATTATAATTTGACATTTTTATAACGCTTTTATTTTCAATTTTGTAATTTACACTATTTTCGTAACTTTAATTGGCGTGTATATCTTTATTGAAGTGAACACACTTTTTCATTTCACTATTCAAGTGTCATAAATTTAACCCTGTGATATTGGTTTTGGTTTGTTAGCATGTTTTAAATGGGAATCAGGATTTTCAAATGTCTTCATGGGCCAATTTTACTTAATTTGAACTTCATTTATATTGAAAAAAAAATGTGTAGGTTCCTTCAATTTCAATATATTTGAAATAGACTGTATTAAGGATTAGCCTCTATGGGGAAATCACTTTATTTCTAAAAGAATAAAACATTTTTCTTTCTCTTTTTGAGAAAGTTTTCGCTGTATTTGTTATATGAAATATTAAGAAAACAAACAAAAGTCCATTTGAGCAATAGAATTTGGAAGCAGGCCTAGGGCAAGCATGAACCTCTAAAATATCAGACGTGGGACCACGTGCCATGTACAAGCTAGAATCCCCTGTCACATCCACCTTGTGCTCCTTGTTATGATCTGTGGACAATCCAGTGAAAATAATGGCCTAACAATTTGTATGGAATACGTCAATCAACATCCAAATAAATGGTTGATAGTATTTGCAAACAATGTCTTTGTATCGACCATAGAATTTGCAAAATCTTGACATTACATGGGACTAGTAGTGCTTTTAGTTTCAGACCAATTTTGAATCGCATTAAGATAACAAGAGGTTATATTTTTTTTCTCCCTATTGTTCAACAAATGAATTGGGTATTAAGGAAATTATGTTCAACAACATGTATTTCAGTTCGGTTATAGTGAAGTTTAATAATCTACATGCTAATGATTTAATCAATTGCGTGGTAAAGGGACATATCTAATAAAAAAGTTTTTTATCGGTTCGTACACTTTACAAATATGATAAAAAAAAAACATACATGCAACAATGCAAAAGGACATGATATACAATATTTCTAATCAGTGTTAAATTTTATACATTTTTTAATAGGAAACTTGCCTCCGGATAATTTTCACATAACTTCTATATATTTTACATAATATACACTCCCAAATACTCACTAAATATGCAGCAAAAGCTTCTTAATTCAGTGGTAAAACTTGAGTACTAGAGTCCATGTTACTTTCTATATATCAAGTTATGGGTCATGCCAGCTTTAAAATAATGTTTGTTTGCCATCTCCCGACTCATTATGAAAAAGAAATGGGTTGGTAGGAAGGTGGGAATTTTTTTCCCAAGAAAATTTCAACATCAATGGTGAATTTTCAAAATCTCTTCTCCGGAATGCGTAAAAGATAATTGTTTCCTGGAGGTTAAAACGTTTTGAGTGGGGTCATTTTTAGGCTGAGTCAGTCAGAAGAGGGAAACAAATTTTGTTTTAAAGATGGACTCAGAAATTGACACATTCATTTTACATACTCTTACCATGTCAATTGAATAAGTTTGTTTCTGTCATATGCTTAAAAAAGGAAATGTAATTCAAAATATTTTTTTTTTGTTTTTTATTTTTTTTATACAAATCACCTACAAACAGATTAAAGAATTGCATGTAGAAATAACTTGTTTTAATTCTGCTATAATTAATTGCATTTATCACCATATTGTGATAAATGCCTTTAATTCCAGTGCAGGCGCGATAACTTTTGTATCCTTATTCCCGGCAAAACATTCGTGAGACCATGAATTTTATATACATTGAGTAAATAAAATCAAGCCCCCCCCCCCCCCCCAGCGATACTGATTTAGAAAATTCTAGAAGGAGAGTAGAGAAAGAGCCTGACATCTTTAAAAAATTTCATCAATTTCATCGAGTCCTATCCGCTGCTATCAGTTAAAGTACAAGTCATAATACCTCCCAAAGCTAGGAAGAGAGGGCGTATGGACAGTCAAGCAAACCCGGCCAAAAGAAAAAGAAGACCTAGCCGACGTTTAATCGAGGCACAACACTCGGATAAACCCCAAACGTCAGACAAGCCAGAGACACAGCAAGCAGTGGCACATGAGGCAGCACCTTTATTGGCAAGTGAAAGCGCCAGTGACCAGATCGGACAGGGTCCGTCACAGCAAGACACGGGTGCAGGTATAAACATTGATTTCAATCAAAATTCTCGCGGAGTGAGAAGCTTGGATACAAATCAGTCGGACTCGGGTTTTAATTCGGTAACTCAATGTATTGGGGGTCTCTCGATTGGGGAACAGGTGCAAGTTACTAGTAGTCGCCCACCCGCTGAAATTGGTATTTGTGACCCCATAGGCAGTCATGTGCCAGTAGCCATCCGAGAAAAAATATGGGCAGGTTCTTATATAGATCTGGCATTATTGTTAAAACAGGCCCACGACCTTAGGACTGACCCTAACATCACAGGGGAGCTTGTGATTAAAATTGGCCAACTAGTTGTTGAAAAACAACACTTGAAGTCGATAAATAATATACACATTTGGACAACTGCATTTATTATTTACATGTCAATATACCTCGAGAGGTTTCCAGGGAAAGCCCAAGAAATGATTAAGTACATGCACAGTATTCGATTGGCTGCCAGTAGACAGGGTCATTTGGTTTGGTCCAAAATTCCGCTTAAAAAAAGAGAGGCATCATACTTCATCATGGGGGGGAAGTTGATTTCGAATTGTGGGTAATGTTGATATCCCCGGGGCAGTACGAACAATCTGCTTCACAAACTTCTCATAGGGACATACTTTCAGGAAATGTTGGGGGTAGTTCCTTTCGTGCACGGACACAAACAACTTATCTCGGAACAACTACTCGGGGTGGTGGGTCCGGATTCAAACAAAGCTATAACATTAATAAACCACAGTCATCAAGATCGGTCGGCAACTGCTTTGCCTTTAATAGAGGTTCATGCTCCTTTAATCCCTGCAAGTTTAGATACAGATGTGCGAACTGTGGGGGACCTCATCCCCAGATCAACTGCCCATCCGGTCAGAAATAATGCTGATATGACTCTATATGACCTTGCTGCCACACCCATTAAATTCAACCAACTTTGTAACGAATTAGAATTATATCCTTTCAATTCAGAAAAAACTTCAACTGTTAAATGGTTTTAAATTTGGTTTTCCACTACACTATGCTGGCCCAAGAACTTACAGGGAAGCAAAAAATTTTAAATCTGCCAGAGACGCCCCTCAAGTTGTCGAGCAAAAGCTTGCTAAAGAAGTCACCTTGGGTAGAATGGCTGGTCCTTTTCACGATATTCCTTTCCCCACGCTTCGCGTATCACCAGTAGGCCTCGTGCCCAAGAAAGATGGGGATGTCCGTTTAATTCATCACTTGTCCTACCCAGACTTTGATTCAGTTAATTATTTTATTGACCCGGACATTTGCACAGTGAAGTATAGCAATATAGATGAAGCAGTATTGATGATACAGAAATTGGGACCGGGTGCCCTCCTGACCAAAACTGACCTTAAGAGTGCATTCCGCTTGTTGCCTATTTACCCAGGGGACTTTGACCTTTTAGGTATCAAGTGCAATGAAAAATACTATTTTGACAAATGTTTGCCGTTTTGTTCCAAGCTTTCTTGAGCCTTATTTAATCAGTTTAGTATATTCTTGCATTGGCTCATATGTAAAAAATCAAACAATCAAAACCTCATGCATTACCTAGATGATTTTTTATTTGCAGGAAAAGCAGGTGACTCTATTTGTAAACATACGCTTGATATCTTTCATCAGGTCTGTGCTGAACTTGGGGTCCCTATAGCCAACGGCAAGACGGTAGAGCCCATAACATGCTTGACATTTTTAGGAATAGAATTTGATACTGTGTCTATGCTTATGCGTTTACCACAAGATAAATTGACTGAGCTACGTACTAGAATTCAAGACAGCTTAAGGGCCAAAAAGATTACTTTACGAGACTTGCAGTCTATAATAGGGTTATTGAATTTCGCCTGTCAGGTAGTTGCAGCAGGTAGAGCTTTTATTAGGAGACTCATCGATGCCACAATAGGTGTAAGGAAGGCAAAACACAAAATAAGAGTAACATCTTCTATGAAATTAGACTTAGTTATGTGGCTTGATTTCCTTAATCATTATAATGGAGTGACCCTCTTTCCTGAGAGACTCTGGGTCTCCAATGATACTCTCCAGTTATTCACAGATAGTGCTGGGGGTATGTCGGGGGGATTTGGAATATTTTTTCATAATAAGTGGGCTTTTGGTAGATGGCCTCAGCATTGGTCAGAAACAGGTAGGCTGCGTGACATGACATTTCTCGAGTTGTTTCCCGTAGTAGCGGCCATATTAGTGTGGGGTCTCCAGTTGGCTAATAAAAAGATATTATTTCATATTGACAATCAGGCAGTTGTACACATAGTCAACAAACAAACTTCTAAATCTGAAGACGTTATGAAACTGGTTAGGAAACTTGTGCTTAATACCCTTCATTTCAACATAAGGTTTAAGGCAGAGTACATAGATACCAAATCAAATGCAATTGCGGATTCTATTTCTCGTTGCCAGTGGCGTCGTTTTCGGGCTTTGGTTCCACAAGCAGACCCAGCACCAATCCAATTGCCCCTAGAAATCTGGGAAATTTGACACTGGAAACCAATAAACTGTTAAAGGCCTCTATGGATGGGAATACTTGGCACACATATAAGGCAGCTTTCCAAAGTTTCAATCATTTCAGGTATTTGTTTGGTTTTCGAACTACTTGGCCAGCTCCTTTAGATCAAGTAGTTCATTATATAGCATATATGTCAGTGGAGAGTAAATCCCCTGGATCTATTAAAACATATATATCGGGCTTGTCATATATGTACAAAATTCATGGTCTTGCAGACGTTACCAAATCTTTCATTGTTTCAAAGTTGTTAGAAGGGGCTGCAAGGCTGACACCAAAACAAGATACACGAGCCCCTATAACTTTAGAAATGCTTGTATCACTTCCCCAGGCTTTGGAGAAGGTCTGTTCTTCTAGTTATGAAGTTCACCTTTTTAAGGCTGCTTTTTTGTTTAGCATTTTTTGGTTATTTAAGAGTAGGCGAATTGGCCTGTAAATCGCTGAGAGGGCAGGACTCAAGACCTTTGCAACAAAACGACATTGACATCATTCAAGTTAATGGACACAAGCAGGTTAAGCTGACTATAAGACAATCAAAACAGACCAATTAGGTAACAAGGCCACCTTGTTTTTGTTTAGAACAGGAGGGCCAGCTTGTCCTGTTTCTAGCAAAGTAATTTTTTAGGGGTTCGAACTCGAGGCACACCAAGTGCTAATCAATTCCTGGTGCATTTCGATGGTAAGTCTTTGACACGTTACCAGTTTTCTGCCCTGTTAGCTAAAACTCTACAATTCTGCAACATCAAGAATGGGCGTTATAGGTCACACTCATTTCGCATAGGGGCAGCAACAGAGGCAGCAATGAGGGGCATACCTGACCAAATAATCAAAGAATGGGGCAGATGGAAGTCGGGGGCATACTCTTCATATATTAGATTCACATAATTTATAATTTTAATTAATTTTTTTTTCCTTGCTAACAAACTTCAAGTTTTGTAGGTTATAGGAGAATAGTATGGGTGATGGGATCATCCAAAGTATACTGGGCAGCCCGAAGTGCCACCAATAGACCTGGAGGAAAAAACCTCACACTTCAAGATAAGAACATCTCCATAATGTGGTTTGGTGTCAGAGGAATGAGATGGAAAGAATTTGACTCTTTTTTCGAGAATAAACTGAAGTCTACCCCTCCACCAAATTTTTTGGTGGTACACCTGGGTTCCAATGACCTAGGCATATTGCCTGGAGGGGAACTTATTCAAAATATCAAATGCTCCTTCCTTCGTTGCAAGTTATTGGCTCCAAACATGTCTGTTATTTGGTCTGATATGTTACCTCGCTTATACTGGCACAATGCCAAATCTGCATCCAAAGTTGATGCTATGCGAAAAGATGTAAACCGTAAAGTTAAGCAATTTTTTAAAGCAGAAGGGGGCCGGGTCATCAGACATCCAACAATTAATTTTGCACAAAAACAGCTGTTTAGATATGATGGCACACATTTAAATGATTTAGGAAATTCAGTGTTTCTTAATAGTCTGCAAGGTGGTCTCGAATCCTTCTTGGGCAATCAGATGGACGTAAAGGTATTCCCAGATGACATAGCTTGATAGCATGAATTTCAAAGAAGTCTATATTATGTGTTTATGTATATAGATATGTATATATTTGCATTTATGGACCTTAATATGTTTAATGGAAGGATGGTGGGTGAAATCATAATAGGCTGTAGGCTAATATACCACACAACACGTTAGTGGCGGGTGAACTTGTATAGACAAGTTCATTTGGCGGAGTTCGGGGATTACCACGAATGAGGATTTCTACCATGTCTGGCTCAAAACTCTGGGTAATCTATCCTCAGTACTGGGGAAGATTCGGGGGTTACCTCAGCGGTACCTGAGGGACCAGCTTGATCCTTGTGGTACCAAGGGCAGGCTTTGGGGGTCTACCCTTGGGGGTACTAATTCCAGGTAGTTGTTTTATACCAGGGGAGACAGTATAGAGTTAGGGCCCGAGTCAGAACTTGAATTCCCTGTTCGTATGTGGCAGTCACTCTTGTTGGTACCAAGAGGTCTGTTCCCACCACAGTTATTTTCCCTGTGGGGGCGCTATCGCGCCAGGTTAGTAAGGAGGTCATCCCGGTAGGCAGGTAGCGATTCCCTGTTTTCCACCGGTTTAGTTTCATTAATATAATGTATAAATAGATTGTGACAAACGCGTGCCACGAAATGTTAATGCTGCTTGTATTATTAATAAATAGAGTTTAATTGATTTGTAGTTAATAGTTGTGAATCTGAAATTAATACGGATTTAAAACATGTCATTTGTTTCCGATGTTTATGATATAGAAAACACATGCATATAAATTCAGTAGACCATAAAAACTATTCTTTATAATAGATGAAATGAATCTTTGTATGACCAAGGAAATACATGTTAAAATATCAAAATATGGAACGAGACTGTAATAAAGGTAGGTCAAGGCTTTCAAAATTCCAAAGAGTAAATAATACGTTAAATATACAAAAACTGGGGTGATTGATGTTGTTTGACTAATATTCATTTTAAAATAAAACATCCACATTTTTAAAGGAGACATTTAAAGGGCATATAGGGTGACCTCCTCAGAGGAAAGTTATCATAACCAACGTGAAAAGGTGAAAAGGATCTTGAGAAAACGGGGCTATTGCAGTTACGAAGTAGACTGCTTGATTGATTGTATGTTGTTTTACCTCTCGTTCGAGAATTTTTCACTCATACAGAGATATCACCATGTACTGGTGAAGGGCTTCAAATTTAGACCTTTACTCGGCACTCAGGGCCATTGAGCAGTGAGGGTTCTTTATCGTACCAACGCCTACTGTGACACGGGACCTCGGTTTTAAGGTCTCATCCGAAGGGCTCGCAACTTTCACTTCAAAGGGCAATGTCGAAGGAACAGTTGCTGCCTATTTTTATCGACTTAGGTCAGTTGCAGCCTTGATTCGAACACATGACCTTCCGATCCAGGAGTGAGCGCTCCTATGACTGAGCTACCGTAATGAAGTAGAAAAAAAAACCCTTATAATTTCGATAAACTCAGTCGTTCGATCCTGCTAAATAAAAGAAAAATAAAGTGCCCCGCCACAGCATGATACGCCCGTCAAATATTGTTCAATAGTTATAAACAGTTTAGAGTGCAAGAAAATCATGTCAACCTTGATACAAGGATTTCAATGATTTTTCCACTCCTTATAATATTTGTTTATACATCTCCTGTGGTGTAGGCATTAATTATAACAAATATTACATTATAGATCCTCAATTGGTTGTGTTAGAGCTTGACAAATGCCCATCTGCAGCCCCCCCCCCCCCCAGCTTTCAGATTTGTGAGACATGATGCTCTGAATTAGTTGATATTTTCAAAAAATTAAATAAAAATATCATATAAAACAATATCAATTTAGTCTTAACAACTTAATCTATATCAAATTAATATAAAAAAATAAAGGGCTGGCCATCAAATGACATATGCTATAAACTGACAAGCAGTTCTTCTGTCTAATTCCCAAAGGATACAGATAAGAGCTGCTTGATCAGAGATCCTCTAAAAGAAATGATTGAGACAGCTAGCCTCCCTACACTGAACTCATTAATTAATCTTTAACTGGATGCATGTCCACTCATTACACACAACGGATGAATGGATCTATACATTCTATCTGCTTTGTAGTGCAATAAATATGCATATTTATGTCATTCTGAAATTAAATTTGAGAACAAAGATTTTTTTTTAATTTGTTACAAAGATTTATAAAAAGAAAAAAAAAACTTGTGTAATCTTGATTCAACATTTTTAATTAGGTTCCTGCATTACTCTTAGATTTGTAGGGACTATCTACCATAATTAAAATAAAACATTTTTTTAAATACTTGATTTTTTTTTAGATTTAATGTCAGACTGCTTTTAAGCTGCAATTCATTCCAATACCCCCCCCCCCCCCCCCCGAAGTATAATTAGTTTTAATTATATTATACAATATAAAATTAGTTTATTATACAATATCAAATTAATTTATTATTCAATATCAAATAAGTTTTAATTACTTTTCACCAAATTCATAAAAGTTAGGCTAGCCAACTATTTAATCCAACATGGCTGATTCTTTTTGCCCAGTTCCCAAGAGATATAGATAACACCTGCTAGATCAGAGATGCTCTACCAGTTAGCTCCTCACACTAAACTCATTAATTTCTCTCTAATTTGATGTCCAATTTTCTGTTATCAAATTCTCCTTGACCAGTGCTTGATAATTACACCCCTGGGAGAGGTGGAATTTCTCTAGTAACATTACATTTGTTATAGATTACTGTAAAGTATATAATGAAGAAAAATAATATTTTCTTGATTTAAAATGTTTTTAATAAGGATACTGCAACACTCTTGCATTTTCGGGGATTGTGTAATCTAATAGTAAAAAGACAGTTTTTTTTTTAATTTCACTTAAATTAAAGGTCACAGTGACCTTGAAATTGGCCAAGTTTGATGATTCTAAGTCCAATAGTTTTCTAGTTATGAGCCGGACAGGATTTTTCCATATTTGGCCATAGCATCTTAATTAAAGGTCAGAGCGACCTACTTTTAGTGCACGACACACCTTCTACCCAAGAAGTATCAGCTGACAAAGTTTTATAATCCTAGGCCTACTCGTATTAAAGTTATGGGCCGGATACGAGAAAAGCTAACAGACAGAGAGACGGACGGACATGATCGCCATAACATAATCGGATTTATGTAGTGAATGCGTTATAAATCCATTTATCACAGCGCCCCACGTGGAAGGATGCGCGCGCAATATATGCGCAAGCATCTGTACATTCCATTCTCACACCATTTCCAAATGTTGCACGTTTAGGGTTTGCTGTGAATTTTTAAGAAAATTTAGAATATTGCACAATGACATTGTCAAAAGACTGTGGTGTACAAAGACGAGGTTTTACTGATTGTTTGCACTAATTGTACAGTTAGTGTACTTCAACATGCTAGAGTTTTTGACTTCGCGCCGAAGGGCTGTAAGGAGCGTGTGGACGTTAGCCGAGGCTCTTACTTGTAGGAGTATTGTTGCTGTAAATATTGACCAAGATGTCCACAACATCTATAGTCGCCAAAGCCAAACAAGGCATTACAAAATTGAGAGAGAGAATAACGTCAATACCAGCAATGAGGAGGACATGCATAATACTACTACACACAGCACAAACGGTATGTCATCTTGTATGCCTACATCAATTATCAGTATAATGTTTTCACTGTGGTATCAATTACATTTTTAAAAAATGCACAAGAAAATACTAAATGTTCAGTTAATCGATCATTCTGTTAAAATCAGTGGGAAAAGGCAAAGAATAAGCTAATCATTACAATTGTTTTTATTGTATTTAGTAGAATCTAAATTTAAGCACACCCCCTTCAACCACAGAGTTTAGAGCAATATAAATATAATTATGCACACGTTAAGATTGGGTTCCATAAACTTGAATTAATTTAACCTCATACTCTTAAGATCACGCACTCGGCATCGTCGGTCATTGTTCCGAGTATATACTTCATGGAGCCTTAATGTTATCGATATATGAGGCTATAATAATAAGACTAATTTATTTATTCGCCAATCAATGAGCTTTGAAAGGAGGGCATATATATATATAATTTATAAAAACAATACAATTAAGTTTATAGCAAGTAATGGCTGCATTACGTGCAATATTAACCTGATCCTCACTTGTAATATTTAACTGTCCTCGCTAGCACCCCTCATACAATTGAAAGACTAGTGTTTTGATGACAAATATCATTTTTTATTGTGTATATATGTGCACATTGTTATAAGATATGTATTTTAAGCTTGTTCTCCCTTCGATTAACATCTTCGTGTCCGTCCTCAACAAATCAGCAACTCCAGCCTGGGGAAACACTTTTTGAAACAGAAAACCTTAAATTTCGCCACTCCTTGGCATTCAATTAATAAACATCGGTCATTCTTAAGTAAATATTAAACTACTTCCAATATTTATGCATGTCATGTTCCACCAAAGCAAGAATTAGGCGATGAGTTGAGAAATGGTTTTAATTTAATTTAGGGCGCATGGAGTGAAGAGCAAATTAATTAATTAATTAATTGAAATTAATTTCAGTAGATCTGTATCAAGACAAATTCAGTATATGTTGCTGAGTGAAATAGCTATGGGCGAATGGCTGTTCCTTTTTTCCTTAACACCTCTATCAAAACTAGGCCCATAAATCATGGAGGGGGATCAATATCCACATAACAATAAATCCAAAAATTTTATAGATTGAGGGCCATAATCGGTATGATAGCACCATTGATAAGAGCTTTACCTGGCAAAATGGATACAAAAAAAAAAATCGTTTTTAGACTATTGTCTAGAAAACCAGATGATTTTTTGCGTACTTGGCTTCGTATAACTACTATGTCAAACGCCTTCCATTTGTTGTTACACATCATCACAAAAAAAATAAATAAATAAAGTGATTAGTACATTTATTAAACACAAATGAAATATTATCTTTTTTCAATGGGTCTTCAGGTCACAACCTGGTTCGAAATATGAAACGCATTTATTTATCTTGATGTCTTTCTGTTCAGCTCACGCCAACATTTGCTCAAAATTGATGACACGTTTGGCGATTTTGGTCAGCATTGGGAATTCTTCAATGCGTTGAACATTTGTTCCCGTCACAAAAATTAATTCATCTGGGTTTGGAAATTGATACATGTCAAGTTTGCATTCTGACGAAAAGCTAATTAAACCTAAGATTTTGCTGATAGGAAGGGCCAATAAATCTTAAAAGTCACTTCAAATGAAATGCAATTCTTTCAGTGCCGTCTTACCGCGCTGTTACCAGCGTTCCCACGATGCAATGATTGGCATAAAAAATGCAGCAACTTTTCATTTGTATAAAGACCATTTGTTTTTATGTCATTTAAATTTTGAATCACTTCATATTTATTTCTTTACGATATGGCTGATTAAGCAGTAATATTCTTTAGTTGAGCACGGTAAGCGCAGACGGAAGGCATACTGGCTGCGGGAAAGCCAGCATATGATTATACACCTATGATTGTAGTAAAGTTATTTTGGTTACGATTAGATCACACAACTTTATAAACAGACGTCAAAATATGTAAGATCTATACAGTTTGATTTGATGTTTAGTATATTTATAAATGACTTATACACGTTGTTAGATTTTACCTTATTAAATTGAGATCTCCATCTTAGAATTACTTGATCACACTTCACATGTTATCATCACGCAAGTACTATTTTATTTATCAACATTACTTACATATACAGTGTCAAATTTTACAATATACAAATACATGTATAGATTATTTAGTATGTATACACATAAATTGTTTGTACTGTTTGTAATTGTAGAAATCATGCTTGTTGTTTGTGATGCCTGAAAGGGCCCTGATTTGGAAACAAAGAATCTTATCTACCATACTATCATCATCAATAAATAAATAAATAAATAAATAAATAAATAGTGTATTCCATCTCATGTCCTCATTAATGTTATTATGTATCCAACAGTAGACAATTAACTATCTTTAGTAAGAAAACCTTTTTATACTAAGCACTTTAAGTTTAAACTCGGCATTGCATAAGTAGAACCTCGTTATAAACGAGTACTTTATTCACGTAGACGTTAAACTGCGGGGGGGGGGGGGGAGGGGGCAGTAGGGTAAAGAGACACAGTTACTCTCTGTATTGTTAATTATTAGTCATGCACCATTGTTTACGAATCAGAGCAAACATTCCTGGTAATTTATTATTTATATTAACCTTAAACTAGATGTGTTTCGTCTCAATATAAATATATGCACTATACATGTAAATTATATTCTTTTAGAACTTGAAAAGCTACTTACTTTCATGCGAATCAATTCAATTATTTGGAAGAGAACAATTTAAATGTTATCATTCATAGATTATAAACCCTGCAGTTCAATAGAATAAGAAAGACATTT
Organism: Saccostrea echinata; assembly: GCF_033153115.1. NCBI lineage: Eukaryota > Metazoa > Mollusca > Bivalvia > Ostreida > Ostreidae > Saccostrea > Saccostrea echinata. The sequence goes on along the minus strand of NW_026889751.1, from coordinate 19,043,214 downwards.
GAACTTTTTCTCTAGATATTTGGTTCATCTGTTCATTTTAATCAGCAGTAAATTTTAGTATGTTGTAACAAAGCAAGAGAGGAATGTGCTAGAATGGGGTTCCTAATCCGATATTCTATTGCGGGGCAAATGACCTTGGCTGTGTAAAGATATGCATTGATAAAACTGCCGAATCCTTAAATAGTTCAGTAAAGTTAACTATAGGGTCGTTTCCAGATGTGATGGGAAGTTCGATCAGGAAAAAGATCGCAAAAGTAATTAACTCAGTTACCAAGCATAATTAATCTAGTTACAACAGAGGATATTTTATATATGCAATTCGTCGGGCAGTAAGCTAAAATTTTTTAAAAGCGGGCTTAAAAACATAGTGAACTGCCAACTTGATTTAATATTATCATTTATAGTAGTAGTAATATCATTGATATATATTGTGGGGGTCACGGCTGGTTTTGTGAGTAGAGTGTTAAGCTACCCCCACGTTTGTGGCGGCGTGCATATTACATGAGTAACTATCCACGTTTGGCGGATTTAGCTTAACACAATTCATCTCGACTGGCGCCGCTGTGAACAGGGCGCGGCTGCAACATAATTATTTTGACAACTTGTCAATGGAAAACAATTTGACAGAACATTGATTAATTTATTGAAATATTGTTTGGCTTAAACATAAACTTACTACAATTCATTGAATTGAGTGAGTATTGATTGATTGAACATTGATTGATTGAACATTGATTGATTGAATTTTGAAACATTGATTGATTGAACATTGATTGATTGAATATTGATTGATTGATTGAATATTGATTGATATTATTGAAAATGGATTGATTCATTGGACTGAAACTTTTTGATTGATTCAACTGAATATTCATTAATTGATTGGATATTCATTAATTGAATTGATAAATTTATTGATTGATTGATTGAACTTGATATTGATTGATTCAATTGAATATTGATTGATTGATTGAATATTGTTTTATAAGGCTGGCGCACCGCAAAATTTGGAAAGCAAACGCCAGTCTTATAGTGTAAAAAATGACATGTGTACAGTTAATATTGATTGATTGATTGTTTGCTTTGATTGGAGGTGTGCCAAAAACCAATTGGGTCGGCACCCACTGAACACATGTATCTTAAATAATTGATCTGCAACCAGCCGTGGCCATATGATGCCAAACTTAATAAATAAATAATTAAGAAATGGTGTCACTTGTTTTTTAGTGGTAGTCTGTGATAATACGTCCCGTCTAAAGACGGGCGTATAAAAACCCCAAAAAACCAAAAAAAAAAAAAAAAAGAAAAGAAAAAAAGAAAAAACCAAAAAACAAAAACAAAAACAAACCCCCCCAAACCCCCCCCCCCCCCAAATCAAAAAAAAAAAAAAAAAAAAAAAAAAATGTAATCGTATCCCAATAGTGTTCTAAAGGATTTCCTAATATTCATTATATTTTAAAGAGGCGTAAAAAAAAAAAAAAAAAAAAAAAAAAAAAAAAAAATTCTGATTGCCTTAATCATCCGTTCAAAAAGGAAAAAAAAAACACCAAACAGAAGAGACAAAAAATTAAAAGACATGTTCGTTTAAAAAAAAGCATTACAATATATTTTTAAGAACGGAAATTTGTGCTAGCCGTGTGGGACTAAAGATGTATTTTGTGCAAATATGTTGTTAAAATCAACCAGTTCGAAGACAATAATGGAAGTATCTTTCAAATAAAAACATATATTAATTGTAAGGATAGGAATGTTTTATACAGTAGCAACCAGACCCAACCTGACACCTAAGCAGTCCCAGAAAGCAGTCCCCGGGACTGCTTTGGGACCGCTGTGGGACTGCTGTGGGACTGCTCTGGGACCGCTGTGGGACTGCTGTGGGACTGCTCTGGGACTGCTCTAGAAAGCAGACCCAGCAGTCCCAGCAGTCCCTGGGACTGCTTTCTGGGACTGCTTTGTTCACTCATGCATGAAAAAGGTTCTGAGTGACATGATAGCTCCGCCCCTTATGTATTCTGAATGTGCAGGCTCCCTGTTGTTGTTTTGTTTACTTTCAGCAGAGAGGTGTTTAAGATAAAGAATAAAAAAAAAAAACCCAAGGATTTTTTTACAACAATTTAATGAGTAGAGATAGATATACATGTAATTACTAAATGTCTTCAGGGGCTGTAAATTTACACAATTGTAGTCTAGAATTAATTTTAAAAAATGAAAGTAGTTAAAAGGGAAGTCAGGAGATGACTTTTATCCTTTAAATTAAACTTTAATACAGGTGTTTGAAAAAAATATATATCTAGGCCTATTTCATTAATCAATGCTAATTAAAACTTTAATACGGGTGTTTGAAAAAAAAAATATCGAGGCCTATTTAATTAATTAATGCTGTCAAGTTACGGAATGTACTCAAAGTTTGCATTAGCACTATTTAAAAACAAACAAACAAACAAACTTGTCATTACAATAAGACATTCAGAGGGACGTACTGTACTGGATTTTTTTTTAAATTGAAAAAGCTAAAACCATATGCATGCTAAAAAAGAGCATTCCATGCTATTTTTTACCGCCCTCAAATAAAACCTAATAATTTATTAAATGACCATGAAATAAAATTATTCTACCATTCTTCAGTCATTTAAACATTATATTTGTGAAAAATTATTGGGGGATTTAGTTATGAATTTGTTTTTGATTTATAAACAAGTAATTAAAAGAGTAAATTTATAAACATTCTAAAATATTGGGAATTGTGACTTATTTCTTATTTGTTTTGTTTGTGTTTTTTTCCTGGCCAATTAATAAAAAGCAATACAAATGTATAAAATGGTGTCAACACCTGAAGTTTCAATCGCCTTCGGGCATGATTAGCAGAAAGTCAATGCATGTTACTTGGGTATCAGTGTTACGTACACATCACTGAACATGCTGGTCAACATGCTGGTCAACAATGACACTAATTTCAATCTATGTACTGCAAAAAATCTTCGTTTCAATAAATGTGTATAAATTTATTTCAGGATTAATTAATTTTGAACATAATCTGAGGGTTCCATTCGCGTGATTTACAGATGTACACTCAAACGTTTATATGATAAAAGTATTATTGTTTTCTGTTACAGTTAGTGAAAATAATCATGACTGAAACACATGTATAATACACAAAGAATTTTTCAAAAGCTCCAGTACTTAAGAAAACTGCATTCAGAGTATAGTATGGAAATCGGCCTTGCTCTATAATTATAAGGCCTATTTAAAGCTAGTTTTGATAGAAAATAAATAATTCAAGCTTAATTATCTACAAATAAATAAATAAATAAATAAATAAATAAAAATGGAAACCAATATCAATCACAGTAATTTAGAAATTGATTTATTTTGGTGAAAAATTAATATACCACAAAACTGTGTTTAAATATTCATGTTATTTATAGGTGTGAACGTCTTCTATGTTCAATATTTATTATTTGTTTCTATACGCGTAGTGTGATTTTCTTAACAGTTAAAAATGACTGTCGCATGAGAATTGATACTGCTCAGAAAGAAATGGATCATCAATTTCAACTGCCTTTTATAGTTACATTGTTTATTGGTAATCTCATTTCTGAGTAAGCTCCGCCCATTACATTAATTAATCCCGCCCACTGGGACTGCTGGGACTGCTTTCTGGGACTGCTGGGACTGCTTTCTGGGACCGCTGGGACTTCTGGGACCGCTGAGGGACTGCTCTGGGACCGCTGTGGGACTGCTCTGGGACTGCTTTAGCAGTTAAGAAATTTTATAAAATGCCCAGAGCAGTCCCAGAAAGCAGTCCCCGGGACTGCTCTGGGACTGCTTTGTGTCAGGCTGGGTCTGGTTTGTACATGTACTGTATAAAGGTTTTTGTAAAGAAAAAAAAATAACAAAATTGTATATGTGGAAGAAATGGTGGGAGTTGATATCAGGGACATGTTTTGAATTTTTCTGTAATCAGAAGAAAAACAAACAACCCTTCGACTGGTCAGCTTTATTCAGATGATTATTATATAATAGACATTAAAAATGGTACAAAAATTTACCGAAAATATAGAAAAAATATTTGGAAGAAAGAATTAAATACCATTTGGCATCATCAAAAAAGAACACTTCTGTCCTTGAATTACATCAATGAACCTCTGTCCAGCTGTCTTTTAGTGTGTGTATTTATTTTTAAATATAATATTAGTGCTATATCTAATGCCCTCATAAGTTAATATTTGTATGATAAAGGTTATCATTGCATAAGTATGATATTTACTCTTGCAATATTTTTAGACGTTTTTGGCGCTATTTTAATATTTATTTTTTTATATTATTTTTAATATTTATATGACTTTTATATATGATCATTGTAACGAAATAATACGTTGTTTGATGTTAAGTTGCTATGCATTCAAATTAACAGGACTGATGAAGGCCGCTAGAAGGTCGAAATATTTTAAAAAGTATGATAAAAAAAAAAGGTTTGTAACAAATGAGAATCTTGATTTTCCTTAAAAAATAATTTGTGTCGATAAAAAGAATTTATATTATATTTATTTTCCCTCAATTTTTAATTAGATTTGATGACATAAATTTTCATATTCAAATTTTTTTTCTTGGCCATTGTATCAATCTGGTAAAGGGATTAATCCGTAGTCAACAACAGATTATAACAATGACCTAGTTATTGACATAAAATAGGTCAGACAAATCACGACCTTATGATAAGTTGTGTTTGCAAACATAGTCATTATAATAACCATAATCTACACAGAATGCTGACCCTAACGAGGCTGTTAAAAACCATGTAATAACATCAACTTAACATCAAATTATTTATCTGTAGCTTGTCTCGGTAAACAAAGTCGTACTGGGGTCATGCATTGCGTATATGATTAATTGCTAGACGTAAAAAGCGTATGCATAAGGCAGTGGAAAATTACTACATAATTGGAGTTGATGCTCGAAAAGCTGAAGTCGTCCCGTTTGTCAGATAGTTTGGCTTTTATTTGGTCATAAGCGTCTAGCAAAAACACAAAAATATGAAACAGATGCAGACTTTGTAGTGTTTCTTTTTTTTTTTATTTTTGAATTCACTTGCATAAATCGCGTCGACACATGAATGAAAATTCTGTTGTTATTTAAAATATTTTCATTAGAGTAACAATACTTTTTGAATACAATTTAGCACAGTATATCTGCAGTTATCATTTACAACAGTTATATTTTTGTGAGGTGGAATAATAGGGCCTTGGTTGAACATTTTGAAAACCCTGTAATAACGAACTGCAAAAAAATGATAATCTTCAGTTCCCTTGTAATAGATAGGGGTCCTTGCTGTTTCAAGTTAAGTATGTTGTAATATACAGATTTTTTTTAAATATCCTGATGGCGTACGTGAAATATTTCAGAAATAATCTTTCGATTAAGTCGGATGACGTAAATCACGATATTTAAAATCAAATCAAATTCATTATCATATATAGTCTGGCATTCAAACACTTAAACATCTGGATCCTTATAAAGTGCTAACAACTTTTCATGAATAATGTATTTAAATGCACTTTGAACTCACTTAAGTCACGATTATTGAATTTAAGGCAAAAAAATGATGCTCACATGATCTTATAACTAAAAAAGAAGAGATTTTTAAAATGTAGAATTAAACTGTTATTATAAAATGTCGATTAAAAATATATGACATGGCACATACTTAAAAAAATATTGTAATGAAAATGCCTTGTATATGTGACATAAGGAGCGTATTTATATGCATTATAATTATCAAACAAACTGACAGACAACATTACTCATGATTTGACCTATTGAATTGATAAGAGAAGGAGGAAGAAAATATACCAGCCTTATTTATATATATATATATAGTGAAAATATGAATATAGAAAATATGGATATATTCCACTCTCACTATGCACTCTGATTAAAGAGATATGAATCCCACTATGCACTCTAATTAGGGAGATATGAGTGTCTCTCTCATATGAAAATGGAAATATCTAAATATAGGCAAACTGCACTCTGAACATGACAATAGGAAAATCAGAATATGGATAAATTCTACTCTAAACTTGATAATAGGAATGTCGAAGTCTAGATGAATCCTACTTTAAACATGTGAAAGGTTTAAATATTTTCAATTCTAAAAATGAAAATAGGAGGGTTATTCCAAAAGTAATGTCACATCTGCTATTCATTAACTCTTTAATAATCGAATGTCATCAAGAAAAGTTTACACATTAATACTTCTGACTATTTTGATTTTTACGATAAAACTTCATTTATTTATGTAAAATGCTTTTAAGAATGCTAAGATAAACATAAGTTTAGGTTTTTTTTTTCTATCGCTGCAAGGGAAAAAAAATGTTTCCTATGTTACCGTTACTTTTCGGCACTCACATTCAGAGCATGCACAAATCTTTTTTTAAACTCTCGCATTCTTCTTTTTAATAGTTTCTACAGCCAGGCTTGTTTAATAACAATTGTTGTATAATGTAATATTACCCTCAATTACTTTAGTTTTATTTCCAAAAAGTTTGAAGGACAAATACATGAATATTTGGAAGCCACAATATCATTAAATTTGACTTTTCCTATTGCCCTGGGCAGTGTGTTTATGCTGTATAAACATTATTAGGTACTTAATTATTGAATAGACACAAACTCATGCCAAAAAGTACTGATATGCATCATGATAAAACACCTTTTTTTAATATGTAACTTGAAAAATAAAGTATTTGAAATGTAATGGAAAAAATACATGACATTTTTGGAATGTATTTAAATACATTCAATTACTTGTAATTGAAAGCAAACTCAATTACAAATACTTTCAATTACTTTGAAAAAATGTATTTAAATACAGTAAATTATAAATACTCATTTCAATTACCCCATCCCTGTGCTCAGATTCAAAAGCAAGGGATGAAAAAGGTTATTAACTGATCAACGCTTAGTCTTGTTGATTTTCTTTAATTTTCATGATTTGGACGATTTGTCAATGTAAGTTTAATTTGTGTTTGTACCTTTTAAAACCAAGCGATAACATGGGTGTGTTTAAATATGGACATGATTTGCACATTATAGGTAGCCATGTACACGAAAATGCTGACTCTTGCTATAACGCGGAATTTATTTATTATTACAAGTTTTTCTTTCCTACTAAATAAATGAATACATCCTGGCATGATCTCCCGATATTTCAACCGCACCTCCTGATGATTTTTATATCTCATATTTTAAAGGTGCTTGGACACAGATTTGAAGTTAATATTTTCTCAAATTTTCTGTATAATTTCTTGACTTATATGTTGCTATAGCATTTCATACTAAAATGTAATAAAAATTTTATTCCATCTCGAAGTTATTGAAACTATTATTGACACATCCTTGCGCTTTCACATATTTTAATTTTATTCTTAATACTTAAGAAAAGTGGCAATTTTGTTGTGTATTAATGAAAAATATTAAAACTATAACATAGAAAATTCAGAGTAGAAATGGTCGAAAGCAAAACCCACTCACAGTATTGTAAGTCCGTACTCAGTGGTGTGTGCAAAGTTTAACAATTGAACACACCCGGTGAATCGTAAACATTAACAATAACAGATTACAAAAGCAGTTTACGTTTCACGGGTGTGTTCAATTTGTTAAAGTCTGTACACATCACAGAGCACGGACTGACAATACTGGTGAGCTGGTTTTGCTTTCGAACATTTCTACTCTGAATTTTCTGGATTTTAGATGTAATATTTTGCATTTATACATAACAAAATCGTTTCTTTTCTTAAATATTAAGGATAAAGTTAAAATTTGCGTAAGTGCAAAGATATATTAATCAAACGCGTCCCGGAATTTGTAGTTCCAATAATTTCCAGATAAAATAAGTTTTTAATTATATTTTCGTGTGAAATTCTTTTGAAATATATATGTCTTGATATTATACAGAAAATTTGAGAAAATATTAAGTTCAAATCAGTGTCTAAGCACCTTTAAGAATCTTAAAATTATTTTTTTTACTTGACAACACCATGTAAATAATTCTATATTTAATCAATGGGAATAAAGGAAAAATCGGTTAAGATAACAACTAGTGCAACGAGTTATCACATCAGAGAGCTCATTGGCATGAGGTTCTATAATTTTGTACAAATTAATGATGTCATAACCGATAATGATGACTACAACTGAATGCAGAATATTAATTGTAATTAACTGAAGTTTTCTTATGACATCAATATTTTTTAGCGGTCAATTTATGTTTTTAAACACTTTAAATTACCATGCCTCTTCATGCAGTACTTTCAATACCTTGATTTTAACCTGACTTAACCCAGATGACATCTGAAATATTTACTACTAATTTGTGGAATGATTAACATAAAAAAATCAACAAAAGTTGCAAGGTAAATGGCAGGCAAAAGAAAAACAGGTTCAAGGTAAAACTGAGTGGGTGAAGAATGAACCTTTTGAGATTGATTGCTGTTCGTTATCTCCATGTTTCCAATTAATTCACGTCACTTTCTCTTAAATTCGACGCTACGTGCGCTAGATCCATACAACAAAGTGAGTGTGCGAATGCAGTATTTAAAGGTTAATTCTATGATGAAATGGCTTAAAACGTGCAGCAAAAAGTTCTGAGTGTAAATAAATTAAAAGATAGAACGTGAAACAACATACAATCAATCAATCAATCAATTTTGCCTTCTCATAATCGTACAACTTTGAATAGAAATGGTAATCTGGGTTTAAAATCAAGCAGTAACTAAATTTTTGACAGAACTGCGGCGTATCATTAGTGAAAATGAAAAAAAAATAAACATACGAAGCATATAAGGTAATGATATTTATCGGACTTTGCTCCTAAAATAAAACTGTCAAATTTAATCTAATCGATACCGCCACTTAGGGATATTGTGTTTTTGAATGATTGAAACATTTCATTTTTTAAAATACAATAAATATTAGAAGGAACCCTCCTTCACGCAAACAAAAAATTAATAGAGGTATTAGTATTAAATGCTCATAACATTCGATTAAAAAAAAAAAAAAAAAAAAAAAAAAAAAAAGATTTCATAGCAGTTGTGACATAATTTGTGGATCAGCCCTCGTAGATACCTCAAAATAGATGAATTTTATTACAATTTCAACAGTGAAATACTGTAATTTATTCATTGAAAAAAGTGATGCTCTGTCATAGTGTAAAAAGATATCAAAATGATATTCTGTCACAGTAGGGAAGGATATCAAAGTAAGTAAAAAATATTATCTGGCCTCTCTTGTGACAGAGATAGTAACTAAACTCTCTTGATAGAGACTCCGCAAATATGTTACTAAAATTCATGTTACAATGTTTTCAATTTCATAAACGCTAAACTATGACGTCTCAACCACTCAGCTATGACGTTTTAAGAAAGGACTGCGGCAAAGGGAATTCAAGGAAAATTTGATAAACAGAAAATTCAATGTTTTCTAGTAGGATATGGGATTTATTTAACCCGTGAGACAGGATTTTTTTTGTTTTGTTTTCACTCGTGTTTTGCACTCATGAAAATATCAAAAAATCCTGTCCCACTCGGGCAATAAATCCAATATCCAACTAAAACAACATTGAATATCTTCTATCCACTCTAAAACATGGATCAATGTATTCAGCTCTTAACAGTACATGTAGATTGTAATATCAAAATAGATGTATTCAACTCTAAATATATGCGAAATAGATTTAATAAAAATAGGCCTCAACGTTTTCATCTCTAAAAAAAAAAACAGCTTAAGATTCATTATGATGAATATAAAAAAAAAAAAATAAAAATCTGTAACGTTTTGTACACCATTAACATAAACACACCCTATTATTTATACAGTTAATGATCTCAGAATACATTGGTTTGATGAAACCAAGGCTATTTGAAGATGAATATGGTGTTCATACATCTTCTTGCTGTTTATTAGCTTACAAAGGCATTAGTCCCCGAGGATATCTACAGCCCAGTACTAAGGTACTAGCCTCAAAATACGGATATTTATTTAATTGCTCTGGTAAAATTTAGAAATTTATTTCAAAATTAAGGATCATCTCCCTCATGCATAGCTGTGATCCTTCGACTTATTTGGCTACAGTCTTTGGCAACCCTTTTTTCCAGCTCTTCAAAGATTTTCATTTAATAAATATTTCGGATTGCCAACATTTTGGCATGATCATCACTGAAAAGACTTATTTTGTCGAAGGCGCATCTGGTGCATTAAAATTGGTACCGTATAAAATTTACATTAAAAAGGCTTTCAACAAAATAAAATTTCCTTATTTAATTTTCTTAATCAAACTTAATGGGCGTTTTATATACAAAAGTTAACGAAATTTCTCTTAATTAAAAGATATATATATGCATACATGAACCAGCAGAAAATCATGAATGATAAGCAGTTCATTCATTAACTTCAAAATTTATTGTCTGACATGATGTTATTATATACATGTACATTAATTTAAATATCTAATGTCATTAAATTCAATATATGTGTGTCTTTGATTTTGCATCATGGAAAGTAAGCCAATTCTATGGATTCAAACGGTATATTCAATAAAGTTATTATTTCTTATCTTTCAAAACCAATTTCTTTCCATTGTCTTTCTGGTGATTCTTTGTAAATATAAACGAATAGATGATGACGTCAAAGGTAATATTAAAATATTTAAAATAAACAGATCCTACTCAAATAATATACATGTAATTACTTTAAAAATGTTTTTAAATATAGTATTCGGAAGGAATTATCTAAAGTGTCTTTCTTTTTATCGATTTAATTTAAACAAAGCAAAAATGGCTTTATTTTGAGTAGACAATTGAGTTTTAAAAGGATGCTTATCTTATGGCGTGATAGCAGATATTTCAACAACCGCATAAACCAGAGCTCTCGTGAGAGAAGCATATTTATTCCTGAGAATTAATGTGGCGATAAATTCCGTTACTAGTGTGGAATTAAACTCAACAAATATGAATTCACATATCTAGTTTACAGATTTAATGTATTGCAGGAAAAAAGTTTAGCCTTGCTGATTTTGAAGAAATCTGAAAGTGTGTACCTATCAAAAACAGTGCTGTGTTATTTTTATACCCATATTTTCGAAAAAAAAAATAAGATATATTGTTGTTACCCTTGTCCACCCGTCCGTCTGTTATACTTCCTTCTTCTTCAAACTTCTCTTTTATTTAAAGCAGTAACACATTAATTTTTGGGATATGATAGTTGGGGCATGTTGATTTGCAGTAAGGTTTTGGTATTTTCAGTTTTACCTGAGAGGCAAAATCGGGTCAAAAATGACTTCTTTTTTTTTTTTTTTTTTTTTTTTGCAAAAACCTGGTTCCCAGACCTCCTCTTAAATTTGATGCAGTTGCCAAATCATATATTGAAAGAGGATAGGTGGTGTCCTAGTGATGTTCAATATGCTTTAGGAAATCATTTTCACTTGGAGCCCAAGATAGGTCGAAAATGACTTTTTTTTCCCCAACGTCTTCCATTTAACAAAAAAAAAAAAAAAAAAAACAAAACAAAAACAAAAACCAAAAAAAAAAAACAAACAAAAAAACAAAAAACTGGTTCCCAGAACTTAAACATTTTATGCAGTAGCCATTTCATCGTTTGTAAGATGATCTGAGGTGTTCTGCAGATGTGCAAAAGGGTTTCCGAATTCTCAATTTTCACCGATCATGGGACCAAATGCTGGTCGAAAAATGATGTTTTTAAGCTACATTTTTGGACAATTTTTCTTCAATAAAAACATTGTTTCTGGAACTCCATCTTTTAAAATAAGAAACTTCATTAAAATCTTTAATTTCAGATCAGTAATGAATTTATTATTTGAAATATTAACATATATATGTAAGAGACCCATGGTCATATGCTCACTTGTGCTGTTTATATTCAATTTGATATATACCTGTAAAGTATCTGTTGCAAAAATTAATAGAAAAGTTATATAAAGTAAAATGTAAGCATTTAATTCATCTTGTATAATATCAGTGAGCAATCAGTAACGGATAGAACAATTAAGGAAGATACCTCATGTAAGTAATTATAAATCTTAAGTATTTGGGTATATATATCTTTTTAAATGAAAACGGTGAAGGTAAGGAAGAGTAAATTATCTAAAAAAATCTACAAAAAATACAAATTTGTGAATATGGCAAAAAACACAGAGCTCCTGAAATTCCATTGGTGGGATTATGTGCCTAGAAAGAGTATGCAAAACATGTAGACTGGTCAAACCCGCCGTAGTCCATGATCCATATTTCATATCAATGAACGGTAATTAGCATGAATTGTTTTAAGGAGTTTTATTTTTTTCACTAATGAAAATAAATCTATTGCATTTTTGGATCGATCACTTTTACCAATAAGAAATGCATCCATATGCCACTAATTGCTCAGTTGCAACTGTCCTTTGCTTTGTTATGCTACATGTTAGATCACAAATTAAACCAGCACTCAAAACATGTGGCAACATTTAAGAAAAGATCAATGTGTTTGTCAAGCGGCCAAGCTTTTTAATGTGCTTTAATTCCATTTTTCGACCTTATGGAAGTAAGTCCAACATCACATTACTCTTCTTAAATAACATAAACTGATCAATTTTGAAATTGTTTTACTTATAAAATCATATTCTTTAAAACTTTTCATGAAAATTAAAAGTACCTGAGGAATAAATTACAAATATAAGATCAAATGGTGATGTCCAACATCTGTCTTTCAACAACACCTTCAATATTGATCTCCCAATTCAAAACATGGTAAATTATTCATTTATGGGAATAATGTTAAAAGTGCAAAATATGGTGTCTTTGAAATGGATAACCAGTGGTGAAAACCTATCCCTAATTTGAATATCAGTTTTTGTATATTCATTTCCGGTATTAGTTTATTTTTCGGTCTTCAATTCATTGAATTGAAAAATGGAGAAGTTGAGCTCAATACCTTATGTTCCATTATGGTAAACATTATTTCATATCTTCCGTTGAGTGTTTAACAGAAAGTAAAGTTTGCTATTTTTTTTTTTGTTCAAATAAAAAAATGATTTTTTTAAAAATAGATAGATAGCATATAATCATTAAATTAGATGCAGTCATCAAACAATAATTAATTCCCGCATATAAGTGTTTGTTTCTAATTATACGCTAGCCCCTTTGTACCCAACTAGCAAAGAAACCACAAAAGTAATTCTAAATCATTTACAGAAAATATGATTACATGTCATGGTATTTATTGAAAAACTAGAATTAAACTATTTGTATGGTTTGAGTTCTGGTGAGAGAATATACAAAACTATATCATTTCATGAAATTTATAATATTAAAATGTTTTCGTTCTATAAATTTCATTGTTTAAGTCATATCATGTATGAAAAATAGGAGGAAATAAGGAAAAAATACCTTCCAATGATTGGGAGAAAAGTTTTTTTATTATTGCACGTTTGAAAACCTCTCCACGTGCACCTCCTCTTTGTTTTAGGACTGCAAGTTTTTCTCCCCCCTTATCAGCTTGGTAACAGAATATCTCTAAAAAGGGTCAGGATCGAGTCCAAAATTTTCCTTATAAGAAAGAGAAAAGAAAAAAGCGAGCGCAAGTAGTAGATTTAATAAACGTAAATAAAAGAGTTGTAGAGAAAACTTGCAAGCCTGAAACAATGTATGATTGACTGATTGCAATTGGTTAAATATTGTTTAACGTCCCATTCAAGAATTTTTAACTCACATAGAGACGTCAAAATATACCGGTGAAGAGCTTCAAATTTAGGTCTTTACTCGGCAATCAGGGCCATTTAGCAGTGAGGGTTCTTTATTATTCCAATGCTTACGCTGACACGGGGCCTCGGTATTTTAAGGTCTCATCCGAGGACTCACAACTTTCACTTCAAAGTACCGAGCGCTTGGCTAAGGAACAATTGCTACAGAGTTTTAATCGACTAAGGTCAATCGCGGCCGTGATTCGAACACAAGACCTTCCGATCACGGAGCGAGCGCTATACCGACTGAGCTACCGTGACTGTGTAGGAGGTTAAAGTTGGGAGGATATCAAATGTACAACTTTGAAAAGTTAAAACTTTTATTTGAATAAATGGGGAGTGATTTTTTTGGTCTCTTTCCTGCTACTTTTCTTTTAGTGGTGACACTTCGATTCCTTAAAGCAACATTAAATAGATATTTTGACAGATTCCATTCTGTTACGTCCATCTTGTTACCAAGTCAGGAATCAGTTACAGCTCTACTAAATACTGACATGGTGTATTGTCAAAACAACACAAAATAGATTGAAATTATAGTTTTTGATATTATTCTATATGTCTTAACGTATGAAAATAGATATCTAGGTTAATTTTTATCATAAGATTATTGGTGTAAAATAATGATAATGGCATAGCTACTCATTTTTCAGTATAAGGAAATTAATGACAGCTATTAATCAATGAGTTTACGATTCAGCTCATGCATTTTAGAGAAATATTCATCAGGCATTATAATTTTTTTTTTTTTTTTTTTTTAAATCTGAGACATCATTTTTTAAATTTTTTTTTTTCTTCACTTCAAATGTATACATTAGATTTGTTGATATACGAGATTTTCTGTGCGTGGAAACCGTCTGTCGAATTCTATTGCTTGCTGGTTTGAATTTTTCTTGCATTTTTGATTTACTATACTAGCCAAATATATGCTAGATTCCCTTATCCCGATCCTTATAGTGAGACTATCTTTTCTGTTTTTTTTAAATCTAGATACTTTAAAATACAGTCGGTTGTATGACTATGCTAGTGGAAGTATGCACATTAATTTCAGCAAAACAAATTTAAGCTTAAAAATCTTGTATGTAATATTTTGATATATTAAATGAAATTATAATTTTAAAATATTAAGATAACTTTTATTGCCTTTTTTTGTCCGAAGTTCGTATGTCAAACACTATTCTACCAAGGTCAATGCTAGTTACATTAGACTGTTTTTTGCTTGCTGATATTGTTGATGTTGATAAATGCCTCTGCTTATTTTGCTTACCCTGATGCTGATTTATGAATTTTTTCATATACCGCATTCAGAAAACCTAAATTTTTGATTAACAAAAATTACAATTCCTATCAACTCAGACGTTTTTAATTATTCTTTTTTGGGGTGGGGGTGGGGGGGGGCGGGGTTGTCGGGCGGCCGGGGGAGATGGTAAAATTCTACAAAGGAGGCATTAAAATGTTTAAATAAAGAGTGAATATATTTATCCCATTTAACAATAATTTGAACATATTTCAAGAGCTTTCAGTAAACATTTAGTTGTTTAAAAGGCGCATGTTCATCCTGTGTATGCCTTTGGTGGACAGATCGGAAGGCAACAAACACGCTAAGAATAGAGGAGAGCTTAAAATGAAACTGATGATATACAGAACATATAATTCAGAATCATAAATCTCAGGTGACAAAAATTTTAACTAAAAATAAAAAGAATACCCTGCACAAATATATAATGATAGAATGTACTTTAAAAAGTAGGCCCATTCATAAGAAATTGCTTTTGTAGCATTAAACTCAACTTTGCACTTTTTGAAAAAACTTTTACGTGTCATGTTATCATCGTCCATTAGGTTGCAAAAAAGATTTATGTTAAAACAAGATTCAAAAACTTGGTATCTAATCTAAACAGATTGATGTTTATTTGTCACGTATTTTCACCAAACGTTTAAGAAAAAAGTTAACTCTACGCCTTTCGTCACGAACTATCCCTTTGTAATAAGGACAAGTGTAATTTGCTAAGGAACTCTTGCACATTCAGTAAGATGTAGAGGGCTGCAAATTTAAACCTGTACTCGGCTTGAAAGTCTTTGAGCAGTGGGGGATCTTTTTCGTCCGGCACCAACCGCGACACGGGTCCTCGGTTTATATGGTCGCATCTGAACGACCAGTCTCCGCGTCCCGCAGAGGGATTCTATCGGGTTAACCATAAAACATCATAACGTTCTACTCTTCTACGCGGTCGTGTAAATTTCTAATTATTTCATTTTTGTTAGGAAGATATGATCCAATGTTTGTTTGTTTGTTTGTTTGTTGTTTAACGTCACTCTCGAGAATTTTTCACTCATATGGAGACGTCACCACTTGCCGGTGGAGAGCTGCAAATTTTGACCTATACTCGACACTCAGGGCCATTGAGCAGTGAGGGATCTTTTTCGTGCCAGCACCTACGGGACCTCGGTTTATACTGTCTCATCCGAAGAACCGGCCTCCACGTACCACAGTGGGATTCGAACCCGTGTCGTAAGGAGCAACTCCTTACTCCGCGACTCTAGAGCACGCTCTAACCACTGCGCCACGCGGGCGGCTATGATCCAATGTTAATGTTCCCCTAAAGTTATGTGGAGCGGGCTTTGACTCCTGTTCAAACGGAAAAAGAGCTGGAATGCGGGAGCGATACAAATACATGTATCGATTTCAGGTTTATCCATAGTAAATGAGGTTCAGAGATGATTTGAATGGATATCCGATGGAAGAAGCGTTTGGTAGACCAAAAAATGACGACAAACTAAAACGTCTAGAGCTGGACGTCATACGTGGAAACCATCGTTAAGTATTCCAGCTGTTAGATTTATGATCGGTGTTTGGAAATTATCTGTTAATAGAATACATTCCTTGATTTATTCTTAACTGTAGTACGTGTTAAATGGATAAGTCGGTAACTAAAAGAAAATAAAAAGCAGTATCGAATTTATGCTTCGAACGAATATTTTAAAGACGCACGACTCCTGAACATATTCAAAAACTGCACGAGCTAGTTTCGACGTCGTCGGTGTTGCGCCAGAAGCTATTTTGAATGATTCTTTTGCCAAAGAGATAAATGTTATTTAAAGGGAAATTTTACTGAAATTTCTGTGATCTATTATAAAAATGCTGAATTTAATGCATGCCAATTTTTAACTCTATAATATTAGTAAAACAAAAATTTTTGAAATGGTTCGCGTTTTCTTTGACAACCCTTGTATACCCGACAGACCGGACGTATTTCATAGCGGTCCGGATTTCTTTTCTTACAACTGTTTATAAACATCAAATTAAACATGTAACATTGTAAATATATAGTCTTTAGTATTTTAGTAGTAGTGCTAGTTGTTTTTTCGTTCTCTATTTCCTTTGTTTTTATGACTTCGATTCTTAACTTTTTTCTTTGTCCTGAGGAAGGGACAGGGCGTCCCGAAAATTTGACAATTTTTAATTGTTGGTGTCGTTGGTCATTTTTAGTGCTTTATATATATATATATATATATATATATATATATATATATATATATATATATATATATATATATATATATATATATATATATATATATATATATATATATATTAATATATAATGATATTTACTTCGATGCAGTTTAAAACATTCAGTATGATATAATAGATATTGCATGCTTCATGCTTGATTTATATGGCTGTTTTTTTCCTGGATGTTTACAATCTTACAAGGGATGTTTACTCCCCAATGGCACCTGGTCCCACACGTTTTATGTATTTAGAGTCTGTTTGCTCTGTTCCAAATTTGTATGGTTTGAGCTTGTTCGTTATCTTCATTTTTCAGAACTGATAGGAATACCATATTTTTCATTACAAGTACTCCATTAAAGTTGTCTTATTTCTAAACCTACATTTTGAAGCAAATTAAATCGGTAATCTTACTTTGAATGTTAAACGTGTATCACAAATTTCAATTCCTTTAACTCATGCGGTCCAATCTGGGGATTTATGTATTTTAAATAATGTCTTGATCTTTTTTTATTACTTAAACAAAGACGCTGTTTTTGCCCATTTCTCAATTATTTTATTAATTTTACCAATTAACATGTCTGAGACATTGAGGCATTCAATTCTAATTGATATCAAGTATTATCTTATTCATTACTTATTTATCACTGCTTTGACCTCTTTATTGTTATGGAGTATTATCCATATTTAAATAGAATTAGAAGTGTTCACTGAGGATAACAGTTCCAAAGGTTATACGCTTTTCCTTACCAGATACGCTTTTTATTATTTGACATAGAAGTTGACTATGTTTATGTATATAAGAAATGTGAGATATATATTTTTTATTTTCATCAGTAACGTCATAACATATCACAACCGTTCACGGTAGCTCAGTCGGTAGAGCGCTCGCTCCGTGAGTTCGAATCTCGGCCGCGACTGACATGTCGATAAAAATGGGTAGCAACTGTTCCTTCGCCATGCGCTCGGCACTTTGAAGTGAAAGTTGCGGGTCCTTCGGATGAGACCTTAAATACCGAGGCCCCGTGTCACGGCAGACGTTGGCACGATAAAGATCCCTCACTGCTCAATGGTCCTGTGCGCCGAGTAAAGTTCAAAATTTGAAGCCCTTCACCAGTATATGATGACGTCTCTATATGAGTGAAAAATTCTCGAATGGGACGTAAAACAACATACAATCAATCAATCATAACATATCACTATATTTTTCTCTATTAGAACAAAACAAAACAAAACAAAATTAAATTATTTCTGTTCTTTGCGATAATTAACTTTCTCTTTTTTCTGTTTAAATTGAAAAGTTTACTTTATAGGGTTTTCACGATCAATTCTTCAAGTTCAGTTTAATTTATCTCTCTTGACACCAATTCTAGATGCTAACAAAGATAGCTGTTCAATTTGGAAAACAAAATAATTCTTTCGCTCCTTACCCTTATTTCTTTTATGTTAAATTGTTCCCCTTGACAGAGAAGTTTTTTACCCCGATTTATGATGATCATACACATACAGCTGTAATATAAAAATTTATTTTATTAATAAACTAGCAACAATTAAAAATAATTTTAAAAAGCAGGTTAAATATAATAACAATTAATATTTTTTTGTTGATCAACATGGATTATTTACTTGTTGTGCGACGACATTTAATGAAAATATGGTGATTTTGAGTTTTTCTTAAGTAAAAAGGTCAATAGCAATTTCGTTTACGTTTTCTCTGTTATATTTTTCAAATATTCTGTACTATTTAATGTTGTGTGGACAGGAGAAAATTGGTAAAACAAATAACATATCATCATAGAAATGCTTAATAATTACATGTATAGTCATTATATGACAGCATTTAAAGACAAATCATTTTAATTGTTCTCGACATACATATGTGCTAGAAAAAAAAAGAAACATTTGTAGACATAATCATGCTAATTAACTTAATCAAAAACTACGTCTTCATGTCCCTTTATTGAATGAAGGCATGTTCTCTCTTAAAACAGGGACTTAAGGTTCAAAAACTATCTGGCAAGAGAGATAACTTACATTATAAACTACAGGTATTGAAAATTGCTTCGATGTAAGCATAATTTCATTATAAGTGTGGTCATTAATATAAATATTTCCATCAATAAAATGTTCTGAAGAAATGACGTGTAAGTGAGTATAAAATCACTTGATATCAGAGAATTAGAAACAAAGTAGGCTATAGCATGATGTGCGTCAAATTATTTATCAAACATTCTGGAAAGATTTTATTTCAACACTACTAATATCACAGAAAAAGTTGAAAAAATCGAAATTCCCGATCGGTGACGACAGAAAGTATCAACGAAAATGTAGTGATTGCACATCAACTTGTAATGACATAATATGTAGAAACGATAAAATTTAATTTTTAAATCAGAAAATTGTCCAGATGTTGGCACCGGTCGTTTTTCAAATTATTGTTGTGATGAAACAATTTCATACCAATGCCAATTATCCTGGAAAATTAAGAAAACTGTTTAGTTTTCGATAAATTGCGTGTACAAAACTTTGCAACAAATAAATAGATAAGAAGAAGAAGAAGTACATGTAGTAGTAGTAGTTGAATCACATAAAGGTCCTCCATGAAGACAGAAGACTTTTATAATGCTTGATA
Source organism: Saccostrea echinata (assembly GCF_033153115.1). NCBI lineage: Eukaryota > Metazoa > Mollusca > Bivalvia > Ostreida > Ostreidae > Saccostrea > Saccostrea echinata. The sequence continues at coordinate 19,023,279 of NW_026889751.1, read as the reverse complement.
AGTCATTCAAATGGTATACATGAATATAATTAATTTTAAATAAAATGGGGAAAAACCGTATCATTTACATTGATCAAATTAGTTAAAACTAAACTTCTTTGGATTCAGTGATTAGGGAATATTACAATGGAAATATGCAGGAAAAAGAAAACAATAAAGAAATATAATAATACTAGTAATTATAATAATACTATTTCCAGTGTTTCCATTATTTTTTTTTATTATTTACGCAAAATGAATGATCTTGCTACAGTAAGAAAAAAACTGGGTCCACTAAAATAATTTCTTTTTTTTTTTTAATTTTCCCATTGTATGAAATGTGTTACCTTGTGTGACTCCTTTTTACTTATTTATTTTAAAAAAAATTAATAATTCACTCGACTATGAGACACACAAATTTAACTGTAACTTGTACTTAATAGATAATTATCTGAAACTTATTCTGCTACATTCTTATTAAATATATTTTATATATATATATATATATATATATATATATATATATATATATATATATATATATATATATATATATATATATATATATATATATATATATATATATATTTCATCTGCATTAATTATGCTGACATGTTTACTTTTGAACAATTATGTTGTCTGAAAATTGTCTGATAAGTACACTTAGGGCAAGGCCTATCTATATTGATTGCTAGAAAATTTGGCAAATCAAAGAAAATTACATAGTAATTTCCCTTTTTCAGTTAATAGTTTTCTTTTAAATCTAGATAATTATATTTTTTATAAGGGTTTCATGGAAAATACATATAATTCACTGTTATTATATTTAATTATTATATAAAATCTGTCAGAAACATTGAACCCGGTATATAATGAAAAATATGCGAGTTACAAGTACATTTTTCTTTATTCTTTTTCTATCAGGATTGGTGTCTTTCTATGGAAAATTATATTGATTAAACGGTTTCAATACCAATAAGTCTTCTATACTTAAATATACATATACAATTTGCATTCTTAAGTAAATCAAAAGGATACATTAAAAAAATCTAAATATGTAATTTTACTGAACAGAAATACATGAACAGATTAAATCTAATCGAAAGCGTTAATTTGGAATTGTATATCCATATCAAAAGTAAAAGGATTCTTAAACAAGGGAAGTTTAATAAGTGAATCAATTTATTAAATAGATGAAAATGAAAAAAAAATGACGGGGATATTGTTACTAGAATTGCTATATGCATGACGTATAACTACTAACCATTGAGCAAGGGTTATATTGAAGCTTGTTTATTTGAAAATATCTGTTGAATCAATGATAAACGTTCAATGAATATAATTAACAATATTTTGAGTTATCATTATGAAGTCATTTCGTGTACTTAGACTGAATGAAAAATTTAAAAGACAACATGATCAATATGGTTTGGTTTCAACTGACAGAGCGTGTAATAATATCGTCTTTATTTGTATGGCTCATTCTTTATTACTTTAAACATTCCAATCAAAGAAGGCGTGTTAGATCTACCCTGAAAATCCTACAAAAATATATTGCCGATGTCCAGTCCATTGCTCTACCAAGCCCCTGCTGTAAATGAGAAACTTCATGCCTACTGTGCTACAGCATATTCTAGAGGACTGTAAATCAAACTTCCAAGATCTTTTTCAAAAAAGAAATAAAATCAGATTTTTATTTAAAAATCAGTAAATTCCAAAGGTATATCTTTTGCTACACTTTATGCAACCATTCCTTACGGTGAATTAAAAACTATGTTTTTTTTTTTTTATAAGACTGCTGCTTCAATATAAACGGAACTCGGAAATATTCATATCTTGATTGGTCATCAACTTATTAATTTATTAATAGCAGAATATGAAACTAGATTCAAATTTACTCACATATACTAATTCGCTAAATGCGTGTATAACTCATTGTATAAACGGGTCTTTATATCAGCTAAAAATTAACCTAGATTCAAAGATATTAAATTAAATGATTTGGTATAAAAGGGTATTCGATGCATATAAAGTAATCAATAGTATTCAAACCTGAGTTGCTACATGTATGAAGAACAGAATGGACCAATCAGAAAGATTGACATTTAAAAAAAAGTCGGGCAAATTTGAATAAAGTAATAGTGAATTGAAAATATTAAAGATGCCATGCATCGTTGCGATGCTTTCATGGTTTACAATTAAGATAAGAAGAGTTAAAGCTACGAATTCCATCTCATTAAAAGCTAAGTCACGGATGACACTGAAGCTCTTAATGCTCGAATTTATAAAGGTGTAAAATTTGCAAATTTGAAAAATTTTAAACCTGAAACATCCTATTATTTTTTTTTAATTTTATTTTCAGGTAATTGTTTTTAAACATCAGTTCTGAAAAAAAGGTATTGGAAATAAACTTAATGAATGAAATTAACAGAGTAATACAAAAAAAAAAAAAAAAAAAAAAATAGCAATCCAGTCGATGCCATGGACCATATAGAGAATTATTTATTTTGGTAACGCTGGCCGATTTAGAAGGGGCGTCGGAGCGCAAACCCCCTCTATTATATACAAAGATTTAGCTTATTTATATGCCTATGAATATACCTAAAAAATGAAACGATATTTAAATGTACCAACAAAATACATTGTGATAGAAAAATCTATAAAATACAAGATTTTATTCTCTTGCAAAATCAGCATAATGTGGATTTTGCTTTTCAAACAATCATATCACGGTGGAATAAAGTCTTTAATCGTCTATTTCAACAACACAATCATGCCATCAGTATCTTAATACCAAATCTTCTTAAGACATTTTCATACTGCAAACGTTGCTTTATTTGCCTTAAAAATTCTTTGAAATGCTTTCACAAACCTTGAAAAGTGAAGAAGAATTGTTTGTTTACGGGTGAAAATGGCGATCGTGAATCGTTAAGAATTGCATGTACTATCTCTTCTGTGGCTGATGAGAGCAAATTAAAGAATATTCTAGGGAATAATGGCAACGTTAATAGTGATCGCCCGCGTGGCACAGTGGTTTTAGCGTTTGCTGTAGAGTCGCAGTGTAAGGAGTTGATCCGTACGTCGCAGTTTCGAATCCCACTGCGAGACACGGAGACTGGTCCTTCGGATGAGACCGTATAAGCCGAGGTCCCGTGTCGAAGTAGGCACTGGCACGAAAAAGGTCACTCAATGCTCAGTGGCCCTGAACATGCTGAATATAGGCAGGCCTCTATGTGACTTCTAAAATTTAGGCGCCAACTGGGTCCTAATTAAAATAATTTAGTCACCAATGCAAAATTTTAGTCGCCAGGTAAATTTTTCTTAGGCATCAATTCAAAAACTGATATTAGTCAATATACAGAGACATGTCCATTGCTAACTTTTTAATTTCTTTTCTACTCTTTATAAAAAAAAAAATTGAAAATGTTTATAGTTCAGTAATTTGACGAACACCAAGTCAAAAATTTTAGGCTTCAATCATAATTTTAAGGCGCCATGGCGACTAAATTAGTCGCCAATTAGAGCCCTGATAGGTCTAAATTTACAGTCGCCCAGCAGCAAGTGGTTGCGTCTCCATATGAGATAAATATTTCACGTTAAACAAACAAGGTCAGTAGTGAAATGCCTTAATATTGTTTTAGCATTAAATACATTTAATTTCTTTTGCCGTTCTAGGAAAATTAGTCCAGAAGTAGGGGCACGATTTTCATATGTAGCTCCATGATGTTAAGGTCATCTGAGTCACTCAGGTGTTCTATTGCTGTTTTCTTTTGTCGTCGTTAGACGTGGGTTTTCAGTCGTAAACTTTTGAATATTTTCAGCTTCTTTGCTTGAACCACTGAACATTTTTTACATGACTTTGGCCTGACGGGTTGGGCTTAAACCCTCAAAACAGTGATACCTTTAAAAATCGTCTTTATACCTCTGAACATCAAGCAGTCAAACTGTTGGTATGATTGTAATAAGAATTGAGCCCTCTACCAAAATTGTAAAATGCATGACCCTAAAGTCAGGGGTTTTGGAATTAGGGCGGTGATCTAATGACATGCAATGAAAATGAATAATTCTATTAAAAATCTTCTTTTATAGTGTCCGGTTTATTTAACAGATAAAGTAAGGGCATATGTATGAAAACATAAAGTGCCTCATCCAAAACTGTGAAATTTTTGGCCCAAGGGTTAGGGTTTCTAGTGGTGAAGGGGGATGTGGCCTGAGCTCTAATGATTTAGTAGTAAAAATGCATTATTTCTTAGGAAATCGTCTTTCTGCTTCTGTGTATTAAGCAAATATTTATATATATAAATAATAAAAATAAAAAAGGGTGTCTCTTCTTGAACTTTAAATTTCATGACCCCTGGATCAGGGGTTCCAATGTTAGGATGGAGATTTATTGATAATTGAATAAAATGCAAATATTATCATAAAATTTCTTTTGTTCCTGGAGCAGATTAACTAAGTGCTTGATTACAATAACCAAGGGTGCCTCATTCTAAAATGTTGAGTTTGTAGTTAGGTGTTCTTATGTAACTTTTCGACTCTATAGATAGTTGTGATGAACGGGACGTCTGCTCTCTGAATTGTGAAATTATGGTTCTCAGGGTTAAGTGTTCTGTTTTTTTTTTTTTTTTTTTTTTGGGGGGGGGGGATCTTTTGATTACAAAACGAAAATGCATAATATCTTTTAAATCATTTTCTATGCTCCTGGTTATTAGCAGATAAACTAAATGCATAGTTACGATAATCAAGTGTGTCTCTTCAAATTCGTGAATTTAATGGCCCCTGGGTCAGGAGTTCTGATGCTAGGATAAAACTATTGATTTTATATGAAACTGCATTATTTCTTCGAAAACTCTCTACTCCTCTCGTGGATATTAAGCAGATAAACTAAGTGCATACATTGTAATGAACAAAGGTTCATCTTCTAAAAGTGTCAAATTTGTGGCCTCAAAGATAGGGATTCTGCTGTTGGAGCGGGCTGTATTGATGATAAAGTAAAACAAAAATCTATTTTGGTGAAAGTCGTTTTCTCTGCTCCGGGATATAAATCTATAAGCCAAATGCATAGTTATGGTGAACTTGTGTATCTCTTCAAAAGTGGTGAATTTCGTGGCCCTGGTTTTCTGGTGTTATGGTGGGGCTGCGTTGAATCTTTATTGAAAACGCAATATTTCTGTGGAAATCTGTCTCTGCTTCTGGAGAGTTTTTACCAGATTTTCGAAATCTGAAGCACATGGTCAATTGTTCTGATGAGGGGCAGGGCTCTATTTTGTTTTCCGTTGAGAGAAGTTATTTCTCCCTGCTATATGTATTCACGAATAATATCTAAACACTGTAAATAATATACTGAAAGGAAAAAGAAACGCAGGGTAAACTTTTTGGGTGAAATAAGGTTATATATCTGAGACGTATTTTCAAGTTATCCTATCTAACATTTAAAATCATCTTTAAAAAATGTAATTAAAATCTCATTTCATTTTCCCCAATAATTCATGAGTTATTGAAACTCATATGACAGTACTCCCCAAAACTGAAAAATGAAAATTCTCCTTATCTCACATGTCTCCCTCGCGCATCTGTCACAGCCTTGATTTTCCTATGCATGGAGTTCATCAGTGTGTTTATCCTTCTAATAGGGATATTATTCAACCCTTCTGAGAAGGCAGTCCTTAGTTGATTGAGACCAGCTTGGACATTTTAAACCCTATCGTCCAGGTAGTTCCACAGATGTTTGATGCGAAAAAGATGGACTTGACAGAGACCAGTGAAGTGGATAAATGTGATTGTTTGCGAGAAAATCTTGACAAACCCTGGCAGTATTGGGAGGGGGGTTAACATACCCAAAAAATAGGCAAACGACGCACGCATACGCGAGTTAGAGGAACACTTACGTAAAGTTGACGAGCTCGCAAACCAAAATCGTGCTATCGATTTCCTTCAGTTCTGGGGTGAATGTTACAATTATGATAGCCTGCTGTATTAATAGCAGTTTTAGGGTTATGTGATGGTGATTATACAGGTGGCAGGATGAATAACCCGATCTTGAAATGGCGCTGTTACGCGTCAACGTCATCGTCACGGTTGGTTGGAAACCTTTCTACGCCCTCTCTGAAGACGGGTAAGACGTTCTATTGTGGAAAAATTCACAACAAACTGCACAGAAACCTGTCGTTGCCTTTGTCCTTACTTAGGCAATACAATAGCCAGACCCCATGGTACTTCCGTCAACCGTACCTTGATTTCAAGAAATGCAAATCGATTTTAAATATCGAAAAACGATGTGTATAACCTAAGTGCAGCAATTGGTACTACGAGATGTGTTGAAAAACATGTCGTCATCGATATGCACGTGTTGTCGACTTTTTACCACTTTCCTTATGTGACGTAATACATTTCACGGTTGAGTAGTTCTGAACACTGATTTTAATGCACAGTAACCAAGATATCCCTATGACCAATTTTCATAATTTTCGGTTATACATTCAAAAAATTTCGCATATTATGTTACTCTGCTTTTCTTTTTCCTTTCAGTATATAAGTAAAATGTCATTTGAATAAGAGAATGAAACAAAGATTTTTATATAATACGGTTTTATAGTACGAAATACTTACATAGTTTTTAATGTTTAGCAGACCTGTAAAGATACATAAAAAAATGTTAGACAAAAATACCCTATCTTTGTACATTACATGTAGATGTTCTTCAAGTACCGAGAGAGACCAATGTGAGAGAGAATGAGATGTGCTTACTAATAGTTTTCAATTACTTTTTCAGTCTGCATAATGGGCAAGTCAGGCAAATGAAATATGGACATAACGAATATTATTCAAGCTCAAAGTCTATTTAGACAGAACAAATCAGAAGCAGAGCAAACACGGACCTCCGAAACACAAGCGGTGGGATCAGGTGCCATGGAGGAGTGAGCATCCCTTGCTGACAGATCACACCCGCCCTGTGCTCCTTGACATGATCGGGAAAAACGAGAAAAAAATCTGTAGACAAATTAGTGTGTAAAAAATGGCCTAACACTCGATATGAAAAATGTCAGTCAGCTTTTGACTTAATGATAGGTTGTATTTGCTGACATATTTATAGTATCGACAAAAATTCTTGCAAAATGATGACTTCTTACTTGACTGCTAATATCCATGTTTAATCAACTTGTTTGTCAATAGCGTGCCTCGTTTTAGAAATTGTTCATGCGCAGAACATGCCCCATATGCAGGTTATAAGGGTATTTTGCTTCATAAGTAAAGGAAAAAAAAGTACTTTGAAAAGAAATAAAGTTCTGGGTCGTCACGTTTATCATAAAGATTCGTTGTTAGATTACCATTAAAGTCCTTTTATAGTAAATATCCACAAATAAAACAGATGGTCAGACGACTCTAGGGAATCTTTTATTTCAAGCTCACTGGGATATATTGAGTCGACATATGAATGGAAGTAGCCATAGTTAATTGATAATACGTCGTCGATATATTTACATTTCGAGTTGAAGACCACTGCAAGTGTTTTCCTCTTTCTGTTTTGTCTAATCTAGAAAAGTTACTACAGATACTACACTACGATATATCAGGAACAGTCGTAAAGCAGCGTAAATATAACTCTTAAAATCAGTGAATTCCAGGTGCTTCTGAAGGCTTCAAACCCTGAACCTACTGGGTATCTTCAGATTTCTCGATCCCCTGCCTCGGAAAGAATTCACACCCCTTCCCCTTTCTCCCTTTATGCAAAAATCAAATTCAACGCATGGAAGAAATCCAGACGAAGTTTTTTAGAAACTGACATGGTTTTCAATTAAACTTGATATTGGACAAATGTGTATTTACTTAATGATTAACCTTTACTCGGCACTCAGAGTAAATCATATACGGTACCAATTTTGATGCACTAGAAGCGAATTACGACAAATTATGTCTCTTCAGTGATGCTCATGCCTTTGTTGCGAAACCTTTGAAAGTAGTGTACTTTTGCCATACTGAAAAATGGGGGAAATGAAAAAGAGTAATCTCTTATTTGTATACATGTAATCGTTATTTATCTATTCTGATGTTAGAGCCATTCTTACAAAGTTAGCTCCATCTCTCATGCACACTTTTTGCACACTTTTTGGTTAATCAAAGGGCAGGCAAGTGTAAATTCTTTATATATGGAAAGCGGTAAGGACAAAAATATATAATATTTTATCACAGTCTAAAATCATTTTAAAATTTAAATTTGTCGCCCGTGTGGCGCAGTGGTTAAAACGTCTGCTTTAGAGTCGTTAGAGTCGTGTAAGGGGCTGATCCTTACGTCGCGGATTCGAATCCACAGAGGGACGTGGAGAATTATTTTATTGTATCACAGTCTAAAATCATTTTTACATTTAAATTTTGGTGCCAATTTGACAGAATTCTTTAGTAAATATTCAAAATTGAAATAAGGTTAAGATATAAAAGCAATGAAAGCGACGGAAAAAGACCGAAGCACTTATCTTTTGTAAACCCAGTTCAATCTCTAAAATATCCTCTTTAATATTTTATCTATACTTAAGAATTCCCATTATGGACAGAATATTGGACCTGTAAGTATGAGCAATTGAAACTCCATAAAGCCTTTGCATCACACAGTATTTTTCTATTTATATTTTTGAAATGAGGTGAGAAATCTGATGAAAAAACTGTTTTTGGATATATATGATATACTTATCATTTAGTAAGCATACAAAATATGAAAAAAAAATGACAAGACTTTCTTCAGCCGAAAGTCCTTCTCCCCTTTAATAATACTAATTCCAAAAGCAATAGATGTTTGTCTCATAAATTGTAATGATTTTCAAAATCAGATAAAGACATGCCTTTTTCCTTTACTGCTTCTGTTATTAAATAAATGATTGGCAAATCATTTTTGGACTTTATATTTCATTATAATTTTGAATACATATTAACATTAGAAACTGATATATGTGTCTCCCTCGCCTTACCAAAAAACTATTAATTATACTAAACATATAAATAATAGGAATATATTTCAAACTGGCCAAAACTAAGAGTGGTGTTTTAAGACATCTTTCTTATATTTGGATTTACAAAACATGCTTATTATTTAAATGTAACGAGTATGTTTCTAAATATTTAAAAAAAAGAAAAAGAATGCTAGTTTTGTGCGGGTTTTAGAAAGGTAAAGGTGATGAAAAATTCCAAAAGGATTGTTATTAATGCAAAGGTAGATAGCATACATTATAACACAGACATTCTCTGTTAAAATTAAATTACCTTTTCGTAAACTTTGCCTTAAAACGCTTATTATTAGAACAATTTGACTATAATTATCTATAATGTACATGTGTGCTTATTTAATCAGTTTATCTTGTTAGCTTGATGACTTAGCCCTTTAGCAGAACGTTGAACTATTAAAACCACATTTTGCATTATACACTTCCCACAGTTCCTAAATTTTCATAAAATATAGCAGTCTAAGGATATAACGAAAAGAAATTAAGGTCGAATTCTTTGGTTGTAGGTGGTTAAGGTCCAAATGGGCATTGTTCACTCTCGTCATGACATCACTAGCATAACCTATGTGTCAAAATTTGAACCCATGCAATGGATCAAACAAATTAAAGAATGACTGAACTGAAGTAGGTCAACTGTCTTAATATATTCCATGTAGCGTTAATCAAATAGCAAATAAAGTTTGATAAGTCAATTATCAATTGATAATTATTATTAGCCAGAATAATCATGTCAGGTAAGCTTTCCTGGTGACAATTTCTTTGTCTGTTGTCTGTCAACTTTCCTCTTTGTTTTTGGACCACCTTAGATAAGATGATTATGTTTTTATAATAAAAGATCATGCCTTGATTCAAAAGGAGATAAAATGGTACTATCAGTTTGGGGTTATATAAATACATCATCACTAAAACAAAAGGGTCAGTGGAGACAGAAAGTACTTGGTTATTTTTGTAAAAAAAAAAATAGTTCAAATTATGTATCCGATGTAAATATGAGGTCACAATGAAATTTCAAGATTTACATTGTGATAAGCAGCAGAAAAGAAGGCATTTCATTGTGTCGTCACAAATATATAATTATCGCGAGGTAGTATACAGACCAGTACCAGTGTTATACTGAAGATAAGTACCAAACACTCAAGAAAAACAGTATTGGAATTAAAGTGTTTCAATAAAAGGTTATTGACGGAATATTGAAATATACGAGGGGTTATCAAAAAGTTATTTAGAACAATTTATCAACGTATCAACATTTCTAAACTTCTAATGTTTAATGTTTCTTATAAATTTTGTAAGCACAGACTACATAGTATTAATTTTATTGCATCAGTCTACAAACCTTTTGCTTACCCCTCGTACTTGATATCAATTCTATCGTTTTCTTTGTTTAAAAATAATCCCGTATATCCGTTTCTTTTCTTGATGATCTACTTTTCGAATTTTTTGCGAATAATTTTAATTAGCAAAAAAAAAAAAAAAAAAAGAAAGCAAAAAAAAAAAAAAAATAAATAAATAAATAAATAAATAAATAAAAAATAAAATAAAAAAAAAAATAAATAAATAAAAATAAAAAAAAAAAAAAACAAACAAACAAAACAATCAAATCAAAAACAAAGAAACAAAAAGAAAACAAAAACCAAAGAAACAAACAAAACAAAACAAAAAATTCAACAAAAAGTCCAGAAAAAAAAAACAACGCAGAAATTATGTCGGTTATTGTGTGCCATAAAAACAGGGGAAAAAGCTTTTCCGCAAAATTTCAAACATGAAAAAAAAAAAAAAAAAAAAAAAAAAAAAAAAAAAAGAATTCTAAATCATAACTTTCAGAAAAAATCTTTGATATTTGGACATTTTTTGTTGTCATGCTCTGAAATTTCCTTTTCGATGCTGAAATTTACGAACAATTGAGCTACATTTCTTTGTTTTCATTGTTTTAGGATGAACAAATCAAAGAAAATTATATTAAACGACCCACATTGCTTACAAGGTTCTACGCAGTTATTGTGTCATTTTATATATGGATATGCTGAAGAACACTGAATAAAACTTAAGAAAAACATTTATGCAAAACTGTGTTAGTTTTAGGTGAAAACCCCTTTTATATTTCTGAGGAATTTTCAAGAAAAGCCTTGTTTTCAGGCCTTGACCGGTGTGACGTCACAGTATCATATGTATAGACCATTTTGCATGTAGAGAAAACAGTCTTGTTAGAAAATAATTTGAGGGTTTTTTCTTTGATTTTTTAGTGTTTTAGTGACTATAGTATTTGTACTTTTTTTTTTATTCATGACTTTTATTGAATTTCAAATTCAGTGTACATTAATGAAAAAAAATTGCCACAATATATATTTCATCAACATTTGAACTAATTTCACCCAAGTCCTGCTAGGAAAAACAAGTCTAAACATGATTCCAAAAATGGAATACTTTTCTAAAACAGAACAATCAAATTTAAAAACTTTAAAAAATGCAGAATATCCTTTTAAGAGAAAGCAGTTCAAAATCTTATCTGATCAAACAAAAGGTATATTTAAACTCAAATGAAACAATTATCACAAGTACACATTTCAATCACATATTAAATAATTATGAATATCAATTGAGATTGAGGGATAACATTTCATCATTTATACATGAACAAGCAAAATGAAAAAATGGATGAACCCCAATAATACCAGACAATCAAGTATATAATCAGGTCTTTTATGGGTTGACGTTACTTCACTCATAAATTAGGAAATAACCATCTTGTTATTGACATAAATGTGAACTTTGTAAAATGTGAAAACCATTATCATCAAAGCATATGTGAACATTATAAAATGTGAAAACAATTATCACCAAAGCATTAGAAGAAATCAAGGAAAATTATATTAAACGACCCACATTTCTTAAAAGGTTCTACGCAGTTATTGTGTCATTTTATATATGGATATGCTGAAGAACACTGAATAAAACTTAAGAAAAACATTTATGCAAAACTGTGTTAGATTTAGGTGAAAACCCCCTTTATATTTTGAGGAATTTTCAAGAAAAGCATTGTTTTCAGGCCTTGACCGGTGTGACGTCACAGTATCATATGTATAGACCAATTTGCATGTAGGAAAAACAGTCTTGTTACAAAATAATTTGAGGGATTTTTCTTTGATTTTTTAGTGTTTTAGTGACTATAGTATTTGTTCTAATGTTTGAACTAATTTCACCCAAGTCGTGCTAGGAAAAACAAGTCTAATCATGATTCCAAAAATAGCAATACTTTTCTAAAACAAAACAATCAAATTTAAAAACTACTATTCTATCCAAAATACATTATTTAAAAAATACAGAATATATTTTTTAAGAGAAAGCAGTTCCAAATTTTATTTGATCAAACAAAAGGTATATTTAAACTTAAAAGAAACAATTATCACAAGTACACATTTCAATCACATATTAAATAATTATAAATATCAATTGAGATTGAGGGATAACATTTCATCAATTATACATGAACAAGCAAAATGAAAAAGGATGAGCCTCAATAATACCAGACAATCAATTATATAATCAGGTCTTTTATGGGTTGACGTTACTTCACTCATGAATTGGGAAATAACCATCTTGTTATTGACATAAATGTGAACTTTGTAAAATGTGAAAACCATTATCACCAAGGCATATGTGAACATAGTAAAATGTGAAAACAATTATCACCAAAGCATTAGAATAGTAATGCAATGATTCAGTTTACAAAATGGGATCATGGAAAAATGTGAAAGCAATTATCGATCACCAAAGCATTAGAACAGAAATGAACTTTATCAAATTATTACTATCCTGGCTTCATTAAGGAAAGATGGTTGAAAATAAATTATGTGTTTTGCCTTGATGGATATTCAGAAAGCTAGAGTGAAATGGGAACTTTTATAACACAAAGCAATAATTATTGCTATGGTTACTAAATTGTTACAACAATTACTATTAAATTATTTTTGTGTACTACGTGTCTAGATGAGGAAACGATTTCTTACATATTTGATACCTAACTTGTATTTTTTTTTGTGAAAAAATAATTGTTTTTTAATTTATTTATTAAATATATATTCATTTGTTTAATATTATATAATATACACAGACAGCTCTAAGATAATATGACAATACACTTAATGAACTGATAAATAATATCAACCTAAAATGATCCGTTAATTAACATTGTTTAATACACAGGGCGTATTACTCTTCCATCACACCAATTCAACTGTTTATACTACTATATTCAGTAATTAATAAATTAATAATGCCACCAACATCTGTATAAACCATATATTTACATATGCACAATACACAGTAAGAGATACATAAAACTTAGAAAGTGAAGAAAAATTTAGAAAAAGGGAAATTTTATGCATATATAATTGATTGTTTATTTTTTGTTTATAACAATAGTAATATAACCTACACATTTACAAACATGACCCTTGTTTCAATGGGAATTTCTAATAATAATTAAAGAAAAGGAGTGCATCACTCCCACTGTAACTAGTATCAAGGGCCAGGTCACCCTCCAATACGGGTCTTTTTGTGTTATAGTGCTCAACAAAAACAATATTTAGAGTTACTGTATTTTTAGAAAAAAGAGGAAGAAAAACAAAAACAAAACAAAAAGCAAAAGGAATTTTCTGAATATATGTATAATTTTTTTCACATATATAATTAATATCTTGCATTACATTTTACGGGACAAAATGAACTTAACATTCATTTTAAAATTATTTTAAACATAAAGTTTCCAGTTACTATTGTGTGTGAAAAAAAAGACACAAGCAAATTAAAGTAACCTAAACAGTAACTACACTAGTGTAGTAAGTGTGTCAGCAAATATTGACTATTACTAGTATTAGAAATACATAGGATTTTGAAAAATATGATTCATTTTCTCCCTTAATTGAAAATTTATAAAATCATGTGATTGTAATAGGAAATTTGATTTCATTTAATTTTTAAAAGCAGTTTTCATACTTGAGTCATTTAGTTTTAGATATTCATATTTAACTTTATTTCTTGTTTTCCATATGACCCATTTATAGACATATATTAATGTATTAACAAAAGTTCTTGGAATTTGCGGTTCCTTCAAGTATCCTAATATTATTGTTTGCTGATCAACTGATAAAAAACCCTTAAGTTGTAACACATAATTAATTATGTCTTTTACTAACTTAAGTGTTGGTTTAACTTTTGTGCAGTGAAAAAGGTGTTGTTGATTTTCCCTATGGTTTTTACACAAGTTGCATAAACCATCGGAAAGTCCGATTTTACTTAATTTATCTTCAGTATACAATATATTTTGCACACTTCTCCATTGGAATTCATGAATTTTATTTTTTACTTTTACTCTTGAAATACTGTCCCAAACTGAATTCAACTGTATGTTATTTTGATATATTTTTGCCCATTTTTCTTGACTTTTTGGAATTTTTTTCTGATTTAAGGATTTTTTATGTTTTTTTTTAACTTGAAATCATTATTATTTACCACTTTATTAGTACCTCTTTGAATGAGTAAATTATTATTCAATTTATAAGGGAGTTTTATTTCGTTATTGGAAATTAAGTTGTTTCTTTTCATTATTTGATAAAAAGACTTAGGAATGGCTGCTTTTTATTTTACTATATTCAAAAATCCAGCATCTTTTGTCTAATAATTCATTGAAAATAGTGTCATTGTATTTAAAACAGTTTTCCTCATCATTCCAAATGCCTTTATTTATTAAAAAGAAAAACCACTTTTATAAATGATTCAACATATAGGGCTTTCCCATTAAATTGTATAAGTTTATTACAGAACAGAGAGAGATTGAGGATTTCTCGACTCTCTGGCTCAAATTTTGAATGAAATTCGCTATATGCGATAAGTGCTCTTTTTTTTTTTTTTTTTAAATAAAAACTAGACTTTTTACTTAAGGAAAATTGAGATAAATCCGAACAAGTGCATAAGTAATATTCTTGACTTGGATGTATATCTTTACTCTGTAACCAGTATTTACCAATAGTATTCCATGTTTCTAACTTTGAATGCATAATTTTATAAATTTTTATTTGTTTACTTTTTATAACATTAAATATATTTGTCATATTCATTCCTCCTTCATGCTTGCTTAAGCAGCACACATTTCTGTCTATTTTATTCAATTAATTATCCCGAATAAAAGACCAGATAATGTCATTTATTTGTTTGGCATAAATATCTGGTTTTCCTCTCATTTCTATTTCATAGCCAATAATTGGAATTATTATACCCGCACTTTCTAAAGAAAGTTCGGGTATATTGTTGTTACTCATGTCTGTCCGTCCGTCCGTCCGTCCGTCCGTCACACTCTTCTTTCTCAAACTCCTCTTACATTTTACACAGTAGCCTAATCATCTTTTGGGAGATGTTTGGTGGTGCCATGTAGATGTGCAATAAAGTTTCAGAATTTTCATTTTCACCCTGGGGGTCAAATGGGGGTCGAAAAATGACGTTTTTTTGCAAAAAGCCCCTGGTTCCCTGAACTCCTCTTACATTTTACACAGTAGCCTAATCATCTTTTGGGAGATGATTGGTGGTGTCATGTAGATGTGCAGTAAGGTTTCGGAATTTTCATTTTCACCCTGGGGGTCAAATGGGGGTCGAAAAATGACGTTTTTTATGCAAAAAGCCCCTGGTTCCCTGAACTCCTCTTATATTTTACACAGTAGCCTAATCATCTTTTGGGAAATGGTTAGTGGTGTCCTGCAGATGTGCAGTAAGGTTTCGGAATTTTCATTTTCCCCCTGGGGGTCAAATGGGGGTCGAAAAATGACGTATTTTATGCAAAAAGCCCCTGGTTCCCAGAACTCCTCTTACATTTTACACAGTAGCCTAATCATCTTTTGGGAGATGGTTTGTGGTATCCTGTAGATGTGCAGTAAGGTTTCGGAATTTTCATTTTCACCCTGGGGGTCAAATGGGGGTAAAAAAAAATGACATTTTTTATGAAAAAAGCCCCTGGTTCCCAGAACTCCTCTTACATTTTACACAGTAGCCTAATCATCTTTTGGGAGATGGTTGGTGGTGTCCTATAGATGTGCAGTAAGGTTTCGGAATTCTTATTTTCCCCCTGGGTGTCAAATGGGGGTCAAATTTTTTTTAAAAAATATTTAACATGTTTAAACATCCTGGTTCCCAGAACTTCCCTTATATTTTATGCACTAGCCTTAAATCATGATCTTTTGGAAGATGATTGATTTTGTCCTGTGGATGTGTAAAATGGTTTTAAAATTTGCATTTCCATGTGGATAGCAAATAGGGGCAGGAAAAAAATGGCCCCTCCCTAACCCATGGGGTCATGATTTGTACAAACTTGAATCTACACTTCTTGGGAATGTTTCCATATTAATCATGCTTTTGTTGTTCTTAAAAAGAAGAATTTTGAAGATTTTTTTTCCTTTTATTCCTCTATAAAACTTTGATCCCTTATTGTGGCCTGACCCTATACTCGGAGGTCATGATTTGAAAACTAGAAATATGTCCATAGGACATAAATGCCTCACCGAATGTATATTATTAATGCAACATGAAAATTTGTATGAGTGTATGAAGTTTGATGAGAATATCTTGAACAGTTTCTTTAAAATTGAAACTAAAATCTAAAAAAAATGGATATAAATGATAAATTCTCACAAAATTATGTATAAGTGCTTGCTTACATAAATATATCTTAGATTGTTTCTTTATAACTAAGCAAAAAACAAATTAAAGAGAAGGGAGGTCAAGGTCACAGGAAAGTGCAAGGTGAAAAGATTTTGATGCTCTCACTAATACATATCAGCATATTGGGTTTGATAAAAATATCTTGATTTATTTAAAACTGAGCTTAACACTTATTTGAGAAAAGAGAGGTCAAAGGAAAGGTTGAGGTCAACATGCTGATGCAGTTGAAAGGCTTATATCAGTATGTATTTACTTTTAGCATATGAAGTTTGATAAAAATATCATAAATGGTTTATTTAAAATGTAGATAAACACTAATTTAAAAAAGTGAGGTCAAGGTCAAAGGAAAAGTCAAGGTCAAAAAAGTTGATGCAATTGATAGCTCTCAGCAGTATATATCAGCATATGAAGTTTGATAAATATATCTTGAATTGTTTATTCAAAACTGATCTAGACACTAATTTAAGAAAAGTAAGGTCAAGGTCAAAGGAAAAGTCAAGGTCAAAAAGGTTGATGCAGTTGAAAAGCTTACATCAGTATGTATCAGCATATGATGTTTTATTGAAGTCGGACATGACAAACACTATATGCCTCGGCCATATTCATGGCAGGGCATAAAAAACTTGAATCTACACTGTATGAGGATGTTTCCATATCAAAATGACTAACAAGCAAATTCAAAGAATTGTGGTCCCCTGCTTTCCGTGTCCTAGTGGATGGGATGCCATTATTTATGACATATTGTTTCAAATATGCACGCCCTATCATATGTCATTCAAAAGTAATCACCAAAGTTAAAATTTTTAAAAATTAGGTAAAACATCAAGGTCAAGGGGTAAAAAAATCATAGCATGCTTGGAAACATCTTGTTACAGGTAATGTACATGTCAAATATGAAAGTCCTATCTCTTCTCAATCAAAAGTTATAAGAAAATATAACATTTTTGAAAAGTAGGTTAAACTTCAAGGTCAAAGTCACAGAGTCAAAAGTCATGATACATTTAGAAAGGTCTTGTCACAGGTAATATACATGTATAATATGAATTCAATGCCCTATCTTTTCTCTTTTAAAACGATCAATTTAAAATAATGTTAAATATTTTGAAAAGTAGGTCAAACTTCAAGGTCAAGGTCATGGGTTCAAAAATCATGGTATGTTTAGAAAGTTCTTGTAGGTAATGTACATGTGAAATATGAAAGCCCTACCTCTTATTATTCAGAAGTTATGACCAAGGTTAAATTTATTGTGACAGACTGACAGACAAATGAGATTTAATGTCCCCTAGGTCCCTTTTGCGAAAACGGATGACAATAATGCCCTTGCTGTTCATGAGAAGAAGATTTATGATGGAAAAAATCCCTTGCATTTTTCTATGTAAATCATTGGATCCCCATATGTGGCCCCACCCTACCCCAGTGGGTCATAATTTGAACAAATTTGAAGCTACACAAAGTCTATGTAAAGAAAGTTTCAACTTTTTGGGCCCAGTCAGTGGTTCTTGATAAGACTTTTTTATAATGATACCACCAAATTTTCACTAATTCTTGATTATCCCCCCTTGAAAGAGGGTGTGACCCTTCACTTGAACAAACTTGAATCCCCTTTACCCGAAGATGCTTTGTGGCAGGGTTGGTTGAAATTGGCCCAGCGGTTCTAGTGAAGAAGACAAAAATGTGAAAAGTTTACAGGCGGAGAGATGGATTACAAACAAAATGTGATCAGAAAACCAGAAAAACTCAAGTGAGCTAAAAACCGATGATCACAAGTTCTTGGAAAGAGTTACAGTATTTGAAAAGCAGTTTTTTTCATGCATTGTTTTCAGAAGCTGAAAAGGTATGACTTGTATCCATGTTGAAAAAACTTCACATTTCAGAAAACAGTATGATTAAAAATAGTTAATCAAGGTGCTTTGAGTAGCAAAATAAGCTAAACTGGTATAGCTAATTCAACCACAGAGCTTAGTCAATTTTAAAATGCACAACCTTAATTTTCAACTCTTAATCATTCTTAAAATATTTATATCATCATTTCTGATTCAAGGGAGAACTAGAGATATGATCAGAAGTATATCCGTTGACTAATAAACATGTACATGTATATTGTGTTTTTTAAGTCATTAATGTTTGTTTGTTGTTAAATGCCCCTCTTGGGAATTTTTCACTCATACGGAGACAACACCACTTAAAAATAATGAAGACGTACAAGTCGGATTTGAGGTTAACATTCATTTTAGGAGTTTTCAACAATTAAGACGTAAAGAGATAACTCCTTCCCCTCGCCCCTTCCCCTTCCCAGACCCCTGTTTGTTCATGTATGCAAACTAGTCTAATACTTTGGTTTGACATAAAAAAAAAATGTGAATATATACAAATAGCTTAATGGTTCATCTCTTTGAATGATTTTCATTCCTAATTCTAGGAGGGTACATGAGTTGACCCAAATTCATGAATGAAATGTCAAGTAATCTTATCATTGATGCACTTTTATTTAATTTGATGTAGCCATATTATGAACATTTCCAGTTCATTAAGAGAGTGGGGATGACCTCCAGGGGTTCATAACCTTAAACCATTAAATGTACATAACATAATAACACAAGAAACAAAATTATGTATAGTCAAATGGAAAAGTTTTCTACTATTTAGGAGTCACATGATCATTTGTCATTTCAGGGACAGGGAGTGGCTAGGGAGATTGGACCCCCCCCCCCTGGAATTTGCAGAGTTATTTAAATAGGACTATATACTGATTTATAGAAGCAAATAAAAAATGACAGATGCCCTCCCCCTTTAAAAACATGGACCCCACCATCATTGTTTTTATTTTGTTTGTTTGTTTGTTTTTCTATTTTTGCTCCTCAGGAAATTCTGGGCTGGAATTTTTTTTTACTGAGGTGTGGACCCCCCCCCCCCCCCCCCCGGAAAAAAATTCCTGGATCTGTGCCTGTAACTGAATGTAATGTCTACAACGGGAGATAACTCTTCAGAATGTGAAATTCGTCTATTGTGGCATCCGATGATCCACTCTCTACCATCGGCTCATACATTCAGTGTCTGAGAGAGAAACGAACGACAACTCTGCATAGGAGATTGCCGAAGATCTTTGATCCTTTTTAAACTTTAACCTAACCATTTGCATTTCGGTTTATTTTACCCCAATCTATACTTAAACTTGTACTTACCGACTGTCATAGGTTCTGTCAACTTCATGAAATATAATCCAATTAAAACAAAAAATGAATTAATTTCCACTGATATACATGTAACAATGCACCATGTGCAATCTAAAGATGATAATGGTAAAACTAGTACTAGTACTGGTAGGGTGACGCAAGCCCAATGTGATGTAGAAATTTTCAAAAAGGTGTTCACATACAGGTACAGTACAAGAACAAATTTTAAAATTATCATAACAAACGATGTTTTAACATAACTTTGCCATCTAGGCCTATTTCCAAAAACAGGCAAATTGTGTGTGGGGGGGGGGGTGACAAAATTGATTGGGTATGGCTTTTCAAGGAGGTTTTTGCCTAATCAAATACTAAAAAAAGTTTGTACATTTTGATAAATTCATCAAAAACACTTTGTACTTAAATAATATTATTTGTTGTTGAGAAAATAAATGTAAAAAGTTCCACTATGGGCCAAAAATTTATATCCCCCCCCCCCTTTTTATCAAAACCTAATTTACATCATTAATTAAATTCTGTTATTTCAGACTGGTAATGTATTAAGTATATGAAATGCGTATAAGAGGTTCATGGGTTACATGGTCACCTGAGCATTTTATGCTCGATTTAACGAATACATGTACTGTGTAAATTATAGAATTATTTGGACTTTTTCCTTGGTAAGCCCAATATGAAGGAGTGTGCATTTAGAGGCAAACACCTTAGTGCGGGTATTACTGTCTCATGACAGCATCTAGTCAAATTCTCTATTATCAACGTTTTCCCTTTAAATGTAAGGTTTCTAGTTTTCCAGAGATGCAAACTGTTCATGATTTTTTCTATTTTTTCCAACCATATTGCACAAGTATCGATATTATATCCATGATGTACCCTTAAAGTTTTTATGTTGGTTTTTATCCATTGAATTGTTTTAAATTTTGGTATTTTACCCTTTGATTTTCCAATAAACAACCCTTTAGTTTTTAAAAAGTTGAATATTGCCCCTGAAGCTCTTTCATTTACTTCTAAAATATGAAAGGAATTTATTATAGTTTCTTCATCTTTATGAAATAGCTGTGTGTCATCGGCGAACATATTTATATACTCTATATGTTGATCTTTTCCAGGAATTAAGATGCCCTTTATCGGAGGATTTTGTCTGATTGCACAAGCCATAGGCTCTATATTACGTAAATTAGGGGAGCTGGGGACAACCTTGCCATGCTGATCTTGATATTGAAAAGTATTTTGATACAAATCCATTTGTATTAATGCAAGTTTTTGATTTTATTAGAAACATTTTTATCCATTAACAATATTTTTCACCAAAGTTAAATCTCTGTAATGTGGCTTCTATCCATCCCCATTCTATCCTATCAAAGGCTTTCTGTTGATCAAGAAATATTATTGCCCCTTCTAAATCTTCTTTTTCTGCATAATCGATTATGTCTTGAATTAATCTATTTGCATCACTTATATTTCTACCCTTAACAAACCATTTTTGACCTGGGTGAATTAATTTTGGCAATACAATCTTTAACCCCTCAGAGAGTATCTTAGCAATAATTTTATAGTCGTTGTTAAGCATCATTAAAGGTCTCCAATTTTTTTTCTCATCTCTTTCATTCCCTTTATGTATTAATGAAATAACTCCTTTAGTTTGCGAGTCACAGAGTATAGCCTTTTGAAAGATATATTTTATTACTTCTGAAAATTCAATTTTAATTGTATCCTAATATAATTGATAAAAAGTTGACGGTATTCTATCTTCCCCATGTGATTTGTTTGGTTTTAATGACATAACTGCTTTGGAGATCTCGTGATCAGTTGTCAAGCATGTTTATGTCACCTTCATCTAATTTATATTGTACTATCTCTAACAATAAATTTCCACGTTCTGTATCCCAACCCTCCGTATTTAGTAATTTGTAATAAAAATTTATTTGCTCTTCAATTATTGAGTCAATGTCAATTTTTTAAGTGCCATTTTCTGCTTTAATTCTACTCCACAATTTTTTTTTTCTCCGTTATTTTTTCTAACTGAAAGAAATATTTAGAAGGTGCTTCTCCTTCTCTAAACCACCTACATTTAGATCTTATAATTGCGACTTCTGTCTTATCCATAAAAATGTCTTTAATTATTTGCTCAAGATCGTTTTGATACTTTTTATCATTTGAAGGACTGTTTTTAATCTTTACTAATTCTTTTTCCAATTTTACAAGATTCTGTTAATTAACATTAAATTTTTTTGACATCTCAATAAATGATATTTTTATTTTATATTTTGTTAAGTCCCACCAATGTAAAATATCCTGACAATTGTCTAAGCTATATGTATTCTTGTATTTTTCAGAAAAATCAACAAAAGTTTTTTTTCGGAAATCTTCATTTCTTATAGTTTTTTCATTCATTGCCTATAGCCCTGGGCCTATTTGGATATTATCTATTTGCAATTTTAATGTTATCAAGTCGTGGTCACTAAATGGAAAGTATATAATTGCACAGTTGTTTACCTTATGTAATATATTTTCACTTGTAAGGAAAAAGTCTATCCTTATGGTCGCTCAGACTTAACATTCATTTCAATGCTGATATACATGTTTATCTCAAGCGTTCATAATATTGCTCCTGATATTTTCTCTCGCTAGCACATACAAAGATTGAAAGAGTTCTTACCGATCAGCCAATTGACAGCGAGCTCCTCATTAAGACATTCTGTAGAATAGTATAAGTACTAACTATTAACAATGAACATTAAGCTTTTTCAAAGCTCACTGCCGAGAATTAACCTGAGAAAAAAAGACAAAGATGGCTATAGTCCTACCAAGACAACACACAATTTTACAACTAGAGGTTTGCGAAGGAGACTCGTCCTTCTATATGGACGTTCAGAGCGGAGAAATCTTTGAAAAGGGAAAGATGATGAGAGTCACAGACATATTCCAGTTGCTGTATCAAACAGAAATTTGCTGCAAGCGCAACACCTGTGTTATCTGAGATGATTCACCATGTCAATATACTTCTGAAAAATTGGACACTCAGACAAAATTTTTTTTCTTTCTTTTTTTTTTTTTTTACAGAATGCGAAAGATTATTCATCGGCAGGAAAGCCATGTTGTTCTGATAATAAACTCAGCTGTTCTAATATTGGATATCACGGAGAATATACCGAAAGAGTCGCTTTACCTCGCTCAGCAGAACATCCCTCTTTTGTAAGATCACCTTCAACTAACTTTTAATTGTCAACAATTTCTTATAATGTTATATTTCAATGCAATGTTCTACTAAAATAAAGAGAATACCTTAAAAAAGAAAACAAATATTGTTGTTTATTTCTATGTTTATGTTTTTTTAACGTCCATGAAAAGAAAAATGTCTGCACTCAAGCTTTTAAATTCAAACATTGCTAAAAATGCTAAATATTGACAAAAAATGGAATCTTAGCGTTATAAAAGTTAAAGTATTCAAAGACCCATTTTATTTCTAAATCTGTATCAAAGTGATTGACTGTGTTTAACTATAAAAATATGTGATAATCCAATTTTCTGTAGTTTCATGATCCCAAGTCAATATTACTAAGCCTTGGTTTGAATAGTACGCAGCTAGGTTAAGTACGTCCATGAAATATACGCCTTACATATTCAGAGAAAATGAGTACAATTTTAATTTTTTCAACAGCATTAGTTTTAATGAATGTGCATTGTGGTGTTTGCACTTGTATATATCGGATCTCTGCTGAGTTCGACCAAAGCGACATCGCTTACATCAGCTGTTTGTCACGTGACAGGTTTAAAAATAGAACATATATGTATTACATAGATGTGCTATAAAATTTATTCGTTTTTTTTTTTAGACAAATTCCTTAACATGCAAAATGCTGGGAGCAACTTCGGCAAAATTATTGGGGGGGGGGGGTCCTCATTTGCAGCATTGTTAAGGCGTACTATGAAGAAATCAACGGAATATAAACGTGCATAAATACATGCTTTTTTAAACTAAATTTATTTTTGTAAAGCTACTATATTATCACTTGACTTTAATTTTAATTGAAATAACATTGTATACCCTGCTCTGTACGGAATTTGGTTTGGTCACGTTACTTGACAGTCACGTGAAAAATGCATGTGTAACAGGCGGGGAAAAATGTCGGCCAGACTTGGAGTCGAAGCCGGGACCTCCCGCTTACGGTGCGGGTGCTCTAACCACTGAGCTACCGGGCCGACGTACCCAATACTCCTTACACTTGTCTGTCAACTTTCCTCTTTGTTTTTGGACCACCTTAGATAAGATTATTATGTTTTTATAATAAAAGATTATGCCTTGATTCAACAGGAGATAAAATGGTACTATCAGTTTGGGGTTATATTAATATATCATCACTAAAACAAAAGGGTCAGGGGAGACAGAAAGTACTTGGTTATTTTGTAAAAAAAAAAATAGTTCAAATTATGTATCCGATGTAAATATAAGGTCACAATGAAATTTCAAGATTCATTTTGTGAAAGGCAGCAGAAAAGAAAGCATTTTATTGTGTCGTAACAAATATATAATGATCGCGAGGTAGAATACAGACAAGTACCAGTGTTATACTGAAGATAAGTACCAAAAACTCAAGAAAAACAGTATTGGAATTAAAGTGTTTCAATAAAAGGTTATAGACGGAATATTGAAATATACGAGGGGTTATCAAAAAGTTATTTTAGAACAATTTATCAACGTATCAACATTTCTAAACTTCTGTTGTTTAATGTTTCTTATAAATTTTGTAAGCACAGACTATATAGTATTAATTGTATTGCATCAGTCTACAAACCTTTTGCTTACCCCTCGTACTTGATATCAATTCTATCATTTTTTTTGTTTAAAAATAATCCTGTGTATCCGTTTCTTTTCTTGATGATCTGCTTTTCGAATTTTTTGCGAATAATTTTAATTAGCAAAAAAAAAAAAAAAAAAAAAAAAAAAAAAAAAAAAAAGAAAGAAAGAAAAAAGAAAAAAAACACAAAGAAAATACAAACAAACAAAACAATCAAATCAAAAACAAACAAACAAAAACAAAAAGAAAACAAAAAACAAAGAAACAAACAAAACAAAACAAAAAATTCAACAAAAAGTAAAAAGTCCAGAAAAAAACACGCAGAAATTATGTCGGTTATTGTGTGCCATAAAAACAGGAGAAAGACAAATCTACCCCTTTTCCGCAAAATTTCAAACACGCCAAAAAAAAAAAAAAAAAAAAAAAAAAAAAAAAAAAAAAAAAAAAAAAAACAACCCTGATATACGGTATATAGAATTCTAAATAATAACTTTCAGAAAAAAAACTTTGATATTTGGACATTTCTTGTTGTCATGCACATGAATTTCCTTTTCGATGCTGAAATTTACGAAAAATTGAGCTACGTTTCTGTTTGTTTTCATTGTTTTAGGATGAACAAATCAAAGAAAATTATATTAAACGACCCACATTGCTTAAAAGGTTCTACGCAGTTATTGTGTCATTTTATTTATGGATATGCTGAGGAACACTGAGTAAAACTTAAGAAAAACATTTATGCAAAACTGTGTTAGATTAAGGTGAAAACCCCCTTTATATTTCTGAGAAATTTTCAGAAAAAGCCTTGTTTTCAGGCCTTGACCGGTGTGACGTCACAGTATCATATGTATAGACCATTTTGCATGTACATGTAGAGAAAACAGTCTTGTTACGAAAATAATTTGAGGGTTTTTTCTTTGATTTTTTAGTGTTTTATTGACTATAGTATTTGTTTTTTTTTGTTTTTTTTTTTTTGTTTTTTTGTTTTTTTTTTGTTTTTTTTTTTTTGTTTTCTTTTGTTTTGTTTCTTTTTCTTTTTTTTGGTTTGATTCATGACTTATTGAATTTCAATTCAGTGTACATTAATGAAAAAAAAAATTGCCACAATATATATTTCATCAACATTTGAACTAATTTCACCCAAGTCCTGCTAGGAAAAACAAGTCTAAACATGATTCCAAAAATGGCAATACTTTTCTAAAACAGAACAGTCAAATTTAAAAACTACTATTCTATCCAAAATATATTATTTAAAAAATAAGAATATCCATTTTAAGAAAAAGCAGTTCCAAATTTTATTTGATCAAACAAAAGGTATATTAAAACTCAAAAGAAACATTTTTCACAAGTACACATTTCAATCACATATTAAATAATTATGAATATCAATTGAGATTGAGGGATAACATTTCATCATTTATACATGAACAAGCAAAATGAAAAAAAAAAGGATGAGCCTCAATAATACCAGACAATCAAGTATATAATCAGGTCTTTTATGGGTTGACGTTACTTCACTCATGAATTGGGAAATAACCATCTTGTTATTGACATGAATGTGAACTTTGTAAAATGTGAAAACCATTATCACCAAGGCATATGTGAACATAGTAAAATGTGAAAACAATTATCACCAAAACATTAGAATAGTAATGCAATGAATGAGTTTACAAAATGGGATCATGGAAAAACGTGAGAGGAATTATCGGTCACCAAAGCATTAGAACAGAAATGAACTTTATCAAGTTATTACTATCCTGGCTTCACTAAGGAATCATGGTTGAAAATAAATTATGTGTTTTGCCTTGATGGATATTCAGAAAGCTAGAGTAAAATGGGAACTTTTATAACACAAAGCAATAATTATTGCTATGGTTACTAAATTATTATAACAATTACTATTAAATTATTTTTGTGTACTACGTGTCTAGATGAGGAAACGATTTCTTACATATTTGATACCTAACTTGTATTTTTTTTGTGAAAAAATAATTGTTTTTTAATTTATTTATTAAATATATATTCATTTGTTTAATATTATATAATATACACAGACAGCTCCAAGATAATATGACAATACACTTAATGAACTGATAAATAATATCAACCTAAAATGATACGTTAATTAACATTGTTTAATACACAGGGCGTATTACTCTTCCATCAGATCAATTCAACTGTTTATACTTCTATATTCAGTAAGGAATAAATTATTAATAATGCCACCAACATCTGTATAAACCATATATGTATATATGCACAATACACAGTAATAGATACATGAAACTCGGAAAGTGAAGAAAAATTTGGAAAAAGGGAAATTTTATGCATATATCATTGATTGTTTATTTTTTTTTTTATGATAATAGTAATATAACCTACACATATACAAACATGACCCTTGTTTCAGTGGGAATTTCTAATAATAAAAAAAAGAAAATGAGTCCATCACTCCCACTGTAACTAGTATCAAGGGCCAGGTCACCCTCCAATACGGGTCTTTTTGTGTTATAGTGCTCAACAAAAACAATATTTAGAGTTACTGTATTTTTAGAAAAAAGAGGAAGAAAAACAAAAACAAAACAAAAAGCAAAAGGAATTTTCTGAATATATGTATAATTTTTTTCACATATATAATTAATATCTTGCATTACAATTTACGGGACAAAATGAACTTAACATTCATTTTAAAATTATTTTAAACATAAAGTTTCCAGTTACTATTGTGTGTGAAAAAAAGACACAAGCAAATTAAAGTAAACTAAACAGTAACTAGTGTAGTAAGTGTGTCAGCAGATACTGACTATTACTAGTATTAGAAATACATAGGATTTTGAAAAATATGATTCATTTTCTCCCTTAATTGAAAATTTATAAAATCATGTGATTGTAATAGGAAATTTGATTTCATTTCATTTTTAAAAGCAATTTTAATACTTGAGTCATTTACTTTTAGATTTTCATATTTAACTTTATTTCTTTATTTCCATATGACCCATTTACAGATATATATTAAGGTATTAACAGAATTGGAATTTGCGGTTCCTTCAAGTATCCTAATATTATTGTTTGCTGATCAACTGATAAAAAACCCTTCAGTTGTAACACATATTTAATTATGTCTTCTACTAACTTAGGTGTTGATTTAACTTTTGTGCAGTGAAAAAAGAGGTGTTGTTGATTTTCCCTATGGTTTTTACACAAGTTGCATAAACAATTGGAAAGTCCGATTTTACTTAATTTATCTTCAGTATACAATATATTTTGCACACTTCTCCATTGGAATTCATGAATTTTATTTTTTACTTTTACTCTTGAAATACTGTCCCAAACTGAATTCCACTGTATGTTATTTTGATATATTTTTTCCATTTTTCTTGACTTTTTGGAATTTTTTTCTGATTTTAGATTTTTTCTATGTTTTTTTAACTTGAAATCATTATTATTTACCACTTTATTAGTATCTCTTTGAATGAGTAAATTATTATTCAATTTATAAGGGAGTTTTATTTCGTTATTGGATATTAAGTTGTTTCTTTTCATTATTTGATAAAAAGTCTTAGGAATGGCTGCTTTTTATTTTACTATATTCAAAAATCCAGCACCTTTTGTCTAATAATTCATTGAAAATAGTGTCATTGTATTTAAAACAGTTTTCCTCATCATTCCAATTGTCTTTATTAATTAAAAAAAAAAAGACTTTTTATAAATGATTCAACATATAGGGCTTTCCCATTAAATTGTATAAGTTTATTACAGAACAGAGAGAGATTGAGGATTTCTTCTCGACTCTCTGGCTCAAATTTTGACTGAAATTCGCTATATGCGATAAGAGCTTTTTTCTCTTTTTATAAAAACAAGACATTTTACTTAAGGAAATTTTAGATAAATCCGAACAAGTGCATAAGTAATATTCTTGACTTGGATGTATATCTTTACTCTGTAACCAGTATTTACCAATAGCATTTCATGTTTCTAACTTTGAATGCATAATTTTATAAATTTTTATTTGTTTACTTTTTTATAAAATTAAATATATTTGTCATATTTATTCCTCCTTCATGCTTGCATAAGCAGCACACATTTCTGTCTATTTTATTCAATTTATTATCCCAAATAAAAGACCAGATAATGTCATTTATTTGTTTGGCATAAATATCTGGTATTCCTCTCATTTCTATTTCATAACCAATAATTGGAATTATCAAATTCTTTATTATCAAAGTTTTCCCTTTAAATGTAAGGTTTCTAGTTTTCCAGAGATGCAAACTGTTCATGATTTTTTCTATTTTTTTTTCAACCATATTGCACAAGTACCGATATATGATATCCATGATGTACCCTTAAAGTTTTTATGTTAGTTTTTATCCATTGAATTGTTTTAAATTTTGGTATTTTACCCTTTGATTTTCCAATAAACAACCCTTTAGTTTTTAAAAAGTTGAATTTTGCCCCTGAAGCTCTTTCATATACTTCAAAAATATGAAAGGAATTTATTATAGATTCTTCATCTTTATGAAATAGCTGTGTGTCATCGGCGAACATATTTATTTTACACTCTATATGTTGATCTTTTCCAGGAATTAAGATGCCCTTTATCGGAGGATTTTGTCTGATTGCACAAGCCATAGGCTCTATTTGAAGCACGTAAAATAGGGGAGCTATAGGACAACCTTGCCTTGCTGATCTTGATATTGAAAAGTATTTTGATACAAATCCATTTGTTTTAATGCAAGTTTTTGATTTTATTAGAAGCATTTTTATCCATATACAATATTTTTCACCAAAGTTAAATCTCTGTAATGTGGCTTCTATCCATCCCCATTCTATCCTATCAAAGGCTTTCTGTTGATCAAGAAATATTATTGCCCCTTCTAAATCTTCTTTTTCTGCATAATCGATTATGTCTTGAATTAATCTATTTGCATCACTTATATTTCTACCCTTAACAAACCATTTTTGATCTGGGTGAATTAATTTTGGCAATACAATCTTTAACCTCTCAGAGAGTAACTTAGCAATAATTTTATAGTCGTTGTAAAGCATCGTTAAAGGTCTCCAATTTTCTTTCTCATCCTCTCTTTCATTCCCTTTATGTATTAATGAAATAACTCCTTTAGTTTGCGAGTCACAGAGTATAGCCTTTTGAAAGATATATTTTATTACTTCTGAAAATTCAATTTTAATTGTATCCCAAAATAATTGATAAAAAGTTGACGGTATTCTATCTTCCCCATGTGATTTGTTTGGTTTTAATGACATAACTGCTCTGTAGATCTAATGATCAGTTATATCGCTGTCAAGCATGTTTATGTCACCTTCATCTAATTTACATTGTACTATCTCTAATAATAAATTTCCACGTTCTCTATCCCAACCCTCCGTATTTAGTAATTTGTAATAAAAATTTATTTGCTCTTCAATTATTGAGTCAATGTCAGCTTTTTAAGTGCCATTTTCTGCTTTAATTCTACTCCACAATTTTTTTCTCCGTTATTTTTTTCTAACTGAAAGAAATATTTAGAAGGTGCTTCTTCTTCTCTAAACCACCTACATTTAGATCTTATAATTGCAACTTCTGTCTTATCCGTATAAATGTCTTTAATTTTTTTGCTCAAGATCGTTTTCACACTTTTTATCATTTGAAGGACTGTTTTTAATCTTTTCTAATTCTTTTTCTAATTTTACAAGATTCTGTTTATTAACATTAAATTTTTTTGACATCTCAATAAATAATATTTTTATTTTATATTTTGTTAAGTCCCTCCAATGTAAAATATCCTGACAATTGTCTAAGCTATATGTATTCTTGTATTTTTCAGAAAAATCAACAAAAGTTTTTTTCGGAAATCTTCATTTCTTATAGTTTTTTCATTCATTGCCTATAGCCCTGAGCCTATTTGGATATTATCTATTTGCAATTTTAATGTTATCAAGTCGTGGTCACTAAATGGAAAGTATATAATTGCACAGTTGTTTACCTTATGTAATATATTTTCACTTGTAAGGAAAAAGTCTATCCTTATGGTCGCTCAGACTTAACATTCATTTCAATGCTGACATACATGTTTATCTCAAGCGTTCATAATATTGCTCCTGATATTTTCTCTCGCTAGCAGATACAAAGATTGAAGGAGTTCTTACCGATCAGCCAATTGACAGCGAGCTCCTCATTAAGACATTCTGTAGAATAGTATAAGTACTAACTATTAACAATGAACATTAAGCTATTTCAAAGCTCACTGCCGAGAATTAACCTGAGAAAAAAAGACAAAGATGGCTATAGTCCTACCAAGACAACACACAATTTTAAAACTAGAGGTTTGCGAAGGAGACTCGTCCTTCTATATGGACGTTCAGAGCGGAGAAATCTTTGAAAAGGGAAAGATGATGAGAGTCACAGACATATTCCAGTTGCTGTATCAAACAGAAATTTGCTGCAAGCGCAACACCTGTGTTATTTGAGATGATTCACCATGTCAATATACTTGTGAAAAATTGGACACTCAGACAAGTATTTTTTTTTTTTTACAGAATGCAAAAGGTTATTCAACGGCAGGAAAACCATGTTGTTCTGATAATAAACTCAGCTGTTCTAATATTGGATATCACGGAGAATGTACCAAACTGTCGCTTTACCTCGCTCAGCAGAACATCCCTGGTTTGTAAGATCACCTTCAACTAACTTTTAATTGTCAACACTTTTTTATAATGTTATATTTGAATGCAATGTTCTACTAAAATAAAGAGAATGCCTTAAAGAAGAAAACAAATATTGTTGTTTATTTCTATGTTTATGTTTTTTTAACGTCCATGAAAAGAAAAATGTCTGCACTCAAGCTTTTAAATTCAAACATTGCTAAAAATGCTAAATATTGACAAAAAATGGAACCTTAGCGTTATAAAAGTTAAAGTATTAAAAGACCCATTTTATTTCTAAATCTGTATCAAAGTGATTGACTGTGTTTAACTATAAAAATATGTGATAATCCAATTTTCTGTAGTTTCATGATCCCAAGTCAATATTACTAAGCCTTGGTTTGAATAGTACGCAGCTAGGTTAAGGACGCCCATGAAATATATACGTCTTACATATTCAGAGAAAATGAGTACAATTTTAATTTTTTCAACAGCATTAGTTTTAATGAATGTGCATTGTGGTGTTGGCACTTGTATATATCGGATCTCTGCTGAGTTCGGCCAAAGCGACATCACTTACATCAGCTGTTTGTCACGTGACAGGTTTAAAATTAGAACATATATGTACTACTACAAAGATCGTTAAAGTTCAAAGATACACGGGTATATTTCCCCTATAAAATTTATTATGTTTTGTTTAAGACAAATTCCTTAACATGAAAAATGCTGGGAGCCACTTCGGCAAAATTATTGTGGGGGTGGCGGTGGGGGTGGGGGGTGGGTCCTCATTCGCAGCATTGTTAAGGCGTACTACGAAGAAATCAACGGAATATAAACGTGCATAATACATGCCTTTTCAAACTGAATTTATTTTTGTAAAGCTACTTTATTATCAGTTGACTTTAATTTTAATTGAAATAACATTGTATACCCTGCTCTGTACGGAATTTGGTTTGGTCACGTTACTTGACAGTCACGTGATAAATGCATGTGTATCAGGTGGGGAAAAATGTCGGCCAGACTTGGACTGGAACCCGGGACCTCCCGCTTACCGTGCGGTTGCTCTAACCACTAAGCTACCGGGCCGACGTACCCAAACCCCGTTACACTTGTAATGTGTACTGTGTGTAGGTCATAAACAAATTTCAATATTCCAAGGGCATACCCTAGTTAGAATTAAAAATTTTAGTAATAAATTGTATATATAAAACTTGTAATTTATGAAAAGTGCCACTGCTTTAAATAGAATTCGCATTTTATTAGTTTAATTTCAAGTTATTTGTCTCTAGTCGAAATATGTGTCACCTTAACCAAGTATTTAATTTATTTATTAAGTAATGCTCTCGATTTCAGAAAAGCAGCAGCACTTTTCAAGTTAAGGAGTGTTTCCATTATGCATATTAAAAAAAATGGTCAAGATCTATTAAGTGTATGCATTTGGGAAAAGTCGATTTGGTATGAAACATGCACACCCTGTGCACAAAAACACGGTAGAATTATTCTGATTTAACTAGCGACAAAAATGAATGCAGTGATAAGTTTTGATGTGTTCATCACTCTTATACAGTTAAAACCACAAATTATTTCATTTTCTGTTATCGTGAGGAATTGCTATATTTGTGTGATGTCAGAGTAGACATTTCCCGTATAAATTAGGTCCCGCCCACTTTATGCAGCCTTAACAGAGCTGCGTTCTCGGGAATTGTGTAAAATTTCGCCGTCTTTCTGTAAACTCCAGACATATATGTAATACGCATTGGAATAATGTTACATTACGGAATAAGTAAACAATGCACAACCAGCACCCAGCACTTTTCAGTTTAGTAGGAATAATAGCTGCACATGTTTAAAAATTCAGAATTTATAGTGAAGTCAATATCGTTGAACATTTGACATTTTCGAGGGGTTGTACAACTCATTCTACGCCGCTGGAATAAGTCTGTCCGTAAAATATCAACCTGTTCTAATATTGTAGTAACTTCTCTGACCTACCTAGATATGACGTCATAATAACATATGACGTTAAGCCACTGAATACTTGAGCTGACATAACAGCGGAAGTGTCATAACTTTTACATTCCTTTCACATGACATGTAAAGATTTTTTAGGTTGCTTTTCGATTTAAGCATCTGGAATGTTCTTTAAGCTTAAGTGTGCTGTTATGATGTTGAACATTAGAATTTAATATCGTTATTCCTTTAACTTGTCCGATATACATATATTCAAACAATAACCAAAAAAAAAAAAAAAAAAAAAAAAAAAAAAAAAAAAAAATACTGTGAAACGCTCCCCTTTACACGTCCGTGGATAGAGTTAGAATTTATAAATCGTGTATATATTTGACTGGCACAAATGATTAATAAGGATGGATTAAAGACATTCTGTGTGAATCTACTACAAAAGTAAGTAAGTCCTCTAACTGAATTTTATGATTGTATGTAATTTATCCTATTTTGTATAAATTGCGATAAAGATTGGAAAATGCCCCATTGTATATCGGTAAGTTGAATTTCTCGCGGAATATTTTCTCATGAAATAAAATTCAGAGTTGCTCTCAGCACTTTATATGTACCAAAGATCACGATGAATTGAATTATGTGACAATTTTTTCTCAATAATGTTGTTTTGCATTTGTGCCGATGCGGTTTTTGTCTAACATTCAGGAATTTATAAGTGTGCGTCACGTGATCAACTAACTCATGTGACATCACAAAAATGCATTATTATAATACCTGATTACACTTTCATCACAAGTTGACTGCAAATTCATACATAGACAAAAAATTGAAATTAAAATCTACCTCAAATAAAAATGTATATTTTAATGCATATTACTGGAGTATGCCTTCGGACAGCCTCAACATAACTGCGTAGCACGTTAGTGTACAAGTGTGCTCGGTACGGCTATATATAGTCTACACTTTATCATTTTAGTTTGACATTAAAATGTGCATTTATATACTTTAGAAAATATGTCTTGATTTTGGTCCAATTAAGCTTGTTTCGTGTTTATTTTCATTTCTACAAACTACGATAATAGCTTGATCCACGCCTCAAGTACAGATATAGAGATACTGCCCGTCAAACTAAGAAATGACGTCATCGTAATAACTGCAGCGAGATCAAGGTGGCTTTAATTCTACATACACTAAGTGCTATTTTGGCAAGATCAGCTCCGTATCCATTCATATTTTATTATATTTCTAAGGAACGAAAGTATTTGAGTGTGTTTTAAAGAGAAGATATAGTATTTATTCATCGAGATTCATTTGTATTGTTTTTAACGTGACGTCATAATAGCTTTCCCGAACCTCTGCATAGGCTGACGTAAATATGGAAGTTGATATTAACAGGATGCTGGATTCCTCATTGAAAACATTTATATAGTATTCGGAGACCAAGTTTTCCAACAAACTGTTGGAAATTTCGATGGGCACTTATTGTGCTCGTTTATTTGCTGACCTGTTTTATATTCTTATGAAGAAGAATTTATTTAAAAAAACACTTCTACACGAGAAGGAGAAAACACAAGCTTTGGCCTTCGATTTGATACTCAGATATATCGATGATGCGTTTTTTTTTCAATTAAGAATAATCATTTTCAGTTGTTTGTCGACTAGAGTCTGCCACATCTGTTTCATATTTAGAT
Source organism: Saccostrea echinata (assembly GCF_033153115.1). Classification (NCBI taxonomy): domain Eukaryota; kingdom Metazoa; phylum Mollusca; class Bivalvia; order Ostreida; family Ostreidae; genus Saccostrea; species Saccostrea echinata. The sequence goes on along the minus strand of NW_026889751.1, from coordinate 18,988,327 downwards.
ATTTTACTGACTATAGACGATAAAGGCCAATTTACAACTAAATTGTAGGACAAACTAGATGACTTTAGCTTTTCCATCTTCAACTTTCCTTATCTATGAGGAATAGTCCACTATCAGCTTATGGTTTTAATGTTTCCGAACTTATTAGCTACTCAAAAGATTGCTCTGAGTACGATCAATATTTAAAGCGAGGCAGGCTTTGCGCAGATTCTTTGACGTTACAAGGATTTCAACAGCCTCGTTTAAAATCAGCATTTCGTAAATTTTTGGATCATAACGACCATAATGACCTAATGAACAAATCCAACCTATTTTATTTAAGGGCGGGCTTTCCCTTACAGACTTCTAGACTGAAAATTGTGTACAAATGGTTCTTCAACAGACAAAATGTTATTTTAACCAATAATAAGGGATAATTTTGAATTGCAAATAATAAATTTACGGTTCAAATGTAGATCTGAAAAACAAAATAGATATACATTGTATATACAGTAGAAAATAAGTAATGAACTTTCATTCTGAGATGTGCCATTTTCCCGGAATATTATTCTCTCTTAGTGGTAAGCACGATTGAAATTCCAAATACATCCTCATTACATAAAAACGTGAAAAGATGTGCAATGAAATCAATGTCTTCCTTTTATGCTTATATGTTAATTAGTGTTTCCAAAAGCTTCTGTTTCCCTACAAATTTGCCGTTTTATAATCGTAAAGCTTCACAACCCTAATATAGAAAATTTCCTTGAAAACTATGAAATAAATCTAATGATACCTCTGTTCTGGAACAGAATTGCATTTTTGGCGCTATATTGTTAACATATGTATGTTTTGTAATTAGAAGTTAACTATAATTAACTATAGTTACTATAGTTAATTATAGTAAAGACTTTGATGCTTTGATTTACTATAGAACTTTTATCAGATTTCAAAGCTAAAAATCTCTGTAATTCGACAACAGTTATGTAAAATTTGGAAATTATGTGTGAATATACAAAAAATAGTTCCAATCAATATTTAAAAAAAAAACAAAAAACAAAAATAAAAACAAAAAAAAAATAAATAAATAAAAACAAATGTGCATGAATTGAAGAACAAAACATGAAACAATCTAAAATCCATAGTAAAAATACTTTGATTTACTATTAAAATAGTGAAAAAAAAAAAAAAAAACTTTGATACTATAGGAAACTAGAGTAAACTATAGTTAACTATAGCATTTTTAGTTAGGAATTTAATCTCTTTGTGAAATAAAGAATTTTTTTGATGCATTACAGGAAAAATAGCATGGAAAATGTCGTTTAAGTTGGTTTCAAACGGTATAAAAGCTGCATTTGTTGAAATATAAACTCTACATGTCCAAAAAAGGCGCAGAGATATCACAAAAAATTATTTAATATAAATTGACAAGATAATGGGCATATCCTGACATTTTTACCAATAAATTAGAAAAAGGTTTCCAAAAATCGTAAACATTTTTTAAAAAGTTAATTTTAAAAAGGTGTTAAAAATTATTTACTTTACATACATGTATGTCATGTATTTCTATTATTTGATATTTCAGTGACTCATTATTCATCAGTCTAATCAGACCATTTCTCATTATAAATATGCACTTAATTTCTCTGATGAGTACTCAAGAATAGTGAAAAGAATTTTTGATAGAATTAATGCAATTTTAATACATAATAAATTTATAATCAATAGAACCCTATCCCTTTTCCTGGTTCAGGGTCAATGAATTTCACAGTATAAATGAGGCATCCTTGCTCATCATAATCAGCTCAGTCGGTAGAGCGCTCGCTCCGTGATCAGGAGGTCGTGAGTTCGAATCTCGGCTGCGACTGACCTAAGTCGATAAAAAAATGGTAACTGTTCCTTCGCCATGCGCTCGGCACCTTGAAGTGAAAGTATCGGGTCCTTCGGATGAGACCTTAAAAACCAAGGTCCCGTGTCACGGCAGGCGTTACAATAAAGATCCCTCAAAGCTCAATGGCCCTGAGTGCCGAGTAAAGGTTAAAATTTGAAGACCTTCATCGATATATGGTGACGTCTCTATATGTGTGAAAAATTCTCGAATGGGACGTAAATCAACATACAATCAGTCAAAAAATCAGGCATTTGGTGGTTTGATTTCTAGATATCCAGATGCAAAGAAGATTTTCAAATGTTTATTGCATTTTCACTATTATGACCAATAGAGTGCCACTCTAACACCAGTACCACTGACTCAGGGACGATATCTTTTACATTTTTTTTGAAAAGACATCTCTGCTCAATATAATACATATTATAAACTTTTTTCCTACTAAATACCAGAAGATTTTTAAAGAATAAAAGCATTTCAAATGATCAGTATAATTCCTGCCTACCTGTAAAATCCCTGACTGAGAGGTCATTGATTTCAAAATCTTGGAATATACTTGCTCAAATAAATCATAACTCTGTTTATATTCTAAATATTCAGAAAATACAAATGTTTATTGTATATGATATGTATTCAGCTGTTATTTCTGACAAAAGATCACTTTCAGGAATCTGATCCGAATTTCAAGATGCTTTAATTTTCAGCATGTCATATCTACGGCCTCACTAAGATATCTGTTTAGATATATACCTCTTTCACCTTTTCCAAGAAAATACTTTAGATTTACAAATTCATTCTTTTATTTCATTTTTCTTTTTTCTTTTCTTTTCTTTTCTTTCTTTCTTTGTATTCTAATAATCTTTTCTCATTTATTGTATCACGAAACACCTTATATTAATTGATTTAAATAAATAAGAAGTACATTGCAGTCAATCATTTATGAAAGTAATCGCGTTTGAAAGTTTCCATGGCGTACATAAATAGGTGTCTATGAGGAAACAGAAAGTATAAATGTGAACGGTTATGTTACGGCAGCACTTATTTGGCAAATTTACACTTTTATTGTTTTAAATGTAACATTCATAAATCTGATAAACAACGGATAAGCCATTTACGATTATTTTTCACTGTGTAATCGTCATTGAGTCTCAGGCTCAAAGAACCATTCTACTACGTCTCATCATGTGACGTATATAAATAACAAAAATATGTCCTTCTGAAAAAAATGTAAGCTTATCACCAATCTTGGGATAATTTATGGAACGACTTTACTTTACCGGTCCCCAGAAAAACGCGCTAAAATATAGTGTCGCCGTAGGCGACTTCAATATATATGAGATCGCGTGAGCGATCGAAAAAAATAAAAAATATGAGGTTTTAAGCCTTTTTGGCCCCAAATTCGAATTCTACGGTTAAAAGTTTAGTTTAAAACTTCGTTTTTAAACGAAGTTTTTAACCTCGTTTTCTGAAAAAAAGTAATAAATGTTGTTTATTCAGTGAAAAGGAGACAAAAAATAATTGTGAACGAAGCGCGTGCGGCGCAGGCTTAGTGCCGTTTCTTTCGTACTTAGCCATTTTTTTCATGTAAACAAACCAACGAGATGTCGTTGAAGCTGAATTAAGATCTTGCAAAAAATACAGATGCAACTGAATTTCTTAATTAATCTAAAAGAACAAGACACTAACCCTAATCTCTCGGATGGTATGCGAGGACTAACCCAAATCTCCCAGGCGGATGCTAAACCATGCTAGACTAACCCATGTGCGAGGACTAACCCTAATCTCTCGGATATATGCGAGACTAACCCTAATCAGTCGAAAACTTATGCAAGGACTAACCCTAATCTTTCAGGTGGGTGCAAGATTAACCCTAACCAGTCGAAAAATGTGCAAAACCAACCCTAATCAGTTGAGTGACGTAAATCTTACGTCATAGTGCAATGAGCGCGCGGATCTTGCGGATCTGGGGACCGGTAAAGTAAAGTCTACCCTAATTTATTTCTGTTTGTAAAATAATTTTGTGAAAAAATCTCTAGGTCATGTAAAATGCTGGTAGAGGCCTTCTCTCCTATCATAGAATGAATCGAAGAATACGATCGAAGAATTTTCATTCTTGTTAACCACACGATTCCACCAGCGCTTTCAAAGTAGCTTAATATGACGTCATCTTGTATATTCAAGTAAATTATCTGGCTTTAGCCTAAACATACCCGCTTTGATATGCAAAATGTGTACGTTTCAAACATGTTGTTTAAAATAACTTTGATTTTAACACATTTTTCTCTGAAAAAAAATAACTATAGAGTGTAGAAAAAATTGTCCGTTTCGTTTAAAATATTTAAAAATACAGAGATTTTTTTAAACCACCCATTAAGGTTTTTGTCAAAATTTTTTTAGCCTCCGTAAACACTTTGAAACAATGAAGATCAATGGTAGTTTTACAAGAAGCATAATTTTATGTATTGAATTACAAACTATTACAATGTCAATTGCATTTTAATTTTATATTGAACAGGGACCAAAATTTTGCCGTTACCATTACTTGTCCTTTACCAGTTAGAATTGCAAACTTTACATGACCCTCCCTATAAACAGGTGAAATATGTAGAGAACGAACACTAATCAAGCTAAAAAGTCAACTTAATATAATTATACAAAGTGGAAGCAGAGCAAACACGGACCTCTAAAAGACCATAGGTGGAATCGGGTGCCATGGAAGAGTAAGCATTTCCTGTATATTGGCCACATCCGCCGTGTCCTTCTTTTCGTAACTGGGCAAACGCAAAAATCCGTAGATAATTCAGTATGAAATTAATGACCCTAACAATGAGCCAACAATGAAAATCATCAGTCAACATTTGACTTAATGATAGATTGTATCCGCTTACAAGGTCATTGAGTCGCCCGCGTGGCGCAGTGGTTAGAGCATCTGCTCTAGAGTCGCGGAGTAAGGAGTTGATCCTTACGTCGCGGGTTCGAATCCCACTGTGGGACGTGGAGACCGGTCCTTCGGATGAGACCGTATAAACCGAGGTCCCGTGTCGCAGTAGGTGCTGGCACGGAAAAGATCCCTCACTGCTCAATGGCCGTAAGTGCCGAGTATAGGACAAAATTTGCAGCTCTCCACCGGCAAGTGGTGGCGTCTCCATATGAGTGAAAAATTCTCGAGAGGGACGTTAAACAATATACAAACAAACAAACAAGGTCATTGTATCAACCATTGAATTTGCAAGTTGTTGAGTTTAAGGAGACTGTTAGTATCCTTGCATCATCAAGTTATCTGTCCAAAGCTTGTCTCGCATTGGAAATCTTTCCTACGTAGAACATGCTCTTGTGTATTGAATCAATTGCACAGCTAGGTTAAGGACGCCCATGAAATAAACGCCTTAACATATTTAGAGAAAATGAATACAATTTTTAATTTTTTTTAACAGCATTAGTTTTGATGAATGTGAACTGTGGTGTTTGCACTTGTATATATCGGGTCTCTGCTGACTTCTGTCAAATTGATATCGCTTACATCAGCTGTTTGTCATGTGACAGGTTTAAAATTAGAACATATATGCACTTCTACAAAGATCGTAAAAGTTCAACGATATACGGGTATCTTTCCGCTATATCATTTATTCTGTTTTGTTTGAGACAAATTTCTTAATATGCAACTTCCTCGTGCCGGGGAATTGTGTAAAATATAGCCATCTTTCTATAAACTCCAGACAAAGATGTAATACGCACTGGAATAATGTTACATTATGGAATGAATAAAAAATGTACAACCAGCTTCAAGCACTTTTCAGAATAATAGGAGTAATAGCTACACGTGTCTAAAAATTCAGAATTTATAGTGAAGAGGATATCGTTGAACGTTTGATATTTTTGAGGGGCTGGACCCCTCATTCTAGCACGTTACTGTACAAATGTGATCCTTACGGCTATATATAAAGTCTACACATTATCAATTTAGTTTGACAATAAAACGTGGATTAATACATTTTAGAATATGACTTTATTTAGGTCAAATTAAGCGTATTTATTTTTATTTTTACAAACTACGATAATAGCCTGATCCACGCCTCAAGTACAAAGAAACTGCGTGTCAAAGTAAGAAATGACGTCATATCAGTAAGTACAGCGAGATCAAGCTGGCTTTAATTCTACATACTCTAAGTGCTATTTTGGCAAGATAAGTTGCACATCCATTTATCTACATTATTATTTATAAGAAACGAAAGTAATTGAGTTTGTTTTAAAGAGAGTATATAGTATTTATTCATCGAGATTCATTTTTATTGTTTTAACGTGACGTCATGATAGCTTTACCAAACATCTGCATAGGCTGACGTAAATATGAGAGTCCTTAACCTAGCTGCGTGAGGGATATAAATTTTAAATGCAGGTGACAATGGCATAGTGCTTCAAGAGAAATTGACTATAGAAAAATTGAAGTCTTTTTCTAGTAAAATATCAACGAATGAAGCAGATATGTCAGACTTTGTGGAATCTTTTTTTCGAGCTCACTGGGATATATCGACGCAAGAATGAAAATAAATTTGTGACGTAGTATATAATGTTTAAAGTTAATGAAAAGTTAATAAAATGTGAAAGGACTCAGAATGTGTTTTGTACTGTAATTTAGATTCATTCTTGATAACTTTGGTAGTTATGTATGCTATTTGATAACAAGTAATTTTTAATGTTCTGAAACCTGATGGGTTGAGTTTTATTAGATACTTGATTATAAACTGAAGTTTCTCCCACCCGCAGATTGCCAAATTAAACAAATAGTTATCTAAAATTTAATATAGTTATGGAGGTTGGATCCTGCCATCAAAAGTAATGAGAATTTTTTTTATCACGTATATTTTTAGAATTTATACACATAGCTTGATTAAAAATCAAAACTAAAATGGGGGTCAATGCGCTTCTTTTGGCGCTACAGACCATTTAGTTTGACCTTTTTGCAATGTAAATACATCTTACACATAAATCAATTTTTGAAGTTTTTCTCCAATATTTTTTATTCAAATAAATTATGGGAACAAACACAGTCTTATTTCATCTTGAATAGACACATTAAAATTTGTGACAACGAAAAAAATTTCAAATTACTCCGCATGTTCAATTATTTGACCTTTTTGCACTCAAAAATTTTTCATTTTTCTGGCATTAAAAATTTAAGAAGCAAAAATATCATTTGAAAGTAATGACTTTTTACTGAATTTAAGAAGAATGGTTTAAAGTATCTTATATATTCAGAAAAGAAAATAAAAATTTGGGGTCTGCGATGTTAATTTTTAAAATAGTGCTAATTTTAAGCTTAAAATAGGGATTTTTTCTTGATTTTCACAATATATTTGCTATATTTATCAAATATGATGATAAAATCCATGACAGTTTATTTAATATATAGTTTAGGACCAGTATAAAACAGTACACTGCACAAAAAAAAAAAAAAAAAAAAAAAAAAAAAAAAAAAACTCTGTGTGCAGACTGCATGTAAAAATAGGAATCCAAACTTAACATACTTTAAATACTTCGAAAGAGAAAAAAAATTATCATTTTCTTCTAAAAGAATTCCGCCACAAAATATAGTTCCTCACTTAATACTTTTGGTATGGAATTTATTCATGGAGTTTTAACTGAATATAGTTTATTGGGATTGTAGAATCCAAAATTATTACAAGAATTAAAACTTTATGCAGAATATTTGAAATATAGGTTAAGATATAAATCTGCTCAAAAACTTAGGAGCGAACCTCGTTAATCATAGTTTTCGATTTTATGTTTTTGCTATGGACGTCTCCCTAACATGGAGAACGAAAAGTACACATAAAAATCATCCATTTTGCACTACCTAAAATATACCAAGTATTTACGAGGAAATAATTAATTTAGAAATGAAAAGGAATTGTGTTATATTTCAAAGTGAAAATCATTTTCTATAATATTTCGCAAAATTGGGGTTTTGTACAAATTCATTTTCCATGTTAAATAAATAAATGAATAAAGAAAAAAAAAAACAAAAAAAAAAAAGGAAAAACAAAACAAAACACATGACTGCTGTAAAACAGTATAAAATAATTGACTTTGTACTGTTTCATTTCAAGTTCACATTTTGTGCTGATTATAGTACATGTGTATAATGCGATATTCTGTCCATAAAGTAGTTTATTAAAACACACAAGGAAATATATTTTGGCAGTAGAATGACTTTTTTTTTTTTTACAAAAAATACATTTACAAATTCCATGATTAGTATAAAGATCGATGCTTGAAATCATGACATATTTTGAACATTTCAAGTATATTTAGGGGTAAGCATTATTTTTCTAATAAAAGAATTATTTTCCATCCTTTTTTCACTATCAAAGCAAAAGATAAGGGAACAATGCAAATGACGATGAATTTCAATTCATATATCGGAAACATTAAACAGTACGGAAAAAAGGTTGACTTTGCTGAAGCTGTTAATTCTTTTTGGGTTTAAATGAGTTTTAAAGGGTTTTTAGAAATTGAAAAAAAAAATGAATCATTTAATTTGTCTGAAGCCCTATTGAAAAGTCTATGTAAGTGGAAAGGTTTTCTAACTTATGTCCTGCATTGAAATTTTGGCAACATCTGATGTCAATTAAATGTCAGTTAAACACCATATGTATCATTGTTTTTCATCATGAATCCTTCATTTAGTAAAAACATAGATAATAAGTATCTAATTGAATACACGATGAGTACTTTGAACTTTAGAGTGGCAATTATGGTATGACTCAACAAAGATTCACTTATTTGGATGTAATAAATTTTTTTTAAGTTTAAGCATACATTTTTATTTCAGTTTGTAACAGTTAATCTCATTTTGCTTTCAATGAAAATATATTTTAAAAAAGTTTGTTTGGTACGATAAGAAGAGTAGAAATGTTATTCTTTTACGAAAAAGTGTTATGAACAAAAAACAAACGACACCTGTGGAACAATACCTTCATGACATAGAGAAAAAAATTTATCCCCCAAAAAAGAAACAAATTTAGAATCTATACCCGAAAGAAGGAATTTCTACTAATCTTTTATAGAAATTTGCATAATGAATGAAAGATCATGACCAAAGACTTTTGTCAAAACCGTACATTGTTCCTTTGTTGCTTAACGTCCACCTTAACGTCGTTTGAAAACGCGGCGAAGACCTGCAAATTTAGACCCATGTTTGGCACCCAAGGCCATTGAGCAGTGAGGGATCTTTTTCTTGCCAAAACTTACAGCAACACAGGGAATCGGCTAATGTGGTCTCATCCGAAGGACCGATCTCCACGTCAGGCATTGGGATTCGAGCCCGCGACACACATGAAATGATCAACTCCTTACATAGCGATTCTAGAATAATGCTCTAACCTCTGCACCCGCATGCGACAAAACCGTTTATTAAAGCATATTTTTTTTAAATATACCGAAAAAAGTAAATTTTAAAAATAGCGAATCTTGCAAAAACTATCAGCTTTATTCAGAAATTCTGCAGAACGTTTTTGGCCGTAAATATGTGGTTGTGAAAGCAGTCATGGGTATAGATATTAAATTCATTATCCAAATTACCAAAACACATTGGTAGAAACTACTCCTATGGGTACAAAAATAGCAGTCGCCCGAGTTCGGAAGTGGTTATAAAGTTTGCTCTAAATTCCAGGAGTTAGGAGTTGATCCTTACATCGCGGGTTCGAATGCTCTGTGTGATGATAGACCGATCCTTCGGATGCCGTATAAACCGAGGTTCCGCGTCGCAGGAGGTACTGGCACGGAAAAGATCCGTTATAACTTAAAGGCTGTAAGTGCCTAGAAAATGTTTAATTTTTTTGCAGCTCTCCACCGGCAAGTGGTGGCGTCTCAATATGAGTAAAAAAATCTCGAAAGGACGTTTAACAAAAACGCAGTCGCTTACACTGCTTTTGACTCCATTTTGGGTTACATACAATGGCTTGCAAAAAAAAAAAGTTTCTATTCCCACTTCTATGAACAATGTAAACATTTTCCTCTTGCAATATTTGATAATATTTGATCAAGTGAATAGGGTTAAAGTAGGTATCGAATATTTTAGATTAAACGTATATAAATTCACTTTTACTTCTCCTTTTATTGCAAATGTTGCTTTCAAAAGTTTTAACCAAGTTGTTGGGTTGCAAGATTAACGAAACAAGTGTCAGCAGGGGATGCATACGTATCCTAATCCCAAGTCTCTTTTCAGAGGTTTGTGTTCGATCTTCTCATAATTTGTTTTATTTCGACGCGGATGGAATTTTGATAATGATTTCTCTTTTCGTTATCTTCAAATTTCATGTAAACAAACATGAAAGAAAACTGTCATTGCTTTTTTTATTTTGGAAATATTTATCTTTCACTAGATGAACGTTATATGTTATCATATGGGTAGATTTGGAGTTTTTTTCTTAATTTAAATCCATACTTTCATCTACCTTACTTAAGGCTAATTCATGCAATTTTTATTTACCACAGAAACTTTCAAAATCATCAGCATGTATCATCAAATATAATTTCCCTTTCTTGTAATTTTAGAATATTTTTCCTTTTAAATCAAAGATGATGCACAATTCAGTCAACATGATACTAGTAAAAAGTATACACTTGCTGAATTACTGCAGTTTTCATTAATACTACTTTGCAGCATTCCAAATTTTGGCCAATCAGCGTTTAAATCATTACGTCAGAATACGAATGGTGCAACTCGTTATTTTCATAATTTAAAGACATATCTATGAACAGTAAATTATCATCATGTTAAATATTACCTACTAAAATCCATATCATATAATATATCAGCCAGAGGGACCCCATATCAGCCCGATGGCCGAAGGATAAAGATACTTGTTAAAAAAAAGTTAAGACATATCCTTTTGAGCTAACACATTGCAGTAGTGTATCCCTAAAGTGGTGGATTTACTATTAAAGGGAATCAATTGTTACAGTACAATAGTCCCTCTGGGAATCATTATGGAAATATACATCTTTGGTCTCCAGCAAATGATAAAAATCCGATTCATTCTCATGGGTAATGCAGGAAAAAGCTTTGTCGCTAAAGGCAGTTCTGTGATATTACGACGCAGGTTACAGTGGCTTAATTTATTTCGTAATCACGAGAGTCCGTTTATATTTCTTGAGATGCAAAGCTCTATCATTAACAAACATAAATTACTTCTTTGATTTATTATCGAATTCATGTTTAATATCACGGAAATGGTTAACCATAAACCATGGAAACAATTAAAATGTGTAGATTGCATCCTCTATTAAGAGAGCATATCAGTAAGCATTGAGCTTTCTATGGAAGGTCAAAAATATGATTTAAAAAAACAAAATACTGTGTATGGATTATTTCTGTCACAAATAACAAGAAAAATACAAAATTAATGATTTCAACTATAATCACTGATTCGTATCCAAGGAGAAACATTTCCTAAGTTACCAGAACAATTTTTCATATCAAAACGGGCAAATACTGACATAATTAAATGTATTTTTCACGCAAATGTTCTCAAAAGATGGTTTAAAACTACCCATTTTTTAAAGATGACTAAATTGATAGTTCTACTTTGCCTGATTAAATTGGATTACGTTCTTCCGTTACATTGCCATGGCAATGGGAAAAAGCAACAAGTTTAGCATTGAAAAAACAGCTGAATTTAAGACATTTTTAAAAGGCATTTGATAAAAATCCGTACAACTCCTTATAAACTCTATAAGGAAATTTTGTACCTGTTTGAGTATACAAAAAAATTAAAAAAATAAAAGTGGGTAGACTTTCAAAAAACATTGTTGCCATGGAGATTCAAAAATATGCAAATTTGGGCATTTTTAGATGATTTCCTGTGAACAGTTCAGATTACTAGAAGTAATTTGTCCTTTCAGAAACAAGATATCCTTACTCCACATGGGTGCTGTTGTACAAATGTAACAGGAAATGAGTCATGCACTACTATGACCTTCTCCTCACTTTGACCTTTGACCCCAAGGTCAAATTATTCTGTATTATATATTCTATGTCTAATAATTCCTTATCTATATCTACATGGTTCTTGATATTTTGAACCTTGCTCCAAATATTTCATACACTGATGCACAGTGTATACTGTTAGACAATTCAAGAAGATAAATTCATGCTCTACTGTTGACCTTGACCCCAATGGCAAGGTCAATTAATTGAGGTCAAAGTTAAAAATGTTATCTGTTATGACCTGTTCTTGAAATACATGTATGTGAAACATGTGCAAAGTAATGCATCATGAACAACCTTTAGTCAACACTAAATAATGATGCGTCAACATCAGTAATGATTAAATTGACCTTGATGTTCCCGAAAATTTTCCTCCCCTGCACTATGTAAAATTTTAGCCTCATCCATACCTAGAGGTTGACAATCTGAGGGAAAAAACTAAAATCCAAATAACTTGGGAATCTTTGCAAATTAATTGATATGATTTAGTTTGGTCTTGCTATTCTTGAAAAGAATATCTGAAAATGTGTACATGTATTCTCATTTAGTCTCCATTTTAGCCTCATCTTAGCCCCTGGGACCACAATTAGTACACAATGACATCTGCATTACCCGAGAATTCCTTGCATAATATGACAAATCCTGGCTTCGCTGTTTTTATTCTTTGCCTATATACTTTGATTCCCTGTTGTAGTTTCACCCTAAACCCAATGGCCATTATTTGATATATCAGGAAGCTTTCACAACATCTTTTTCTTAAGATTTATGCAAATATAAATGACCCCACCCTATTTTTGGCTTTCCCTGATTATCTCCTCTTGGGAAGGAGCTCGGCCATTTCTTTGAACGAACTTGAAATATGCCTCTTTACTGAAGGATATTCGGTGTCAAGCATGGTCCAATGGTATTTTCAGTAAATTTAAGGATGAAAATGCAGAAGTGTTTAAGATGATGAAAACAACAACACAAATTTTTTTCACAGAAATGCCCAATTAAGTACACCTATGGTTTATGCCCCTTTAAAAATCTCTCCTTCAATATTTCCATAAATACACTACTGAATGCAATTACAGGAGAAATCCAATGAAAAATCTATTTTATTTTCCCCCTCTGCTTATATCATTCAACCTCTTAATTCACATCAGATTGAACTAAAATGTCAACATTTATTTGGACTAAAAAATGATTCAACAAAAATTAATTTGACCATATTCATTGAAACATCTTTAGAGTTCAGCTTACCGCCCCCCCCTTTTTTTTCAAATAAATTAAATGAAAAAAATATAATTTGACCCTTTTGTAAAATCTTCAATTTTCTTTTTAAGGAGGAGGTTTCTTTAAAGTGCATGAATAATGCTTCAACTTTTGACACTTACTCCTTAAGAAAATAAATAAAATCAGAATGTTCTTCCAAATCCCCAATTTTAACTTGGAAAATCTTAAGAACCAAAAATAGAAGTTTAGTGGCTACTTATTCTTACAAGTCCCATTTTCTTAATAGCTCAAAAATACAAAAAAGAATTTTCATAATTTTTCAAACGTCATTATATTAGTTCATTTAATATTCAGTTTATACACACATGAGACTCAAAACAATACAGAGAGTCCAAGCAAGTCCATGTTTTGCCTGTAATTTGGGCACATACATGTATTTTTTGTTTGTTTGTATGTTGTTTAACGTCCCTCTCGAGAATTTTTCACTCATATGGAGACGCACCACTTGCCGGTGGAGAGCTGCAAATTTTGTCCTATACTCGGCACTTACGGCCATAGAGCAGTGAGGGATCTTTTTCGTGCCAGCACCTACTGCGACACGGGGCCTCGGTTTACACGGTCTCATCCGAAGGACCGGTCTCCACGTCCCACAGTGGGATTCGAACCCGCGAACGTAAGGATCAACTCCTTACTTCGCGAATCTAGAGCAGATGCTCTAACCACTGCGCCACGCGGGCGACCACATACATGTATTAATTAACTGTCTATATCATCCAAAAAAAAAAAAAAAAAAAAACATAACATATGCAATCCTCCATTTCTTCAGATTCAGTTCTGGGGATTACCGGTATGTGGTTATTAGAAAGATATCTGATTTGGAACATGGTAAAACAAGATTAAACTTTAACAATGGCCCCGATTAAGATATATTTCCTCCAATGGCTTCTTTAAAGGAACAGGGTGTCCATCTTCAACTATCTATAATAGCTGTTAAAATAACAAAAATTTATGTATTACTACTGAATAAGTGATACAGTAGTAGATTAACACATATGTACATCCTTTCTTCTGTACAGGTTAAATTGCGATTTAGAGTAGATTAACACACACATGTACATCCTATCTTCTGTAAAGGTTGCATTTATGATATATGCATGTTATTTCCACCATGCTAGTCAATGTTAATAGTTACATGTAGCATGAACCAGTTGCATATATGTAGACAAGGGAACAATTCAGATATATGAACAAGCTACAAAATATATATAAGTGTTTTGGATTCTAGAGTGGGGGTGGGGTGGGGTCAATTTTCATAGACAAACATCACTTAATTCCTCCTTCATATGTCTGACTCTTTTAACCAAATATTGAGGTCTGGTTTCCTGAAGATGGAGGGGTGGTATGATAATTTTATTGATTACTTTATTTTATACATTTTATAAACTTGGGAATTGTAGCCAATAATTCATACTTTTTTTTCAATTCATAAGTTTAATTCACACGTTTACATAATTATATTAACACTCAGACATAATTGATCTATAAACTACCTACACATTTTCAATCATACTTCCTTTCATATAGATTCAACAGAATCCATCGATCGTTTTCTGTAAAATAACCTTTCATTGTGTCAAGTTATATTATTATTAGGGCCCCGCAAGGATTTGCGGGTGCCCTATTGTAATCACTCTGTCTGTCTGTCTGTCAATTCTTCCGTCAAATAATTTTTTTTTCTAATAACTTTTTTCGTAGTTCAAATTTGGTATGTTGGTTGAAGAGGCAGTAAGACATATTTTGATGCTAAGTTTGGTTCTCTATGTCATCCAATTTGGAACTGGAGTGGTGGGGTAGATTCCTTAACTTTACATTAGAATGAATGCCAGGGCAAAGAGAGATTACTGCTGAGAATGTTCCTATTGTAAAGTATGAAAGCTGCAACTAGTCCCATGGGATCAATTTCCTTTCCTCTAGAAGAAAATTGAAAGCATTATCTGTTTCTGTCAAATTGAGATTAATTAACACATATCTGTCTGCAAATGAAGTTTGTTTTGAAGTTAAGGTCAATTCTGAATGATGCTTACATTCTCTGAAATGTGGATTTAAATAATGTTCAACTGTTTCCATTAAGAAAGAGGATTTTCTATTCGTGTCCTCTTTTTTATATTTAAAATGAAAAATGAAGACAGTGCAATTTCAGAAATCGACGATTTTTTTTATTCATTTTCTTGATTGAATAGATTAAGAATTGGTGAGAACACCAATTTTTATGTTAAAACAGATCAATAATGTATCGGTATTCTATATAAACAGTCAAAGGATTGGTAAATACACCAATTTGAATTATCAAATATCTTCAAATAAAGATTGATCTTGGTGGTTCCACCAAGAAAACAAGAGTGAATTTGACCATTCTACAATCCATTCAAAGAATCGATGAACTTAACAACAAAACAACTAAAATATCTTCATGAGAACTTGGTGATTCTACCAAAATTACAAATAGACAATTTGGCTTAAATTTATAAAAGCGATCTGGTGAAATTCTCAATATTACTTTTAATAATGATGATACTTTTAAAAACGACTTTGGTGAATCCACCAGTTTTAAGACACTGAAACAACCCATTGAAAGAAAATGAGTAGTGAAGCCACCAAAAAAAAAAAAAAAAAAAAAAAAAAAAAAAACAAAAAAAAACAAAAAAAAACAAACAAACAAACAAAAACAAAAACAAAAAAAAAAACAAACTAAAATTGTCCTTAATACAGAGTCGGTCTCACCAAAATGCAAAAATTCAACTAACAAGACATTCATACTTTCTCTTATAAATACTTGGTGGATCCATCAAAAATACAAACAGGAATACACAAGAATACTTGAATGATATACTGTAAACATTACGCGTGTATTTATCAGTAGTGGGGAGTTTGGTGGATCCACCAAAAGCATTAAAATCAAAAGGCATTCATAAGTTTCCTTTACAATGACTTAGTGACACTTCCTTAATATGTTTATATAAACAAGGGCAAAAGCTGGTGGATCCACCAGAAAAATCAAAAATCTACAAGTAACCCAAAGTTCGACTAAATTGTCCTTAAATACAGAGAGGAGTTTGGTGGACTCACCAAACTGTAAAAAAAAAATCGAATAAGAAAGCATTCTCAATTTCACTTACAAATACTTGGTGGATCCACCAAAATACAAACAGGAATACACAAGGATACCTGAATGATATACTGTCAAAATTGCCTTTGTATTTATTAAAAGTGGGGGGGGGGGGGGTGGTTGGTGGATCCACTAAAAGCATTAAAATCAAAAAGCATTCGTAGTTTTCCTTCACAAATGACTAAGTTCCTTTCTATGCATTAGGACAAAAACTGGTGGATTCACCAGAAAAGTCGAAAATCTACATCTTTACTTCATGTTGATACATTCGAAATTCAACAATAAGTGGACCTATCAACACATGATCAAAATAAATATGAAATACGATGTCAAAGTTCAAAAACAAATGTGCATTCTCCAATTAAGGCACAATATTATATAAACAATACATAAAAATAACTCTCCATATGCCTCCATATACTGTTTTATCTGCACGCTAATAAATAGCTGAATGAAACACTTCTTTAACTCATTTTTTTATAAACGAAAAAATACTTTTGTTTCTTAAACTTCCCTTGCTATTTGAAAATTTTCCGTGCCTGCACCTACTGCACGTCCTGCAGTGGGGTGCGAACCCACGACGTACGGATTAACACTTTGCTGCGTGATACTCGAGCAAACGCTCTTACCATTTCGTTATAGGAGCCTCAAAAATTATCTTGAGCTAAACATTTCAATTCATACACTCCTCTGATGAAATCTGTGGGTGAAGCAATCAAAATATAATAACTTAGTATTCTCATATAAATATATTGAAAACGTAAGAAATTAATACTGCACATGTAAAAGGGGCAATGAGCTGTGAGGATCATCACCAATTTAAATAATGAACACCGCACACACTTTACGAATAAAAACAAAATAGACTATGTATTAGTCTCCTATAGATTATGAAGTCATTCCAAATAGAAGTAAAATTATACATGCAAGCTCAACACAATCACAATATGCAAGAGTAGAAATTATGCATTTTTGTCTTTGTTATCCCTAAGATTGATGGAAATACATTTGTATCCCTTTTCACAACTTTGACATGCTTTGCGAGAGTCGAGGTCCAAATTACTGACTGTTCCAAATTCTGTTTGCGAGGTGGGTTTCCTTGTTCCAGTTCGTAGGTAACATTGTGATAAAATCCTAGTGGTTGGGCCTTGATCTGTATCATTTGACATCTGATATGAATTTTCATTTACACGTTTTTAGGAATCCTTCCACTATGAACTGTTGAGTACATCCCCTGATGTTTCTTGAATAAAAGGACCACTATTGTTAACCATTTTACGTTAAACCCGTCATCAGAATATTATCATACCGATGATTTCCTGTTTAATACTGTTCTCTTTTCTCTTTATAAATGTATCTTTTAGACATCTATGTGTTTTCTGTTTTTACTCCTCAGACATTTTGGTGGCTGCGGTCCTGCTGTGTTGTTTACCTCCATCTTATGTCCTATGATAGAAGTACATGAACAAAGTCTATGAATGGTGCACAAAATTCAAATGATTCTTATTTTCTGGGTTTTTTTTAATATTCTATAGAATTTCAAATTTTGAATAAGTAATTAAATTCATTTCCAGTAAACAGAATTTTAAAAAGAGTCCCATATAGGCCACATCGCTGAAATCAATTAAGTATTGAAAAGTTTAAATACAAAAGTTGTCCCGACATTTGATCTCCAGTGCATTGCCCTACAC
Source organism: Saccostrea echinata (assembly GCF_033153115.1). Taxonomy (NCBI): domain Eukaryota; kingdom Metazoa; phylum Mollusca; class Bivalvia; order Ostreida; family Ostreidae; genus Saccostrea; species Saccostrea echinata. The sequence goes on along the minus strand of NW_026889751.1, from coordinate 18,970,400 downwards.
CAGGCAGATGATTTGAACACATTTGTATCTACACCACCTGAGGATGCTTCTCAATAAATTTTACTTATTATACATTACATATACGTATACATAAATTAACGCATTCAAATCGTACATGTGTGTTTCTTGTGGGAGAGAGGGCTACAAAATTATCTTGACAAAATGACTCTGCTTGAGAACACAGTTTTCACAATTTTGTTATTTGATTTATTTTGTTCTTTTTAATATAAGAACATTAACATGACTACGAAAAATTCTTATAGGCCTGACTGCACCAGGTTTGTTCTCTGCTTTCAAAAATTGAGTTCTGGATTTTAATGTTCTGAAATTTCGGTTATTTGATTTTCACTTTCGAGGAACAAATTGATTTACAATAAATCATCAATTATTTCAATAGAATCTAAGCCAAATTTTATAGTTGGATGAGAATCACTAGCTAGAATTTTGTCTTTAATTCTAGCAATTATAGATTTAACAACAGTAGGCTTTGACTCTCAGTACTCATGATCAATGTGAACGTACTTTGTTTTGTTTTTTTTCACAATGCATGAAAATGAAAAAAATTCCAATCCCATTCCCTATAGCCCCAATTAAACAAATAAATACTAGTATATCCTGAATTCTTTGTTTTCTTTGAAAACGTTTTTTTTTTTTTTCACATTAGAACCCGGAAATCTTTGTGCTTGATATAAAATATACAGACATTTCTCTGGACAATGTTGTTTGTTTTAATCATTTTATGAGTGTGTTTGTCACATGTATCGATGTGTTAATTCAAAAAATTATACAGAAAGTTTTTTTATGATTCAAAAGTATTCGAATATAATTTTTAAAAAATCAAATGGGCTAAGTAAAGGACGCGCGTATTAACATGACAATTGTGTGTACCAACACTAGTAGATTGAACACACAAATAAAAAAGGAAAGTATATGTAGACTTCATCAAATTATAAACCCATTTTGTTTACAAAAATTTCACTTGTCCGATTTTATTTATCCTGATATTTTTTAAATGTTCTTTACTTCTTTATCAACAAAATATCCAACAAGATAGACACACATTCTTTCTATTACATTTCTGAGTTTCAAAATAAATTCGACTTACCATTATAACGCCAACAAATTCCATTAAAAAAACAATCAAATTTAAAGCCATTTTTAAAATTCAACAGTATATCAAGTCATTTTTCTCAAAGTATCGCTCATCTTATTCCATTTAACTGAATTGTCTATAAATGAGTGGATTTAGACAGACTGTGTCTGATAGCCCTTAGCAACCTACATGTACCCAAATATGTCAAGCTTAAGGACGGATGATACAAACTTTTATCAAAAATTTAATTCATGATATGATTAAGATTAAAATATAAACCGCATTGAATCAATGAATTTTATTTTATTTTTTCAAAGTTTCAAAATAATTTAATTTAAAATGACAGAAATTTGTATAGAAAAATAAGGATGGTTGCAGAAAATGGAATTTTGGACATCGTAGAAATTGTACAATTTCTTAATTATAGCATTTTTTTTTCAAATCATTAACAGCAAAAACATGTCGACGTCATAAATATTACCAATTTTTTTGTATCATTTCTGTCTTTACGACAAGCAAATATTGAAAAATGAAGATTATGAAGAAATAGACAGATACGGTGTTCAAAACATTTTTTTTTCTAGGACAGCTTAACATTCAAATTAAGATTCGCTATAAAATGTCACTAAAAATAAGACCAATTAATTTAATGAAATAATTTTATGTATGTTTCCTCCTGTGCACACTTTTCCTCTAGGGTCTTAATTAACAATGACGAGTATCTCGACATTTAAAAAGAAGAAAAAAACAACTAATACTTTTAGATAAAAAAAAAAAATACAGCAATAACTCTTTGCTCTGTCCTAGAATGAGGAGAGATACCTACCAACAGGTACAACTTCTGATTGGATCTTTGGTGAAGATAAATGCTGTTTTAGTTCGTCAACGTCTCATTTATCTCCGTACTGCTGACGTTCCGCTTTAGTTGTACATGTAGATTTGGTCAAATTTGAACTTTTCAAATTACTTTTCCACTATCTTCTCTGTCAGAAGCAGCTTTTGATACTCTAAAAGACTACAGTTTTTAGAGTGCTTTAGCATGTTTAGTAAATAATAAAATATAACGGAGAAGTTGTTTCATCTTCGAAGAATAAGCAATGCTATAGAAATCCTCAAATAAGATGGTGATGATTCAACACAGAAAACGCAGATAAATTCTAGCCAAACCACTTATATGTTGCACCACTTGAAATGTAAATCCAAGAATATAATTACATGTTCACTAAAGGATGTACGTGCTCCTTGAAATTCACCATCCTAAGTTCTTGCGTTTTCTTCTGCATTCCCATCTTTGATTTAAATAGAATATTTTCACTCCCTGAAAATAGCGAATTAAACAGAAGTACAGTAAAGTTTTACTTCTAGAAGTTTCTGTTTCAACATATAAATTGAGTCTAGCATCTTTTAAAAGAATTACCTTTAAATTAGAATTATTTCAATTCTCCTTCTGCATGGTCCAGTGGGCACATAAACCGTTATTTGTTGATCTTGGATTTAATAATTAGTAGAAAGTGAAGACAAAGCTGAACATTTGTAAGATCCGTCCTGTGTACATTTCGTACGCCTAGCCCAGTCGAGACTATCACCAGTCACAGCATGTGGCCATTGCATACACAAATTTCCCGTATTGAGTTGTGTTGAACTTATTCCCACATTACCTAAGTGACTATTTCAGCTCTCTAATTCTCAATATTTACTCAATCTATATTTTATTTTCAGGGAACAGAATAATTTCAGTTTAATGCAGCGTCATTGATGTGAATTCATTTTAATGGGCTGATCTAAAGGGGGGTCTCCCCTGGAATCTGCAGAGTTACTAAATGTATATTATAAAGCAACTAAAAGTGACCTTGGACACCCCACTCCCTTAGAAACGCAGATCCCTGTTAAGTCGGTTAGAAAACTTATACATATGAAGCATAAAATTTGATCCCCCCCCCCCCCATGAAATATGTTTTTCACGTATGGAAAGGAGTTCACGTTTTTTGACTTGTCAAGGAATTGTGGTGTTTTTTTTTTTTGGGGGGGGGGGCCTCCTTGGAAAAAAATTCCTAGATCCGCACCTGTTTTCCTATTTCTTTTATGTATGGAAATATTCATATACTTTTGCAACAAAATTGAAACAATAAATACAATTTGATGTAATTTGAGCAAAGAACGGATTGAATAACAAGATTACAAAAAAAAAAAAAAAAACAAAGTCTAAACAAATCCATAAATGAATGAATGGATCTTTACCTTGGAAGTTTTTTTTAATGAGATTTACTTGTTATCTAATATCTGGGCGTCAGACATTATAGACTTAATAGGTCTTGTTGGTCAGTTAGTTCAATAGAATTATTGCGATAATCAGTAGCATGAAGATCATAAGGATTAATGACCTAAAGGAAACAGAGCATAAGACCTGATGTCAATATTATCACATTATATATTAAAAGTTACATAACATTTGGCCATTTTTGAATCCATCATTCATCATTCAGATCCGCGGCAAAACAGCAGGAATGAAACTGGTCGGGTCAGCACTTGGCGGTATAACTCTAAATGAATTCTTTTTTGAATGCAAACTACGTTTCTTTAACTTAAGCTTTAGACTTTTGAAAGTCTTCACATAGTAGTAGTCATATCTTTCAGACCTTTGATTTATTCATGATCAAAACTATAATATTCATGTGAAAGATATGTATGTTGATTTTTTTTTTGTGCTAAAATTCAAACTGAAAGATGTTAATCTACGTACTAGTTACAAGTTTATTAAAAAAATTATTGCATGTCAACCAAAAACAAAAAAAGTTATAATTCACAAGATTTAGAAGACATATCAATATAAATAAGCTGTTTTCTGTAGTATACTAGACTAAGTATCTTATATCATGATTATGGGGGGGGGGGGGGCACGGTGATCCCCCTCCCGCTCTCACGCCCGGTTTCTACGGCCACGAGAAAAGAAATTACAAGTAACTCTGTATTTAGAATAAATTAATATCTGAGTTTTAAAATGTTGATGACAATGGAGTTAAACGTTTTCTAGACTCTCTAGATTTAATTTGATTACGCTGGATTCAAGTTTGATTCTTCGCATAATAAAGAATTTGCATTGTTTCATAGCGTTATGTGATACTTTCACATCTGCAGTATCGCTAAGACAGGATTAATGTGAACACTAACAATCGCATCAACCTTTCCAAATTGCATAACATTGATCCATTCTATCTCGAGTGAATTATTTTCCATGGTAATGTATTTCATGCCGAGCAAAACAGCAGGAATGAAGCTGGTCAGGTCAACACGTCCTGATTATCCAAAAAAGATAAATTTATGACTCCCTGCCTTGAAAATTTCACTTTAACTTGCGTAGAAGTATTAATAGTCCTGTGCTTTCTGTCGGGTCGGGAGCGATTACTCTTTACATTTTACATTTTATCTTACATTTTAGAAAAAAAATTCCGTCGAAAAAAAATATTTTAAATAAATCAAAATTATCCTTGTTACCTGGTTTGCCAGTTTTATATCACAAGGTGTTTTCCCCTGAATGATATCAGTTTCTACCATGTTTTAAATTAATTTCATTCAACCCCCTCATTTTCTTTTGTTTTTTACCCATTTCCTTCACATTTGCTTTTAAAATGACAAATATTGACCATATATGAATATTTCTATTCAGAAAGTAAGTAGATGTAAATAAAATTAATTACACAATTTACAACACTCTATCTTCTTCACCTTTCAATAAAATTCATATTTTGAATGTTGATGACAGTTTTATCGTAATTAACATGATTAAGGCCTATGATACAGCTCTACAAAAAATACCAAATACTGCTCAAAATATTAGTCATTTATTTTTTTTTTTTTACTAGTTGTATATACACTGAATAAAAAATAAAGATTTACACCGTATTGCTGAAAAAGAAAAGTACGGCATAAAAATGAGTGGAAATTCAAAAAAAAAAAAAAAAAAAAAAAAAAAAAAGATACAGTCATTACAGTACAAGCCAATCAGAATTCAGCATATATCTAGCGATAAGGTGAGTAAAAATATAGATAAAATAAGTATACGAACAACTATGTATTCTAAATCCATGTTTCATAAACGGAGCCCCTCTCCCAAAATATATCTCTTTTACAGGTCATTCACTAGCCTAATGAAATTTATAATAAAACCCATGACAACAATTAATATGTGCCAAACGTTCCTATCCGATAAGTTTTCACCCGCAAATTCCCTAGTAAACATTTCTCTTGTACATGTGTCAATAAACATAGACGGCCATTTATGATGATAAATATTCGTGTATATGTAGACTCCAAATATCCGGTATAAAATAGAAAAAAAACACCAAAAAACACATTAAAACGGACTTGCATATTATGATGGTACTAGTACATTCTCGCAACAAATATGACATGACATGACTGAAAGACCAAACTCAATAAAAGACGGAAATCAAAACTGAAAAGAAAAAATGTGTCGTGTTAACTTTGTGAAGGGCGGGGAGGGGGTGTATCCTCTGCAGGCGCCAGCGGACAAATTTAATTGTAAAACTAGCACATGTCTGGTATTAATGCAAGCATTTAATCTAGATTACTTGAACCAGTATCTTTCTGTTAAAACAGGTAGATGGAATTGCACTCAAGAAATGAATAATTTGAAATATGCGAAAGTAAACAGATATGAAATGAATTTCATAATAGAGTGTTCAGAGAGTAATGACTTGAGTAATATGTAAATAGATTGTTTGCGAACTTTGTTCTGATCTAAAGCCCATGAATTTTTGAAGTTATGTACTCAAAAATACCGAAAATGTTATTTAAAACCGTGCACATTAATTTTATTCCTAAATTAAGAATAATTATGCTTTCGAAAAAATGTTGATCCGTATAATAATCATATAGATATGGCCGACCTTTACCTTCTCTCAAAGTCTCAGGTGTCGTCACGCCGGCTGGCGACGCTGACCCCCCCCCCCCCCTTTCCACTTTTTTCTTTACAGCTGAAAATTATATTCTTCTCTTGAAAATATTACATGTATGTGGTATTTATTCGAGTTTTAGTTTTTCTGTTAAATTAATAGACACAGTACTGTTCTAGTAATTATGAAGCATGCGTATCCAAGAATGTCAGCAAGTCTAATTTACATTAAATTGTACAAAACAAAGCTGTTATTTTATTTAAAAATGGGGTAATTAAAAGAAATTCCATGTCAATAAATCCTGTCTGATTTAAATTTCGGATGAACTCAATAAAAGCTTGGTTTATGTTTATAACAGATGTTTCCTTAAACATTTCCTTACTGGCAATGTTGGTGCCATTTTACAATTTTAGTACCTGCAGCTGACCAAAACCCATTGGTGATTTAAAAAAAAAAAAATACTCGCAATATAGGTGTTTTTGGTAGGTGTTGAATAGACAATTCCAGTCAAGAAGATTGGTGTTGCTATATTGCGGAACGGAAAACGGCACGGAAGGGAAAACGGAAAATATGACTTTAGAATAAATCAATTAAAATACACAAATTATATCAGAAACGATATACATGTAACAGTATATCTAATACAAGGATTTTCACATTTAATCCTTCATTGTTAAATACAAGTTGATTTAGTCAAGTTCAGTCTCTTATGCACGAAAATCCCTGACAAAGGCAAAGAATAGGGATTGGAAAAGATATACAGAAAATGTATACTTTACATGTAAATGTACATGAAACATGTCGTTGTTACAGTAGTAAAATATGGAATAGTTCAATAATTTGGGTGTGACCGGTCAACAGGTGATGCTTACTCCTCCTAGGCGCACCTGATCCCACCTCTGGAATTCCCAGGGGTCCGTTTAACGGCTCTTCACAGTTTTGTATTGTTGATAGATTCTTTAAAGATCGGTCACTGTAGCAGTTCAATATCTCCGCCCTTCTCATTCTTAATTAAAGACCACCAATATATCAACATGAATGGCAAGTATTCGATATCTAGATGAACCATGGCAAAAAAAAATGTAAACTAGATGCTGTCATAAGACAGTAATACCCGCACTAATGTGTTTGCCTCTAAATGCAGGCACGTAGCATCGGGGGGGGGGGGGGGTGTTCATAGGTGGCCTGCCCCCCCTTTTTTTTTCGAAACATAACTTTTTACTATTGAAAATGTTCTTGAAAGGGTGGCCCCCCCCCACCCTACACTTTTTGTTGCATTATAGTCAAATAAAGGAAATGTAGTAGCGTACATATAAAATTGGTGTACTGAAAGAAGTTGGAACCCACCCCACCCCACGAAATAGGATTTTTGAGTTTTGAAAAAAAAAAAATTGGCTTGTCAAGTTTTTACAGGTAAGTTGATTTTTTTTTTCTCTGGCTGCCCCCTCCCCCCTTTCAAAAACGTTGCAACGTCCCTGAAATGTGCTCTGACTGCTCTCCTTCAAATTCTGGTAACCAGGGAGGAAGTACACATTAATGCTCAGGTGAACATGCAGCCCATATGGGCCTCTTATGTAAATCAGGTGCGGATCCAGGAATTTTTTCCAGGGGGATCCAACCCAGAAATTTCTTGACACGCACAAAAAAATAAATAAATAAAAAATAAATAAAAATAAATAGATGAAAAAAAAACACTTAAACTTCTCTCCCATATGTGAAAACCTATTTCATGGTGGTGGAGTGGGGAGGAGGGGGTTTGGCTGCTCACTTTTTAAGCTTCATATGTATAACTTTTCATACCAACTTAACAGAGGTCCCTGTTTTCTAAGGGGGAGGGGGTCCAAGGCCACTTTTAGTTGCTTTCGTAGATGGATTTCGTATATAGGTTCCGGACACCCCTCCCCCCTCTAGATCCGCGCATATAAATATTTCATTACCAGTCTGATATTACTTAATAATGTAAATTCTGATAAAGAGAAAATTTTTGCAAGATTTGTGTAAAAAAAGGGGGCTGGTTAATTTTCTACCCATAGTTGGAACTTCTTGAATTTATTGTCAAAACAACAAATATTATTATTATTTTAGTGCATAGCTTTTTTGATGAACTTAAAAAAAAATAGATGCCAAAATGACAACCTGTGCAAATTTTTATCAGTATTTGGGTAGGGCTCTGAGAACCCCTTTCCAAATCTTGACCCAATCAACTTTGTCAAAAATCAACCCCATCCACGATTCACCCGTTTTCCTGTCATATTTAGAATAGATAGCACAAACTTATGAAAAAAAAAATTGTATGTAATTATAATATATATTTTACATATGTACACCTTTTTGGAAAATTTCTAGACTCGTGCGTGGAATTACGTCACACTGTGATCACTACTTTTACCGTTATCATTATTGTTTTGCAAATGGTGTAGGTACATCATTATTACCACTGGGATTATTGATATTTAGTGTGTGTTTTAATTGGATTTATTATTCTAGTTATTATTCAAGTTAACAGTACCTATAACAGGCGGTAAGTACATTATGAATATATTATTTTAAACGTTTAGTATAGAAGGGGGTTTGTTTGTTGTTTAACGTCCTTCTCGAGAATTTTTCACGCATATGGAGACGCCACCACTTGCCGGTGGAGGGCTGCAAATTTTAACCTATGGTCGACGTTAAGGCCATTGAGCAGTGAGGGATCTTTTTTTGTGCCAACAACTACTGCAACAAGGGATTTCGGTTTATACAGTCTCATCCGAAGAATTGGTCTCCACGTCCCGCAGAGGATTCGAACCCACGACTTCTTATGCGATGATTATCATTTGCCAAGGAATTTAAGTGTGAGTAATTTCAATATTAATCCTTAAGAATGAAAATCAGAATCCCCCTTTTTTTTTAAATAATTTTCATGCTCTTCTTTACTCTCGCGTCGCACTGCGTTTATTTCTGGCCTTGATTTTATATATATATATATATATATATATATATATATATATATATATATATATATATATATATATATATATATATATATATATATATCAAGCTGCTATTATTTTAATTGAACAAACGGAAGCTTAACTTCTATAAAATAAAGACTTTTAAAAAATTTCTTTAGGTACGTCTTATCTAACAGTCATAGTTAGATAATAGCAACTTGTAGTACGTAACTTTTGACGTCTAAATATTGCCTGGGTTGTACAACCATTCATCAACCAGTCAATTGTTTTTCTTCAACACTGTAACTTGTAATGACGTGCACAGCCCCCGTCCCCAAATTAATCAATATTGATTATACATGTAGCAAATTCATAACAAATGAAAAAAAAAAAAATTGTACAGTTTTAAATAATCACATTTCTGTCTTTACTTATTTTTAAAACTAGTTTATCATTCTAAATATTATATTTACTACCGCATTAATTTAACGGATATCCACCTTTCCGCAGACACAATTTAATGAAAATTCCATGTCCACGCAGAAGGGGAAGGTGGCCGAGGTGGAGGGGGGGGGGGTTACAAGTCAAGATGATAATGTTTAAGCGATTTTTAAACCGCTATTTGGTATCAGTGATAACATCCTTTAAAGGAAATATTGACGACTACCCTCGCTCATCTCGAAAATCCTAAGCAGAATTTAATTCTAATGAATCAATTTCGACTTCTTTATCAAAATTTTCCCTAACTTTTTTTTCGTAGACCTCTGACTTTTCCCTTAATTCTATAACACTCGGAACTCATGAGTTACACGCTAGGTGTCGCTTTTGCATCACTTCCGTAATTTCTACTTTGACATTTCCAAATCTTGTAGCATTTTTCACGTTTGACGATGAATACTCGGATTATTATGGAGTGCCTGGGCAATTGAATAGCACGATTAAAGACAAAAATATCTACCGAAACAAGATATCATGACACATTTTGGTGACATGTATTAGGTAAATGATATTTCGGGCCTGATATCCAAGAGGGGTCCAGTGTAAGCAAATGGAAGTGACTTACCTTCTCTATTTTATAATACCGCGGGTATGATCTTTTTATTAAAACGTTAATTCTGCGTTATTTTTTTGGATTTTTCTTATGGAATACATTGTAAATGTGTACTAGAAGAATAATTTATGAAAAAAATACATAAAAATATTTTTGACCCGTGGGGTACAGTACAGCTCACGAGTATCTTCCGGAAAACACCGGCCACGGTGGACCCTTGGTCCACGCTTTTGCGTGGACTTTGAAAAATGTCGGTGTCTTTGATGTTTCGTTTTCAGCGCTAAGCTGGCACACGGTGTGTACACGGTGGGACACGGTGCGTTTGCTCCGTGGAACTCCGTGCTGGTTAATCAACGTTAAGTGGTTTGAAATTACTTTAAAATAATTCATTGAAGATTTTAGAATAAAAATCATTGAAATGCATATCATCCGCAGCGTACATTTTCCTACTTTCGATATTGTACTGACGTGTCAATGAATTTAACAAAGACGGGATTTTACCATGCAGTCAGCAATCTTGTGTAATTTGGAAGATATCTTCTTAAAGATTATTTTGTTTGTAAAACAAAAGCTAAATCTAAATTTAAAAAAAAATAAGAAAGCAATATTCTGCATTTTTACTATGCTCAGGAAATCCATGTGGAATTGTCAGTTGATTATCTTATCCGACGTACTTTTTTTTAAATTATAAAATACTGTAGAAACTGGTGTATATGTAAATAATTACTACATCAAAATACGACACAGAAAATACATTGTTTGATTTAATTTGAATCGGATGAAAAAAAAAATAGCTATGAAAAGATTGACTTAAATTTCCGTCCCGTAATGGAACCCATATTGAGATGAGACCCGATGTAGTCTCTGTGTAATGAGTAAATCTCTGCCCAGCCCATCAGAAAATATGAAATGTTGATATTCAGGTATTGAAGATGCCCCACTTTTTCATCTGTCTGTTTGTAATTGTTCAGAATTATGTGTAAAATATAAACCTTTATATTTAACTTGCATTTTGTGTACAGATCGAAGCATTATGGGCACAACATTTTTCACAAAACTTGTCGCCAAGAATAATCACAATATGTAAACGATAAGGTGTAAAACGTTATGATTATGCTCAACAATTGTCAATGACGTCGATAATGGAAAAAAATTTCAATGATACTATTCAATGAAAATGATATTTCGGCAGTATTTTCTATGTTAAACAATGATGTAAAAAGCCAAACAGTTTTCTTCCGTAACGTATATGAAAAAAAAAAAGTCTGCTATAATTGTTAATAGGTTCACTGCCTAACTAAGCATATGCATAGGAGATATGAAAAACTAGATTGCACATTTTATATTTTACTAGTACATCTGTACCTAGCGGAGATTTTTCAAACCATTAAATAAAAGCAAGCATACTGTATATTTGCTCTCCCTTCATGTAATAACAGTCCCCCCCCCTTTCCATAATGAGTTTTATGGATAATTTCTACACGGACATGTTAAAAAAAAGAACAATATTTACATATGCCTATTTATTGTATTACCTGTCCTTTTTAAGGATTTATTCTAATCCTTTTCAAAAATAGCATTTTAATGATAAATAAAATCAACGAAAGAGAGACAATTTTACGACATGGAGAGTTATGATTTCTTTTCTCTTCATTTCACCATTAAGTTTCATGTATGTTACAGTATACGATTTTATATAATCTAGATACAGTTAAATAATATTCGAATAATATTCGTTTGCAACTGTAACTTGTTTTTTAAAAATATGTTGCTGTACTAAAAATTTTATAAACAATTAAATAAATAGTTGTTTATTTTTCAAGTTCCAATTAACTTCCCGACACGTGTAAGTTTCGAAGCCAGTTGAGGTGCATAGTATACACTCGTCTAGAGTTTCTACATGTGAGTAATGTCCCAAGGGCCACAGCAACTGAATGTCCCAATATATTTTTCTTCTGAACAGGTGTGAAATATATTAGCCAAGGAGCGATCGACACCATACATACACGAGAAGTTTCTGCAATTCATCGATATCCGGTATTTGATTGACAGGTAGAGCACGTGGATTCCGTGTGTGATGCGTTGAACTTGTACCTAAATTGCACCGATTCTATTTCGTTTCGATTAATAAAAACTGGAGGTGAACTATGATTTCTTAAAAAAAAAAATAAGAGAGATACATTATATGTATATGAGGAAAAAAAAAAACAAAACAAAAAAAAAAAACAAACAAAAAAAAAAACAAAAAAAACAGAAGGATGAACCTGAAAGTAAAATCTCTCTCTCTCTCTCTCTCTCTCTCTCTCTCTCTCTCTCTCTCTCGTATCTTAACATTCTAAAATATGGAATTCAAAATAATTTTTATTTATTACGAAAAAAGTGAATAGTATTTAATTTGTAAAAGAATTTTTAGAATGCTGCATTGGCAGTTCAAGCGAGTTTTTTTACTTTTCGTACTGATCGTAGAAGATTAAGTAGTAATAAAAAAAAAATACCCAGATAGAAATACTGACACTTTACATATTCGACAGAAATTAACGTTCAAACATTGAATTTATTTTTACATTTATGTCTCTTAATGTCAAGTTTAATCAATGGATGCATACAACTGCTTGATTTTCATGTGAATTTGCCGATTGTACGACTACCAAACTGCGTGTAAGATTTTTTTGTGAATGCTACGTGTTTTGTTTTGTTTTTCTTGCATGTACATGTACTTTTTCTTCATCTCATGTAGCAACTTAGTATCTTCATTGATAAGTGGTCTACACTTTTTATTTTATTTCTGCAAAATAAAACTTTATTCATATACCATATGAATATCATAATATACTGACTCGACATTTTTTTTCACTATTATTATTTACGATGTAGTGATCAGATGATGCAAAATTAATTATCTGATATCATAGGTTTTATTTGTAAATGCCTTTACTGTCAATACCTTTAATACCATATTATTTCACAGAGAAAATAACAACTAAAATTATCGATCCGTATCTATGTTTCGCATTGAATAATTATTAAGTTCAAAGACAATGTACCTGTACTTGGATTTGTACCTGCGCACTTATAGCATACATGTACGTCAGAAATATATATTAATTTGCACAATCGACATGTAGTTGTTTTTGTTTTCAAATGAATATGAAATATGAATTCAACAGAAATCAAAATAAATTTATTCAATTGATATATACATGTATACCGTCAACGGTGAACCAAAGTCTACACTGAACGCCGCTGTTATGTTACGACCTTACATGTATGAGAGTGAGCTGTTTGAATTAAATAATTTTTCATTTACTATTTCTTTCTAGCAATCAACATACCTATGATTTCAATTCTAAAATTATTTTTATAAACAAACCATTTTCTTCCGTAATTTTCTTGCACGGTGGAACACGGAGGGTCACCCGATGAAACGGTAATGTCCACGGTGTGACACGGTGCGTCTTTGGTGTAATCGCAATATACGCACACGGTGGAACTCCGTGTACACGGTGTAACACGGGGTATTTTCCACCGTGTGTTTTCCACGGTGGGGTGGAAAAAAACTCGTGAGCTGTACTGTATATTCAGTTGGGGAGGGGGGGGGGGGTCCTGTCCACAAGTACCTGTACATGTTGCAAGTGGATAGACAGAGTTTTGAGTCTTTTCTGTGGTAAAATTAATTTATTGTAGTATGTACAGTGTACACCTTTAATGAACAGGCCCGTAGGAAGCAATTTCAGTTGGGGGGGGGGGGGGCACAGACATACATTTTCTGTTTTCAACTACCAAAAATTTCTTGACGAGCAAAAAAAAGGTCATCAGACGTTTTTATTTAGGGGGCACAAGCATATGGTAGCTATGTTTTCTATAGTATTCTATATATCGGCAAAATAATTGGGTTGGGGAATGGGGGCTTAAGGAAGCTCTAAACACTGCACACTAAAGAGTACTATTTGTAGGATAGTTTTATTGAGTTAGAGTGATCTGCCCTTAGAAGAATAATAGAATAAATGGGAATCTGCAGTTAATGACACAAATTGTTATGAATTAAAGTATTCTTAATGTTGTGTTAGACTAAGATTAAGTAATTAAATACATCATTTCCATTAATTTTTCCGATGTAAGTAAACAACAGATAGTTCATTGTCTTTGAATATTTTTCCTGCAGAAATAGGGCAGGCACCCTATGTTGAAAATGAACTAGATACACTGAATATGTGTACCTTTATCGTGTTTATATGATATATTTTTCTCAAAGTCCAAAAAGCATTTTTGATTAGTGTTTAGAGCTTCCTTAAGTATTCTATATATCGGCAAAATTATGGGGGGGGGGGGGGGAGGTGGGGGGCATGGCAACATAATGAAGCGCTGCTTTTTAAATCAGAACATCACATTGTTTTCTGTGCTTGTAAAATAAAATGTATCCATCCACAAAAGTTATCTTTCCATTATTATTTTTAGTGAAAAAAAGATAGTTATTTGATTATAAAAATTCTGCATCTGAAATTTCTGTAACAATTACAAGACTAATATGTTAAGAGATAGACAAATCTCAATTTTCACAGTATAAATGTTTTAGGTAAACTATAATAAGTAATTAATAAAAATTTTGGCAATAAAAAATATAGTTGCAGATTTTTTTTTTTTTTTTTATGCGGAGAGCTACAGTTCTGCAACTATAGAAAATAGAAATCATTACTGTACGATAGAACAGATTTGAATGAGTTGGTCTTCTTTATTAAATTCAGGGGATTGCTTGGAATAATTTCCATGGTAAGTTTTCTCTCTTATCAGAGGATTTACATCTTAAAACAACTGATATCCCCTCGCAACGGAGTTGGAGGGGATATAGTAACGCAAACGTGTGTGTTCGTTTGTGAGTGAGTAAGCGCTGTCCGAAACGGAAGTAAAGTTATTTGCATCGGGATCAATTTCAAATGCTGTTTTTGATTTTTTTTTTTTTTAAACCTTATGATTACATTTTATTTGTATCATTTATAACTTTATTCTCTCTCAGCGGACTACCGCTGCCCCACCCCTCCCACTGGATTTTTAGAGTTAAAAATTCCTATGCAAAATTGTGTAAAAGTATGGAGCTCCGACAACTTTAAGAATTACATGTAAATGGTCTTCCCCATAGCAGGTGTTAATAATGATCCTTAAATTCTGAGCAAGGGCAAAAAACAATTAAGAAAAATACTTTTATTTACCCTCATTTGGAGGTATCAGTCTTGTATTGCCGGTTTGCCACTTAATTTTTGGGAAAAAAAAAGAATATCGCAGACCATATATACCCCCCCCCCCCCCGCTTAAAAATCAGGGGGTATATAGTGATGGTGGTGTCCGTCCGTTCGCCTGTGCGTATTTTCCCGTATTCTGGGGTTATATCTGTATTGTTGGGTTAACCCCTCAATAACAGGGTTATTTATGCTTGATATGACTGTGCGAGGTTAAAAAAAAAATATATAGACTTAACCCCATAAGGATTTTCAGACATGTTACGGGCTTGTCTATAGTAGGTATGGACTTGAGGGACCTCATACTGAAATTCAACCCCATTCGGTAATAAATTTTTGAACATAAAACTGTAGTATGAAAGAATATACAGAAAAATCATTTGGACATATGCACCCTACAATGGACTTAACTACAAACCAGAGGTACTGTGACCACCGAGCTCACTAAATGATACCCCCCGCCCCCCATATGAGTTGTATAGGAGGAGTTGCAAATAAGAAATTGGTCTCCTTCAATATTATAGAAAGAATGGCAGTGTCCATGTTTTGCTATGGGAAACCCAAAATATGTGTCCTGATCAAAAAGTAAAACAGGAGGTGTACAATGGCACTATGTAACAAAGATTCTGTGAAAGTCTCATCATATTTCATTCAGTGGTTTAGTTCTATCTAATTTCGAAACTGACGAAATGAGTATTGATGCTAAAAATCTTATAGAACGTAGACCTTTACGGACTTCATATTTTTTCATTTACGAAATATGATAAGTCTTTTGCAGACAAACATCCACAATAAATACAGGTACGTTTACTTAATTATGTTAATTTTGATAAATTACTCCTTCTAATAATACATGTAATTGCCAAGAATTATCATACATGTGCGTAATGCTCAACTTGTCCGAGCTATACAGTGAGTTTTACTAATCTTTTTTACTGACAAACAATTCTATAAAAATGTAGTGTGTAATGGCATGTCTTTATTGCCAGACCTACAGCTAATACGTAGAATTCACATTTGGCAGTTACTGTACTAGCATTCAGGTACGAAGTGTCGTTTTGGAGGGGGTGGGGTGGGGGGAGCTGTCTCAAGTTAAAAAAGGAAAAATAGTAAAATGTCAAAAATATTATTATATATTATATTATTTATCATTATAATTAGATGTAGTAATATCGTGTATGTATTGTGCCTTAATGTAGCTGTGGCTAATCCTTCATAATCGTAGAAAGATCTAGCCCGTTCGCGAAGTAAATGTCTCAGTCGGTACTTAAATCGGATCAGTTCGTCCTTCTATCGTATTTTGTGGAACAGAATCGTAGTATCACGCTCCAGCAAAAAATACCACACCCTATGGAAAAATCGTAAGACTGACCTAGCGAATAACGGCAATCATGGGTAATCGTAGCATAAATCGTGACAATGTAACAGGGTCTAAAGAAAATAATAACTTTTGCGGAAATTTGTAGTCCTAACGACACTGCAAGAACCCACGATATAATGCAAGTGTCCTTTAAACCAACAAAATGTTTACAATAAAAAGATACGGAAAAAGCCGTGCGATTAGATCAAGTAGGTCTATATCGATGCATACTTATACTCAAGAACGTTTCGTATTTAAGTAAATTTGGTGTGCGATCTGCAGGAATAATGCATTTTTTACAAATGCATTTTAGGTTGTTTTTTTTTTAAGTAAGATGCAAACATATGACGTTTCAAAATCATGAAGAGATGACCCAGAGATAGCAAATTTTTAGAAAAACGTGTTTAAAAATGTAACTTTTTGTACCAAATGACTCATCTACCCAATTTTCAAGTTCATTTTTGGCAATTCAAAATTCAATATCGGGAAAATATTTCCCTTTCCTACTTGACAGGAACCCGATACATAAAGAATACTAAAATTTCATTTGACAAATCAATGAAATTTTCACTTTTTAAGTGCGCTTATATTCTTACCGAATGCCAAACGAAAGCGCCCTCGTTCTTTACTTCCAATATAACTCGGTCTGGCAAAATCAAAGGTATGGAACGTTTGATTGAATTAAGGAATAACTGTCTAATTTTTTGGATTCATGATGTGATCAATCGAGTGGCTTGCGTGATAATTTGCATAAACGCCGAAGGCGTTTATGCATAAAATTATCACGCAAGCCAATCGATTGATCATCGTCATGAATCCAAAAAATCTGACATTTATTCCTTATATTTACATGCTCCTGATTCTGCAAATTCCCGTGCTAACAGCCCGCTTCTGTCTCTACACATGTATTTGTCCCGCCCCGCACGTGATGTTTTTTAACCGCGCCTATAGATGAACGAGTAGATTTATGTAGAAATAAAGTATTTTTACAATTTGTAATTTTATCTCGGACAAAGACATTGGAAATGTAAACATTAAATGATAAAAAAAATAATAAACTTGAAGCCTATGCCTATGGAAAGGACATTTAACAGTTTAAGTACCGTACAGTGCAGACCGTCTCTAGGTTTCTACTTTTTAGGAAAGGGAATGGTGGGAGGGGTCTTGACAGCTATCCCTTGAGCCAGGGAATTTTAAATAAATTGGTACAATTTTTATGGGTTCTTTAAGTTATCCTTTCCATTTAAATTCCATGATTAAAATCTAGAAGTGTTGATTTAAACAAATGAATAATCAATTTAATTTAGTTTGTGAATGTTATTTTCGAAAACTACATAGACAGACGAATAAATTACACAAGATGACCATTATAACTTAATAAACTGATGCTGTGTTTTCGTTTGTGCAGATCGGTAGCTGCATGTTAAATAACTACGAAAAGAGAAAAAACAAAATGGAAAGAGGAATAAAAAAAAAAACAAAAACAATAGATGTATACTTTTTCGTCCCCTATCGATTAAAACGAAGGCACTGTAGGTTTCATCCAAGTCTGTTCGTCTGTCTAATCTGTCTAGCTGTCCCTTTGTCTGTCTGTTAGTCTGTCTCACTGAGTTTTCCGCACTGTTTCCTTACGCAGGCAGATATTAAGGTGATTGTCTATTTTACGAAGTTACACGTACATGTAAGATGAGGTTTAGATTGTTTTCCACTTGGATGACTTTTGACGGAATTATGACCTTGTTGATTTCTAAGATTTTATGTTACATCTTCCGGTAGAGGATTAGTAATGCTCAAGGCAATTCTCATCAGAATATTTGTTTTATTAGAACTAAATGCATCACTATCAATTTCAAGGGCCGTTTGAAATCACTAAAAATACAGTCAATCTTCGAAAGTAAAATAGAAGTGCGGTGTTTGTGTGTGAGAGATATGGAGTATTACTTCGTTGTGGCAAAGGGGCGATGGGGAAGTGGGAAGGGGGGGGGGGGGCAAGGTCCTTATTAAATAATGTTTTGCGATAAGAGGATTTAGGAGCTGCATACCCCTCCTAGACTTCCCATCCCACTGTTGTTCCAACGTCAATGCATGTTCACAATGTTTTTGACACATTTATTGGACAATCTGATATGATTTATTATTTTTTTTAAATGGCAGGCTCATATTGGTATATAGTGAATAACTCGAAATTTTTAATCGATAGGAAAAAAATGTTTAATTACTAGTATCTGTACATGTACATGTATTACCTATAAAGTGTGATACAGAAATTGTGGTATAACATACGTGTACATGTACACGTATGTATCGAAAGTTAAAAATTTACGTATTAAATCGTTCAAAATTTTCAAACAAAAAACATTTTTTGTTATATTTTCACCACATTTCTGTGAGTTTTTTATGTACCCTAACAATTTAGAGCGAGGAGATTCGGGATTTAAGAAATAAGTTGTTCACAATTGTTTAAAAGCGTAAAAAAGACCCACGAAGACTTTGAAAATAATTAAACAAGAAGGAAAAATATTAGACGTTTCATCAGTAGCGCTTAAATTAATATCAGAGAGAGAGAGAGAGAGAGAGATTTCCTCTACTAATTGCTTGGATTCAGTTACGATGAAAGTACTCATTCGTGCGTGGGAGAAACTCCACGACGCTGGTGATCTAATCATACAATCTTACAATTTACACAAACTATCGGTCATGTATCGTCGTCTGTGCGCATTGGGTGGTCAGTGAATTCAAAGTGACCATAACCGCGCAGAATGTAGTAAAGTGGGTTTTTTTTAACGAACTAGACCATGTTGAACAAATTTACTTTTCATTGACAAAACCGAAATTCTCTGTTTCACAAGTTACCGGAACGATGCAGATTGATGCACATTGACGTGCCACGCATTAAATACGTGCACTCTCTATAGCTACCTTTAGCAAAAATGAAAACTTTACTGGGTCAAAATGTCAAGCTTCATTGGCTGCTTAAAAAGTCTGCCAATTTGAACCTGCATATCGACTAATTTGTGTTTTGGATGCTGCTATTTGTCGTTTTTGCAATTTATTGTCATTGCCCTATAAACTTTTTTTCCGAATATACGACTTTTGATGCATTAGATCTTTTCAACATAAATAAGCTATAAAAATCGAGGAAAGAAGTAAATTAAAAGGCATATTACATTGTAATTAGCAAATTTAATTCTTTGGAACATATCTTTGTAAGTTTTTTTTTTTTTTTTTTTTTTTTTTTTTTTTTTTTTTGAATGTTTAGAAAAAGAGGAAACGAATTAAAAATCAATATCGAAATTATATATATTTAAGGAGTTACCCATTTTATATGGTACATGTATAAAGTGGTTTGGGGCTGTTTACGCTTTAAAAATCGCGAAGCGGTTCATAAAAAAAGCGTAAACTGTTCTAACCCAGTTTATACCGTATAAGTTGGGTACCTATTGAATTCATTCCTCATAATTTAATTTTCATTCATTTGGTGTAAGAAAAAAAGATGATTGTCCTTAAAAAATGACTTCAATTTGTACAAAATTTGAATGTAACGTCAGGAGGATCGATACGTTTTTGACGCAAGTCATTGTGACGTACGCGTAGGCAACCCATTTTACACGATATAAAGTAAATTTTTTATCCAATCAAATACAGCGTTACAATCATTACAACCACAATATATATATATATATATATATATATATATATATATATATATATATATATATATATATATATATATATATATATATATATATATATATATATATATATATATATATATATATATTATGATCTATTTTGCTTTTTCTGTTGAATGCAGTTTCAACTCAAGCTAGGGTAACGCTTGAAATTTTAAGAAAAAAAAAAATAAATATTTAAGATTCACAGTTTGATTTTTAAGTTTCTAGGAGGTGTAATTAAAGAAAAGCACAATAGTGAAAAATCTCATTTATAAACACACAGGTACATTACTTTTTTTAAAAAATGTTATGCTCCATCTAAGCGAGGAATGTGTTGCACCCATCGATTAATTAACACACTGGTCATTTAGACGAAATTAACAGCTTGTATTATATAATTATATAGTCGGTGTGGAAATAAAATGAATGTGCAGACTTTTCCAGTGCTGACGCCAGCTTCAAGCTAGGAGCATTAAAACCACCTGTAAGAATAATTTCTGTGAGACCATATCCTATCGCTGTCATTAGGTCTTTTTCACCAACAGGAGAGTTCACTGGTTGCCGATGTGCGGACAAATTAGAACCAAATGCGTGTTACCTAACTCAAAGAAATTTCTTTACACATGTGCTCCAAAGTATCTGTGCATTATTGTGTATTCACTAATAATATATTTTTTGGAGTGTTTTATGTTATATTTTACTTTTTATAAAGTTATTATGTTACATTTTAAAACCATTTAAAACCAACATTTCAGAATGAGAAACACAAAAGCATGTATCCTCTTCGTAATCAAGATAAGTCGATCTCTGATGCATGTACTAAAGCTTTGGCGGATTCTATAAGTATACTTTATTTTGCTTGATGAATGGAAATTTATCACAATAAGTGTGTTTTCTTTTGCTGTACGATTATAAAAACATATAGTTAGATCACCAATATGACAAATTAAATGATTTTTTGTACGTCATTCCAGAACATCCTAAATGTGATCATTATTAGCTCTTCAAATGCAAAGACTCAAGGAGTTAATGCAATGACCTGGCGTGCTTGCTTAAGCCCCCTGCTTTGTAATAATCATTATAAAGCTTATGTTAACAAATCCTGATCAATAAAACTACGGATTGTGTGTTTATGATATCATTAGACTTAGAATTGAATATCTCATTTAAAACCATTTAAGATGTGATATAAAAGACATTAGAAATACATTTCATTCTTATTATTCTTACAGGCAGCCTAGCTTAATTAGCTATTTATCCAAGTCAACCCAGTTTACTTTACATTAATTAGCGAGAATAAGGAAATACAAGATCCACATCAGTTTATAGCAGTTCCAACTTCTTGCTCCTCGCAATACATTTGACTATTTTTTGTGATAATGAATACTTGAAACTTAAGGTACAAGTTCATTTACTACACTCACACCAAAAATCAGTGGATGGAACACGAGGTATCGTATTCTAGAAAAGAAATGCTCATGATATTACCTCTTAAAATACTTTTAAATAAATTCTGATTCATGTTTTTTTTTTTATTGTTCAGAAAATAGACTGATTTTGTGTAGGGATCAGTTAATATAACGTTAGGGGTGTTGAAGCAGGGAATATCTTTTTGAATGCGAAATCGTATTATAAATTTTTGAAGATGGATTGGAAAAAAGTTAAAATTCAATATTCAAATACCACACTTAACGCAATGTATGATATACATATGTAGTATAAGGTGGATAAGTACTATACCCCTAAATCGGAGGGAGAGCGGGATCAAGAGGTCCTGAATTTATCCATACGACATCAATGACTTCGTGGCGCAGTGATATGATTGCTGGAATGTAAAAATGATGATTGCAAGTTCGAGCCCACATTTTTTTCTATTTATGTGTTTTGATTTTTTTTTTCTTTGTGCATCTTTTCTATGCTTTTCTTTATTATGTTTTATAAATGATTACATACATGTATGTCTTGAATTGAAAAAGTACATTTATCTATAAATAGAAACAGGTGATTTCTTTTTAAATGCTTGAGTCGGCCGTGTCGTCGGTAAGGCAGCTATGGCTCCTTTAGCTATTTTGTTCAAGTTTATTTGCTTCTACCCCCTCCCCGTGTGAGACGCAAAAAGGTTTTATCTAAGCAGTAAATCCACCGAAACATGGCTGAAATATTGCCCACTCGGCGTTAAAAAAATAAACAATCAATCTAAGCGGTAAATGTATAAACCGCCTTTATTGTTCAAATTTCTATAATAAGACCTCAAATATTGTGTTATGCGAAAAATGCACCGTGAAATAAACAAGACTCGCATCTAACTTTTAGCAACTTTGATCCAATCTGATTTCCTGTTTATATTATGAGTGGTATGAAAATGTTTTACAGCTGCTATGTCGCTTGTCTTCTTCATGATTATCTTTCACACTAAGTTACTGTAACAGTTGACCGGAAAGTTTGTTGAAGATTTTTTTTTCTCCCAAAGTTATCTTAAATATCCAATTAATAAATAAGTAAAAAGATATACTAATATTTTTCAAATAAAAAATATCATTTGTAACATTTTTTATTCTTACATATACACCTTATAGAACGTAATATAAATGTACAAAAGTTATAGAAAAAGAATTTTTTTTGAGAGAGAGTGAGAATGAGCGAGATATTGAGTGATTGTAAGAGTTAAGTTATTTACATGTTCCAACAAAAGTTTTTATACTGGAGAAAGGGGGATGAAGCTAAAAGCAATCTCTGTTGACCATCAGAGCCCGCACGTGTTACGACATCATAATTTGAATCGAATGAGAGTTGGAATTACGCATGTAACAGGAAGTAAGGCTGCGCATTGCATTGTTTATAGTAGACATGGAAGATAAAGTTTATATCTAAGCTTTTTGAATGGAATATACTAAAAACACTCAATGACAACTACCTGAATGATGGCAGAGTTACGGTATACATTGGATCATAATGCATGCAGATGAAAAGGACTCATTTAACATGTTTAAAAAGATGAAGGCATTTGGAAGAATCAAAGAAGAATTTGTTGGTGTTATAATGGTAAGTCGCATTTATTTGGAAAGTTAGAAACGTAATATGAAGAATGTGTTTCTATCTTGTTGGATATTTTGTTGATAAAGAAGTGAAGAACATTTTAAAAAATATCAAGATAATAAATGGAACAAGTGAAATTTTTGTAAACGAAATGGGTTTATATTTGATGAAGGTCTACATGTACTTTCCTTTTTTTTTTATTTGTGTGCTCCCTCTACTAGTGTTGGTACACACAATTGTCATGTTAGTACGACGTGCGTCCTTTACTTTGCTCATTTGATTATTTTAAATTTATATATTTGAATACTTTAGAATCATAACAACACATTCTATATAATTTTTTGAATTAACGCATTGATACATGTGACAAAAACACTTATAAAATGATTAAAACAATCTTCATTTCCGATAGAAATGTCTGTATATTTTTATTATTATTATTATTATTAGAAAAACAGAGCACATTTAACACAGAAACATGTCATTGAACTGTAAAACAAGTAGGAATAGTTAATTATCCAAACATGCTGAAGAAAATAAGGTCTATTGGTGTCCGAAATCTTCGTTGTTTACATGTGAGAAAAACATTTTCAAAGATTTGCCCGCTCTTTTTAAAAACAACGCTTTTGAAATAGGATATACTAGTATTTATTTGTTTAACTGGGGCTATAGGGAATAAGAATGGCAACCTCTCAATTTCATGTATTGTGAAAAAACAAAGTACGATCACTTTAGATCAGGAGTACTGAGAGTCAAAGTCTACTGTTGTTTAATCTGTAATTGCTAGAATTTAGGACAAAATTCTGGCAAGTGATTCTCATCAAACTATAAAATTTGGCTTCTATTCTATTGAAATAATTGAAGATTTATTGTAAATCAATTTGTTCACAGGTCCTCGGGAGTGAAAATTAAATAGCCCAAATTTTAGAACATTAAAATCCAGAACTCAGGTTTTTAGAATCGGAGAACAAACCTGTTGCAGACAGTCCTATAAGATTTTTTCTTAATGTTCTCATATTAAAAAGAAACAAAATAAATCAAATAACAATATTGTTAAAACTGTGTTGTCAAGCAGAGTCATTTTGTCAAGATAATTTTTTACCCCTCTCCCCTACAACAAACACACACATGTACGATTTGATTGCGTTAATTTATGTATATACGTACAGTATTTGGTTACAAAATCTTCCGTCATCGTGAATTAAAAGCTATCGTATATTAGTATATTAATTATATAAGATTTACAAATATAGGATACGCATTTAATACAATCAAAATCACGACACTTCATCATGGTAATATCAAATCATGACCCCTGCCGGTAGTGTGGGGTCACAACAGCTGATCAAAGTTATGCAAAGGAATTTAAGGGATAAGTTTAAAAAAATAAAGAATAAGAAAGCCATAATAAGTAAAATTTATTGAGAAGCATCCTCAGGTGATGTAGATACAAATGTGTTCAATGCATCTGCCTGGGGGTAGGGCAATGCAGTGGAGATTAAATGTCGGGACATTTTTTTTTTTATTTAAACTCTTCAATAATTAACCGATTTAGCGATGTGGCCTATCGGCCTCTATTTTAAATTCTGTTTACTTGTTTAAATTTAAGATTTTATAGAATATATATATATATATATATATATATATTCGATAAAAATAAATAAAATCTGTTTTATTTTAAATATGCATCATCCTACTTTCATGAAAGGTTTAGCGTAGGTATACTTATATTGGAAGTAAAAATGTATGAAGACTTTTGTAGGGGTACAATAAAATTCCACTTGATGTTCGTCAGTGTTTGAAATAAACAATTCATTTAAATGTAGAAAGGTATAATTTCAACAAATGAAACGTCTATATATAGTAGCTACAACTGAGGAACCAGTCGTCTTACCAAAGGCAAGATAGTCGTAACGGTATACTGTTCAGATTTCAATACGTGTAATAAATTACAATTATCTGCCTAATAAGAGATATGATTATAATCTTTGATACAATGTTTTTAAAATATAATCAAATATTTCCATAGACAATTTTCCTAGGTAATTAACTAATTTCCCGATAATGAATATAAAACTCAGGATTTTGTACAACCCGAGATAATCAAGTAATTTACACATTTATTCTGAAATTGAGCCTTTACAATATTAATTGCAGACTAATTCTATATCGGACATTCATTTAATGATTAAATTTGTTTAGGTAAGTATGTATACTCTTCACTTTTTAGACATTCAAAGGTTTTCATATTGTTGTCCTCTATTCTAGATCCAATCGTATTTAACTTATGAAAACTATAAAAGTACGTTTTGTATTATAAATAAAGCATTATTGTACAATTCATTAACACCTTACTCAAAACAAAATACATGTAATTTAGTAGATCTATAAGATAAGAAAGTAGTGAAAGAAATCCGATCGAAATTTATCGCTAGTAAATTAAACAGGGATAATTCCAAAATTTATTAATCACAGTACTTCTTTTTATGAAATCTGAAAAACACCGAATATTCGAATCTTAAATTCATATTCGAATATCAACTCATCGAATGAATATTCGAATGTTCGAATATTCGTTGCCATCCCTAATATATATATATATATATATATATATATATATATATATATATATATATATATATATATATATATATATATATATATATATATATATATATATAACAGAAAATAAGAGTCATTTAAATTTTGTGCACCATTCATAGACTTTGTACATGTACTTCTATCACAGGGCATAAGATGGAGGTAAACAACCCAGCAGGACCGTAACCACCAAGATGTCTGAGGAGTAAAAACAGAAAACACAAAGATGTGTAAAGGATACGTTTATATAGAGACCACAGAAAAGTATTAAACAAGAAATCATCGGTATAATATTCTGAGGACGCTTTTAAAGTAAATTGGATATATAAACAATAGTGGTTCTTTTATTCAAGAAACATCAGGGAAAATTACTCAACAGTTCAAAGTGGAAGGATTGCTAAAACGTGTAAGTGAAATTTCATATCAGATGTCAAATGATACAGATCAAGGCCCAACCACTAGGATTTTACCACAATGTTACCCACGAGCTGGAACTAGGAAACCCACCTCACAAACAGAATTTGGAACAGTCAGTAATTTGGACCTTGACTCTCGCAAAGCATGTCAAAGTTGTGAAAAGGGATACAAATATATTTCCACCAATCTTAGGAGTTAAAAATGCATAATATCAACTCTTGCATATTGTGATTGTGTTAGACTTGCATGTATCATTTTAATTCTATTTGGAATGACTACATAATCTATAGAAGACTAATACATGATCTATTTTTTTTTTATTCTTAAAGTGTTTGCTGTGTTCATTATTTAAATGGTAATGATCCTCTCAGCTCATTGTTCCCTTTTACATATGCAGTATGAATTCCTAATGTTTTCTATATCTGTATATGAGAATACTAAGTTAATGTATTTTGATTGCTTCACACAAAGATTTCATCAGGGGAGTGTATGAATTGAAATGTTTAGCTCAAGATGATTTTTGGGGCTCCTATTTCAAAGTATTAGAGCGTTTGCTCGAGAGTCACGCAGTTAAGTGTTAATCCTTACGTCGTGGTTTCCCACCCACTGCAGGACATGCAGACTAGGAGCAGGCAAGGAAAAATTCTCCGATTACAAAGGGACGTGAAAGAAACAAAGAAAAGTATTTTTCGTTTGAAAAAATGAGTTAAAAGTGTTTCATTCAGCTGTGTATTGGGGTGGAGATAAAACAATATATGGAGGGTTATTTTTATATATTGTTTAAATACTACTGTGCCTTATTGGAGGAAGCACATTTGTTTTTGAAATTGTAAACACTTTTTTGACATTGTATTTCATATTTATTTTGATCACATGTTGATAGGTCCACTTATTGTTGAATTGCAAACCTATCAACATAAAGAGGAGGTAAGATGTAAATTTTCTTCTTTTCTGGTGAATCCACCAGCTTTCTGTCCTTGTGTATAGAAACGAACTTAGTCATTGTAAAGGAAAACTACGAATGCTTTTTGATTTTAATGCTTTTGGTGGATCCACCAAACTCCCCACTTTTAATAAATACACAGGCAATGTTGACAATATATCATTTAAGTATTCTTGAGTATTCCTATTTGCATTTTGGTGGATCCGCCAAGTATTTGTAAGTGAAATCGAGAATGCCTTGTTATTTGATTATTTTTTTTTTACAGTTTGGTGAGTCCACCAAACTCCTCTCTGTATTAAAGGACAATTTAGTTGAACTTTGGGTTACATGTAGATTTTTGACTTTTCTGGTGGATCCACCAGCTTTTTGTCCTTGTGTACATAAATGTATTAAGGAAGTGTCACTAGGTAATTGTAAAGGAAAATTATGAATGCCTTTTGATTTTTAGCTTTTGGTGGATCCACCAAACTGCCCACTATAGATAATTACACGGATAATGTTGACAGTATATCATTCAAGTATTCTTGTGTATTCCTGTTTGTATTTTTGGTGGATCCACCAAGTATTTGTGAGTTAAATTGAGAATGTCTTGTTAGTTGATGTTTTGCATTTTGGTGAGTCCACCGACTCTGTATTAGGGACAATTTTAGTTATACTTTCTTTTTTAGTTTTTGGTGGTTCCTCCACTCAGTTTCTCTCAATGGGTTGTTTCAGTGTCTTAAAACTGGTGGATTCACCAACGTCGTTTTTAAAGTATCATCATTATCAAAAGTAATTGAGAATTTCACCAGATTGCTTTTATAAATTTGAGCTGAATTGTCTATTTGTATTTTTGGTAGAATCACCAAGTTTTCTTGAAGATATTTCAGTTGTTTTGTTGGTAAGTTCACCAATTCATTTAATGAATTGTAGAATTATGTATGGTCAAATTCACTCTTGTTTTCTTGGTGGAATCACCAAGATCAATCTTTACTTGAAGATATTTGATAATTCAAATTGGTGGATTCACCAATCCTTTGACTGTGAATATGGAATACCGATACATTATTGATCTGTTTTAACATAAATATTGGTGACCACACCAATTCTTAACTTATTCAATAACGAAAATGAATAAAAAAAAATTGTCGATTTCTATAATTGCATTGTCTTCATTTTTCATTTTGAATTAAAAAAAAGAGGACACGAATAGAAAATCCTCTTTCTTAATGGAAACAGTTGTTCATACTTTATTTTGGTAAAATACAAAATGAGTTATGATTTCATTGAATTCTAAAAACAAGATATACATCAAATAGGTTTTTTTTTTATTATTTATTTATTTATTTATTTATTTATTTATTTTTTTGCTGCCTTATGAAAATTCAAGAATACTATTAATTTTAACAGGTAGTCCGATAATAACCTCATTCTATCGTTACTGAAAAAGTTCTTATTGTAAACTTAGAAGAAAAGGATGAGAGAGCAGTACAATTAATACCCTAGGATTAATTATCTTGTCTGGGGCAGAAACTTTCCAGGCTCATCTTTATTTGTCACTTTAAGATGAATAAACATTTGTCTGCAACTGATGTTTATTTTGAAGTTAAGGTCAAGCCTGGGTGATATCTGCATTCACTGAAGGCTGGTATTTTATAAAACACATGCTTTATTCTTGTTTAAATATACTTTTAATTGAGTTATTTTAGATATGATGTTTTTTACTGCCTTATGTAAATACAGGGATACTCTTTACAGGTTGTTGGATATTTAGGAATTATCTTGAAATTTTATAAGTACAGTTGTTATTGCATATTCTTCTTCAAATATTTTTTTTTTAATTTTTGTAATCAATTGAAATTTTCATTCTGTAAGCTGCACCCTTATATTTCTACTCCTCGGCGGGGCCCTTGCTGACTGGTCAGTTTTCTAGTTTCATCCAAAACTTAAAGGTAAATAAATTTGATGCTATTTTTCAACATTGAATTGGTATCAGTACCATTCCCAATATGCAATTGGTAGAAAAAAAAATTTGATATGTTTGTTGCATTGATTGTATGGAAGATGCAGGAGAAAAAATAAGATTTGAACAAAGTTCTAGTTTTAATGTGAAATAATATAAACTCTGATTTATAAAAGAGGAAGGGGGTGAGTTAGAATGACTTTTTGTGCATCATTTTATGGTTTTGATAAAATATATGGAGATAACGAACAGCATTCAAGCTCAAAAGTCCATTTAACAATATAAAATAGGAGCAGAGCAAACAGGGACCTCCAAAACATCAGAGGTGGGATCAGGTGCCATGAAGGAGTGAGCATCCCCTGCCAACAGATCACACCCGCCGTGTGCTCCTTATCGGGAAAAAACGGAAAAATCCGTCGACAATTCAGTGTGTAAATAATTGCCTAACAATTAGTATGAAAAACATCAGTCAGCATTTGACTCAGTAATAAATTGTATTTGCTGACAAGGCCATTGTATCGATCATAGAACATACGAACTGGTGATTTTAAACGAAACAGCTGATATTCTTGTTTCATCAACTTGTTTGTCAATAATTTACCTCGTTTTAGAAATTGTACATACGTAGAGCATGCTCTTGTGTATCGAATCAACTGAGAGATATATACCCGTATGCAAGTGATGAAGGTATATTGCTGCATAAGTTAGGGAAGTTGACGATTGTGAAGTTAAAGTCATCACGTTTATCATAAAGCTTGGTTGTTAGATTACCATTAACGTCTTTTTCAAGTAAAATATTCAAATATAAAACAGATGTGTCAGACTCTGTGGTATCTTTTATCTCAAGCTCACCGGGATATATCGTATATGCATAAGAATGGAAATAACCATTGTTAATTGACAATATGTCGTCGACATATCTAAATGTCGAGTTTAAGATATCAAATTCTGACTATTTAAAATGTGTTTTGATTTTAGCATCATAAAAGGAGCCTAAATCGGTCGGTACCATTTTCTATTTGTTTTCTATTTGAAACAGAATTGTTTGCTTTTTCATAATTCTAGGATTGTTTTCTTTGATAAAGAAAGTATTGAAAGTATCTGCTCTTTCATAGCGACATGCAATTATAATAATATTTCATGTAATAGCAATTAAAAATTAGCACTATTTTATCTCATGAATGACAATCTACTGCAGGAAACAATGAAAACTTATCTAGCACTCGTTGTCGAATTTCAATGTCAGGATTACTGTTAGAGTTTCATAAGTTAGATGCTTGGTTTTCATATCCATAAAAAATAGTCCGAAAGAAATATTTTTTCCTGAAATTGAAAGTTTTCAGCAACGATGTTAAAATCAAGAATCATTTCAAATGATGCAGGTAGTACATTTTGAACACATTCCTGTTCTTGTAAAACTTTTGACATTTCTCAGTGATTCTAATCTTCCTTCCTTCTTCAAATAGCACTTCGCACTGACTTTCCAAACTAAAGATGCTTCTTCACAAGTTTTTAGCTGTAGAATCCTATACTGACGTAAGAGGACTAAAGCCATCTTTATTTTCTAGTAGTTCTGTCTCGTTCCTAATTTAGAATATACCTGAGTTGCATATGAAAATTTCCGGTCTTTTTACTCTTTAAAAAAGTGAATTTTTCAGAAGCTTCTTTCCCGTTGGATCTTGCAACTATTTCACATTTAAATACTAACAAACTTTGAAGGACCATTTGATATATCACAAAATGTGATTGATTCATTGATTGTATGTATTTTTACGTTCTATTCGCGAATTTTTCACTCATATAGAAATGTCACGGAATACCAGTGAAGGGCTTCAAATTTAGACCTTTACTCGGCACCCAGGGCCATTGAGCAGTAAGGGGACTTTATCATGCCAACGTCTACCGTGACACGGGACCTCAGTTTTTAAGGTCTCCTCAGAAGGACCCGCAACTTTCACTTCAAAGTTCTAAGTGCTTGACAAAGGAACAGTTGGTGCCTATTTTTATCGACTTAGGTCAGCTTTGGCCATGATTCAAATACGACCGTCCAATCACTGAGCTTATGTTCTACCGACTGAGCTACCGTGCCGGTCCACAACATGTGTGTTTGTCTATTGAGTCTACAACTGGCAGTATCATGCTGCATGGTAAGAAATGATTCGTGATACATGTGTATGTAAGAGATAAATCATTAAGGGTCGATCGGATAACTGAAACATGAAAATAACGTAGAGTAATTAAGTTCTCAAAGTCCAATGTCATAACACGGACCTCTCAAATCATATCAGAAATGGGATCAGGTGCCATGGAGGAGTAACCATCCCCTACCAGTCATACTCGCCGCGCATATCTGTCTATGCATATACTGAAATGTGATGAAAAGAAATGGCGATCAGCAAATACTAATAATACTAATAGTTTCAACGTTGAAACCATCTTTAAAAAGTTCTCTGTTTGCCCTCTCCTGACCGGCTGGCTAAAAATGGCCTGACTCAACACAAGTTAAAAATCTAGGCAAAGCTTCTTTCTTTTTTATGCTGGAATTTCCTCATTCTGTCAATAACAATTTCAATTTAATTATTACTATTAATTTTTAATAGAATTTGATTGTTGATTGTATTATGTTTAACGTCCCTCTCGAGAATTTTTTTACTCATATGGAGACGCCACCACTTGTCGGTGGAGGGCTAAAAATTTTGACCTATACTCGGCACTTAGGGCCATTGAGCAGTGAGGGATCTTTTTTGTGCTAACACCTACTGCGACACGGGACTTCGATTTATACGGTCTCATCCGAAGAACCGAATATAATTTGAAAATTCTTCATTATTGTTGAAGATTTTTCGGGAAAAAAATTCTACATACCTATCGACCCAATTCTGTTTATCCTGGATAAGGAGAGTACAAATAAACATGTTTTAAAACATTGTCTAATAATGATAATGATGATGATGATGATGATGATGATGATAATAATAATAATAATAACAACAACAACAACAACAACAACAATAATAATAATAATAATAATAATAATAATAATAATAATAATAATAATAATTATTATTATTATTATTATTATTATTATTATTATTATTATTATTATTATTATTATTAAACTAAAATTTTACAGCCATAAACATTATTCTATACATTTTTAGGTCTATGTTACTTACAAACATGCCCTTTAAATATTAAGCATCCGTTCATTGGAATTTATTACTCCAGTAATTAAGAGATCCATTTTGGACAGAGTATTTTTTGTATTTTTTTTCATTTTAGCCTACACTGTACCTGTTTTATTTCTGTGATGCATGATTTATTCAAAATCCTGTACATGAGAAGAACAAACTCTTGTGGTGGACTTGTTACAAGGGTAAATGTAATAACAACGCAAAATGTAGTAAACTGGTATTATTACAAAATGTAATAAAATAAAATGTAATAAAACAAAATATATTTTTTTTTTGCATTGTGTTTCACAAAATTGATTTAAACATATAACAATGGGGAAACTCGCTTTACTAAATAGACAGACAGACCTATGACTATGAGACAAACGTTACGGCTTTTACAGACATTACTAAATTTAATTGTATATTTTTTTAAAACTCTGTTTTTAACATTTTTATTGAATACTTATAAAACAATACCTTAACTTTGATCGACAGGTTTATTTATAAATCAGTCTGTATTATATATATTCATCACTGACATTCTTCATTACCAAAGATTGACCATGGGTCAATTAAAGCTCTTGATATGCATGTGTACATTGGTTAGCAAATTAGGAGTGCATGTGTGTGTGTCTGAAGAGGAGAAGCGTGTGGTAGGGGTTACTTGATACGTTGATCATTGTATTTTTATGCGCATGCAGAAACTATCTATTTTATTATAGGATAGAGAGAAAGAGAAAGAGAGAGCATTATTTTTGCTGGTCTGCAATGCACATGATTTGTACAACAGTATGAAGTCTTAATTGTCAAGGACTTCAATTCCCTTTTCCAATTTATTTACACCTGCCAGTAAAAAAAAATAGATTTCTTTTCTGAATTCCATGCATGTGCCTATCAAAAAATAAAAGCAAACTGATGCAATGATCAACGTGATAACCCCCCATCCACCAACAAACGTGTACACGCACTTTTCTGATTTGCAACACCTGTGATTTGAATATCAACTGATTTTAAGTGGCTAATGAAATCAATATATGATGAAATATCACATGTAAGAATAAGCTTATGTTTATTTTTCCCTTTTGTTTTATTTTCTTTCCGTTTATTTTCTTCATCCACTACTAAATTAAAAAATATTCTCAATCTGACTTACCAAAAAGTGTTTTATTACATTTTGCGTTGTTGCGTTTTGCATAATCTCGACGCAAAATGTAATAATTCAAATATCGTCCAAATGTTATAATCCTTAAAAGTCTGTTTTTACATTTTGCGTTATTGCATCCTGCGTTAATATCGACGCAAATATAATTACGCAGAATGTAATAATCCCAATTTATTACATTTTGCGTTGTTATTACATTTCGCATTGTAACATGTAACAGTCAAACATTCAGATATGTCCACGACGTTTTATTAATTACCAATAGTTATACCCCAGTGAACTTGAAATAAAATCACTACAGAGTCGGTCACATCTGTGTCATATCATGATGTTTTACTGATTATAGGCTATTCGGGTTAACAATCATTTAAGCTGTATGACAGACGAGAGGACCTAAGCTTTTCCAATATCGACTTTCCTTACTCATGTAGCACAATCAACTATCACCTGCTTAGAGTGCATATGTCGACCATTTTATTTTATATTCAAAAGTTTGCTCTGAGAACAAACAATTTTTAAACACAGGCAGGTTACAGACAAATATATGATGTTACAGGAATATCAACAACCCCGTTTAAATTCTATGGTCGCTAGAATGATCTTGTTAGCGAATTTAACTTTTCGTTGGGTCGTATTTTGACTGAAATATTTCAGACCAATTTTTGGAACTTTGTTTTTATATTTGACTACAGAATATTCTGTCTACCTGATCAATACATAGGGATAAAGGTGGATGTGTCCAGTCGACAGGGGATGCTTATTCCTCCTAGGCACCAGATGCCACATCTGTAACTTCCGGTTTTTGTAGATCAATTACTGTTTACTGTTACTTTTACGTATTTCAATCTTGGAATGAATGTTTAGACAAGTGTCTTATTTTATGTGAAAATCATGTATAAATGTCACGTTTTTCATAAGCATGTTCGTTGCATCTAGGTGGAATTTTTTTCCATGTCCATTTTCATACATTTTGCCTTTTTTTAATAAGTACAATATACGTGCAGTTTTGAATTTCCTAAGCAGTACAATCTATGTCAATGTGTCAATCAAAACCTAACAATTAGAATGTCCTTATCTGCCGACTCGGCGTTAAACAATAAACAATAAATCGATCTACCGTCTTTTGTTTACTTTTGTTCAATTAACAAGGTTTATCAGTTTTAATGATGTGATGAAAAAATATATTCAAAAAAGCAACGCTTTTTTTAAAATTGTAATTATGTTGTAACAAGATAATTCAAATAAAAATAGTCAAGTGATAATATAAAAAGTAATAAATTTATAAATGCTGATAATATGTGTAAGAAGTGTTAATTTGGAGTTGAAATCTATACCTTAACTAGAAGAAAACAAAGTGTGTAATTATTCTGTTTTACATATTGTGTTCTACAAAACAGTCACTCAACAGCACTATTGTAGAACATTTTTTATGAAGTCAAGAAAGAAAAGATATTTCCTATATAGCTGTACATAATATTCCTTCTAAAAGAAATGGTGGATGAAGTTCATTGTTTGATAAATTGTAACTCTGTTTATTATAATAAAATCAAGAAGGTGAAAATCACTTTCAGGAATTAAAAAAAAAAACAGGAATAACTCTATTTCATGGATATGTTGAGATTAAGATATTTTTGTTTACAAAGGTCGTTTCTTACCACGATATCAAGATACAATGAAATGAATTCTAAATCTGAATAAAATGAAAAAAGGACAAGTGATCACTCACTAGATCATGAAACCAATATAATTCATAATTATATGTAGGGGATTTAAAAAAAATTAAATTGATATTTCAATGATTAATGAAATACAATTGACAGTTCCTAATTGTTTTGTGTTCACATAATCGATGTTTCTGGTCAACTCTAAGTCTGAATATCTCGTAACATAGTTTGTTTGCTTGTTTGTTTATTGTTTAACGTCCCTTTCGAGAATTTTTCACTCATTTGGAGACGCCAACACTACCGTTTGATACATGCAAATTTTGACCTATACTCGGCACTCAGGGTCATTGAGCAGTGAGGAATCTTTTTCTTGCCATCGCCTCGGTTTATACGGTCTCATCCGAAGCACCGATCTCCACGTCCCACAGTTGGATTCGAACCCGCGACGTAAGGATGAACTCCTTGATCGCGACTCTAGAGCGAAAGCTTTAACCACTGCAACTTAACCTAGTTAATTGGAGTCTTATGCGTTAACTTATAATCAAATGGCTGAAATTAACTCGTAACAAAGATTCTGGCTACTAGTTGAGTCCATAAGAAAATAAAAATGGTAACTCGTTGCTGTAGTAGAATTTTGAAATTTATTTTAAAATTAAGGACTATCTCCCTAATTCATATCTCTGATCCTTCGACGTATTTGGCTGTCTTTGGCACCCCCTTTTTCACCTCTTCATTTTTTTTTTTTTTTTACTGAAGAAACACAGTTTGTCGAAATGCGCATCTGGTGCATAAAAATTGGTACAGTATATGATTTACATCGTAATTAATCAATTGATGAAATATTGATACGATAAATGATCGCTCAAGATAGAGTAGCAAAGATAAAATTAAACACGTGGTCTTATCTTGCTAAGAATTAAATTTTATCTTATTTCATATTTACTTTAAAATACAAATACGTTTTTCAAAAAGTGTACACATTACAGAAAATATTTACGAAGTCACACAATAGCCTGTAATTTTCATGACAATCGATCTTCGTTTAAGGAGGAGAAGGACACATGGTCACATGATTCTGTTAACTACGTCATAGTGTCCGTTTATATAAGTGCAAAACGTGTAAAGCTTAAGTTCTTGTGTAAATTTTTGACAATGTTTTAACTTTAATTACCATTTTATTTAAAAAAAAGTAAAAAGTTTCAACATTCTGGTAAACATTAACAAATTATGAAATAGTTTGATCCACTCCTCTGTTTCTCTAAGCTGCGCGTCCAACAAGTCGGTGACGTGATACACTATCTGTTAGTACAGCAAGATCATACTCGGTAAATACAGGGGCGGTATTATTATGTAAAAACAGGTCATAATCGGTATATGATGAAATATTTTGAGAAACGGGGAACACAAAAATTATTTTTGCATGGCTGATGACGGAAATCTTATGTAGGTATATCTTATTTCGCTTATTTAACTTACGTGTGACGCCACAGTTGGTTTTTCCCGTACTCGAGAAATGTAACATGACACGTTTTTTGACATGCTTATGTCGTCTTTAACGATGTCCTGTGAAATATTGAGGTTAGCTTCGTCATTCGAAATTTTTACAGTTAATCAATTATTTGAAGGATTTGCATTTCAACGTAAATAAAAAATATTGAATGATAGAATTTTTTTGTAAATTACGTTTTTTGTTGTTTAAGTTGTCTTAAAAAATGCGTAATTTTCCATATCCAGATGCAGTGTGATAGACAAAACTTGCTTTTTCGAATTTTCAATCTATTTATACTCTGTATTATTTTAAAAGATACATGTCCACTTTAATATTTTTTTTATATATGCTTAAAAAATCCCATTATGGACAGAGTGATGAGTCCGGAAACATGGAGAATTAAAACTCCACTTAGATACTGTAGGGCATAGTATTTGTCAATCAATATTTCCATAATAAGGTAAGAAACTTAATGATATAACTGCTTTAAGATATGTGGGACATACTTAATTAGAAATATACAAAATATGAAAAAAAATTGAATGACAAGTATTTTTTCAGCTCAAGGTCATTCTCCTCCTTAATTCGTTGTTATGTGTAACTTGGATGAAATTGTTTTAAGGCATTTTGTGTTTTGGACTCATTATGGACTCCTGACAGCAAACTAAAATTAAACCGTATTTGACAGCATGCATCAGAGTAAATGTTTGAATCGATGTTAATACATAATGCTGGAGCTCCTCACGGAGAGTCATGTAGAAACTTTGATTGACATCTAAGTTTATAAAACCGATTCAAATTTCCCCAGAAATAATGGATGTTGTATTTCAATGAATACGAGGGTTGTCTCAAAAACTCGTAGACAATTCATATAACTTTGTAAACGTTTTACAAATACTAACCAAATTTTGCATAGCCAAACTTAATGCAATATTCTTTTTAATAGTGAATTTTCTAAATAAATATCTTTGATAGTAATAATTTTATGACGATGACACACACACACACAAATCCGGAAAAATTTGCATGTCTAACTATTCCAATTGAATTTGTTTCTCTTGTAATATGTAAAACATAAAACTCAAATTTACATCTGTGAAACCAGAAATAAAATCTTAGCAAGATGTCAGATTTTCACATTAGTGGCATCGGAGACGGAGAATTGGTGTCATAATTTTCAAAGTGTTGTTGGAACTGAGATTGCTGCAAAATGACATCAACGTTACGGTGTAATAGAGAAGTTGTTTATCAAATAGGCAGAAGAGATTTAATGACAGTTCTAACCTTAAGCTTCGTACCGAAAATAGTTGAGCCTACCAGAGGTAAAGTACTGTTTGGTAAAAACAGACGTCGGTGAACGTTCTGGGTAACGATCGACTTCACACATTGTGTATTCTCTGCTTCCTACATTGTACGGCGACCTTTTGAGGACTGAAAATTGAATCTTATAAAAAAGAAGAAAAGTATGGACATTGCTAAATTTTGATGAGTCTCTCAGTCAAGAGTTGTTTGCCAGTTTAAAGAAAAATAAAAATGGAACTCGTAAATATACTTACCTTGTCATTGGTCATTTGCAAAATTATTTTGTTAAAAAACATTCTGATTGTACACACAAATACTCTGAAGTTGACATTAAAAAGATGCTTGATTTTCTGATTGACAATATCTATGTGGTTTTTGGAAACCAGGTCTTCCAACAATCTGTTAGAATTCCCATAAGTACCAATTGCGCCCCATTCTTAGCAGACCTATCACACCGTCACGCTAACGCAAATTTACAAAAGGCGCCGGCGTGCTATCACACAGAACTCAAGCGCGCTAACACAACTTTAGAAAACACGCCGTTGCGCGAACAGAAATTTACACAGTTCGTTGCTTGTTATTGCAACGGTGTGTGTTGTGTATAGTATATATATTTTGCATCAGCATGAGGGCATTTTTGTGCTAGCGCGCAATGTGTTATTTAAAGATTCGTTGACTCAGCAAAGTGCTGTATGTTTGTTTGTTTATTGTTAAACGTCCCTTTCGAGAATTTTTCACTCATATGAAGACGCCACCACTTGCCGGTGGAGAGCTGCAAATTTTGACTTACATGTATACTCGGCACTTAGGGTCATTGAGCAGTGAGGGATCTTTTTCGTGCCAGCACCTACTGCGACACAGGACCTCGGTTTATACGGTCTCATCCGAAGGACCGGTCTCCAGGTCCCACAGTGGGATTCGAACCCGCGACGTAAGGATCAACTCCTTACTACGCGACTCTAAAGCGAATGCTATAACCGCTGTGTCACGCGGGCGACAAGTGCTGTATGTAAATGCGACGGCGTGTTGTAAACAACTCACCGGAGCGTTGTAACTAATGTGAACAACGAGCCACCGCATTGTCACTAATGTGCACAGCGTGTCAATGTGTTGTTACTAAGACCCTGATGCACTTTTGCAAGTGATAACGCGGCAGCGCGTTTGAAACAACACTCCGTCGTTGTCATTTTCCGCCGGCGCATTGTTACGTGTTGCTAGAATTATTGCAAGTGACAACGCACCAGCGCGTTGTAATCAACGCGCTATTTCATTGCCACTTCGCGCATTGTTACTAACGCTCTTTCACATTTTTGCAAATGGCTCTATTGGAACACCATAGATTTGCAATATCATTTTTTATTGTAGGTATCTAGGACATTAAAGAATAAAATGGCATTCGTCTTCAGATGAGTATCAAAAACATAGCATAATCTATTCTCTCTTCTTTTGCCTTGGTACCTTCCGGGTTCAATTTTTAGATTATTTGACGGAAGTCTATTGCGGGAAATATTCTTTTTTTAAATTACTCTGAAAACTTTTGTTAATGAGGGTTGCATTTTACAGAAGTTAGATCGAACAAAGTGTTTATACAAAAAGCATTTTTTTCTAATTATCCATAAATGCGTTGTACTCCTGGAGATACAAATCTAGGATTCCTTATTTAATATACACATGCATAAAATGGGTAGAGTTTACAACTTGCTGTTTCATCCAAAATTCTCCCAAACCCAATCTAATAGTTCAAGCTTTACATCGCACTCCCAGTTTATTCTAGTTCCCGATCCATTTATTTTCAGCATCAGATCGAAGGTATTTATAAGATTTTAAAATGCAATTTTTTGTTTTAAGCAATTTAGACCAGAATTTCATACTTTTTAGTTTTCTTTGTACGATAAGTGGATTTCGGCTAAATTCTCAGTAGATCATGTAATTGCATACATTGCGCCTAACACCAAGAGTATTTTTACAAAACAATAAATGCAATCTTTCAATTTCCAGAGAATGATGGAAATCCCAAATTTCACTTCCATAAGAAATAGCACTTCCAATAAATATATGTCATACCGGGTTTCTACGTTGAGTTCAAACCTTTGAACGTTACGGTTTAAACCAAATAGTACATTTTGACCTTGATCAGCTAAGTGTACATGTAGGTTGCTTTGAGTAACAATGAATTAACCGATACGATTTAAACTTAATCCTAGGTATTTGAAGGAGTCCACCATTTTCAAAATTTCGTTATAGTAAATCCATGAAAATGAATGCGTCCTCGTTTTCTAGATATACTTTTTATTAATTTTGCAGTGTTAACAGTCAAATCCCACGAGGTAACGTGTCCATGCCAGGCGTCAAGCATATTCTGTAGCTCCTCTGGTTAGTTAGCAAAATTAATATCACGGTATCATCTGCGAACATCAAGACAAATAGATTAAGTTACATAGATTCTATGGATGGACATTTATCGATTATAAAGTAATTTTCCAAGTTGATAACATAGATATTAAATAGTATAAGTGATAACACTTACCCCAGGTGTTTACAGAGAATTTTTCGGATATCTCTCGGGCATTCTTGATACAGGCTCGTCTCGTACATCAACTTAGAGCAGGCAGATGATTCCAAGGTATTTCCCAGTTATCCACAATTTGATCAACTTATAATTCTTTGTTTATTGTATCAAACGCCCTTTTTATAATCGATAAAACAGGAATATAAACGTCGTTTGTTATTTCACTTTTGTGATATCAAACTTTGAAGCGCCAATATTTGCATTTGTACAATGTCATATAATTAAAATCCAAATTGTGCATCAGTGATAATATTTTCCGTGTAGTTCCATTTCATTAACCTTTCGTTACAAATTGATGTATAAAAAAGGTTTCCTGTACTTTAACTTCTGTAATATCAGGGATCATCGTTTATTTTTTTTTATTTTTTTTTCTGAATTGGAATAATAACTGTTTAGACTACGTTATTAAAAATATTACGGAACAAAAAAAATGTTTAATAGGGTCTCAAGGATAGAAAGAATTAACTCAAAAAAAAATTGTTGATCAAATTATGAAACTTTTTACTTTATTTGCCTTTAAACAGTCCCAAACAGTTCTACAAATGTATGTGACTTCAGAAATTCAGTTTCAAAAACTGGCATTTCGACATCCATGTTGGAGCCACGCTGTATAGACCTGTTGAAAGGTTAATAAAGTATCATGATTAGGAGTGACATATGTGGTAAATTAAATGATGCCATGTCATTTAACTATAACAGAAGAAACCCCTAGTGTGCGACAAAAATCGGCTCCGTAAATCAAAGGTTTGTACAATGCTTGGATCTCTGGTTTTCTGTCCGAATTTCGTCATCCAGAAAGGTACAGTTCTGCAGCTACATTGTTCTTCGTTTTATATGAAAATGGGTATCAAAATAATTGCCTGATTACATCCAGTATTAAACTGCGTTTGTTATGTCCAAATTTTGTCAACCAGAGAGCTACAGTTCAGCAGCTAAGTACAATGATGAAAATGAGTTCAGCAGCAGCAAAATGTAAAACTGTTCTCTTAATTTTATTTATCTTCAGTGCTCTTTTTTTTGACAATTATGAGATATGTGGAGATAACGAACAGTATTCGAACTCAAATGTCCATTAAACATTACAAAATAGGAGCAGAGCAAACACGGACCTCTAAGACATCAGAGGTGGGATCAGGTGCCATGGAGGAGTGAGCATCCCCTGCCGACCGGTCACACCCGCCGTGTGCTCCTTGTCATGATCAGGAAATAACGGAAAAATCCGTCGACAATTCAGTGTATAAATAATGGCCTAACAATTAGTATGAAAAAAGTCAGTCAGCATTTGACTTAATGAAAGATTGTATTTGCTTACAAGGTCATTGTATCGACCATACAACTAACGAAATGCTGATTTTAAACAAGACTGCTGATATTCTTGTTTCATCAACTTGTTTGTCAATAACTTACCTCGTTTTAGAGATTGTTAATACGTAGAGCATGCTCTGGCGTATCGATTCAACTGAGAGATATAAACCCCGTATGCAGGTGATAAGGGTATATTGCTGCATACGTAAGGGAAGTTGACGATTGAAAAGTTAAAGTCATCACGTTTATAATATGTGTAATTGCATTTAATGGTATGGGTGTATATTTAGATTAATAAAAACAAGAGATAGATTTTAAAGAAGTAAAAATTGGAGGCGAAAAATTGAAAAAAAAAAAATTGGGTCTTTAAGGCATTTGATACACTAGTATCTGAATTTCTGATAAGAAACTTATTTCAAGTAAAAATTATCTTAGTCTGCTTAAAAAAGTTAAATCATATTTTGAAGATTTGAAAAAAAAAAAGAAAAAAAAAAAGAAACGCTCTTCGGATACCGTTTATGTTTGAAATTTTTCTCCTGCCGCATTTCAGGCATTGATTTAGTGCTATCAGTGAAAGTCGCTTTACTCAATAAAAGATAGTTTTATATTAAATTTAAATTATCAAATGACGATTGGGGGAAAGCAGTGTTTCAAATATTGTTTAAGTTCCCTAATTTCCACAATGGACGCTGTTACCATGGTCGACTTTACTACCACTGCATTGATTGCAAATCCTAAATACAGTGGTCTATACAACAGCAATATATATTTGTTTTGTGTTTATTTAATGAATTGGTCAATCACTCTACTTTTTAAAAATGTTTTACAAATAATTTTGTTGTCTTTCACGGGATGCCCTGATGGCTATCTTCACATCTCCTCAGTTTGATATTTTATATATATAAATATATATATATATATATATATATATATATATATATATATATATATATATATATATATATATATATATATATATATATATATATATATATATATATATATATATAAAGCACTAAAAATGACCAACGACTCGAACATTGGTCCTTTTTAGTGCTTTATATAAATTTCCATCCTTGACCTTGTATCTATTTAGTAGATCCGACACTTAGGATATACAGTGTTGTTGGTTTTTGTAGTGCTTTCTATATATATATGTTTGTTGTTTTTTTTCATATAGAAATGATGGTGGCACCGTGTCGATCTGACTGTGAGAAACCTATGCGAAACACCAAAAAATTATTAAACTGTCAACGCACAAAATATTCATAAAATAACTGACTGGTAACCAGCGAAATTGGCCACAAATTTAATGACAGGCACTCAAAGAAAATCGTCACGAAAATACTGACTTAATTCAACGAATACATCTCTTAACATACAAATAAAAATTGTTTTTAATTTTGAAATTCATCTATAAAAGTAGCTGTACTTAATAATTTTATTAAATTTTAATTTGGCATTTTTTAAGTTTTGGACAATTTTAGGCTTCTTCAGCTTAGGTAAAGGATTACACTACGAAAGATAACTCCTACATAGGGGTTGTTTGTAACAGTTTCGATATTACCAAGTTAAATAGATGATGAATTTCTGTAGCAACATATAAATCTCATGTTTTTATTGAGTATAAGCAGTAAATTTTATTTTCAAGATATATAATTGTAATCTGCATTAACCCCTGGATCATGAAACACATTTCATACAGAGAAAATGGTTATTAAGCATTGCATAAGGTTAGATTTTTGCAGAATCATTTTAATTATCGAGATTTTATCGTTACATAAATCATTTAAACCTATTTAACGAATTCAAAGTACATTCACAGCAGGATTCATTACTTACAATTTCCAGTAGTCTTTTTTTTGTCTGGGGGTAATAAATAAGTTAAGCAAATAGATTGACTACTGGACTTTTGCGAGAAGTACTGACTTTCTCACTCGACGGTTTACTTTGACATTTAAACATGTGTTATGTACGGAGGTACGGAATTAACATTAGATTAGAAAACCTTACTAGTGGTCATATGTATGGTGTTAGGGGCACTTACATGATTTACTGGTATGCAATCAACACAAGAGATTATGGGAGGTAGAATAACATAACTTAAACTACCTTATTCGTAAGGGGTAGTATTGCCTTTCAATATCATTTTATGAAGGAAGAAAAAAAAAACATTCCGGTAAGAAAACTTGGCAGTAGTTGGTCAAATGGGAAGGGAGGGGGGGGGTTAGTATAGGGTGTTTCTCCTTCCCCTCCCTAGACAACGTAATATGTGCTTTAAAATGCCAAATTATTATCGTTTAATTAACTGTTAAGCCAAATATTTATATCGCAAAAGAGCTGCCGTACGAAAGCCGGATAGGCTCATTTTTGACAAGATAAAAAAAATATTAACTCGTTATAACGAGATAGTTATCTCGTTATAACGAGTTAATATCTCGTTATAACGAGATAATCATCTCGTTATAACGAGTTAGTCATCTCGTTATAACGAGTTAGTATCTC
The DNA here is from genome assembly GCF_033153115.1 of Saccostrea echinata. NCBI lineage: Eukaryota > Metazoa > Mollusca > Bivalvia > Ostreida > Ostreidae > Saccostrea > Saccostrea echinata. Next base: position 18,926,034 of record NW_026889751.1, on the reverse strand, counting down.
GTTATAACGAGTTAGTATCTCGTTATAACGAGATAATTATCTCGTTATAACGAGTTAGTTATCTCGTTATAACGAGTCAGTATCTCGTTATAACGAGTTAGTATCTCGTTATAACGAGTTAGTATCTCGATATAACGAGTTAGTTATCTCGTTATAACGAGTTATTTATGTCGTTATAACGAGAGAGTTTTCTCGTTATTTCGAGACTTAATAGCAATATAAGAATAAAAATGACTGCAGTTTTAAATGCCATTAAATTTTTAGCTAGTAATTATCAGTCAAATTTAACTTGAACAATTGATAAATGGTTGAAAATTTAATTTGCTCTGTGGTTTACTTATGACTAAATCTTGAACTATCTCGCTGTCAATAATCATATTTTGATAAGTAACAACTCTAAGGCGAACACATTTACACATTAATCCGTGAACGCCTCCTCAAATTGTTGCGATATTTTTCTTAAAATAATATTGCCAAAAATACTTGCTCCAATTTTGGCAATATATCTATGACAACTATTTCTGATGAATGACACTATTTCGACATGTTTTGGACGACTTATACACTTTCATATATCAATTTCTATACCGCTAAAATTTAATATCAGAGACAATATAAGTGCAACATATCGTTTATGCAACATATAATATATAGATTACATTGTGATACATATATTACTTTTGAGATTCAGAAATGTTTTGAAGAAGGGGGATGGTGAGACATCAGCAGTTAGATCATAGGCGTAGAAATAATCAAATCTCTTTTTTTTTCTTTTGCTTGTCAAATATTTTACTTGGTTTATCCCCCCCCCCCCCTTTGAACTTTGTGACTAAGCTTATGCAGATGCAGATTGTCCACGATGATGAGGAATGATGCAGCAAAAATGATATTACATCCTTCTAAGTAATAAGACGTTAGACCTGATCTACTGATATTGACATTTCATCTAAATTAATATTCTGTCATGATTCACTGTTTATAATTTTTTGCGTGGGTGGGTGGGTGGGTTCCAAGCTGTGGAGATTCACGGAGACCTATTTGAGATTCACGTCTATTTGGCGGATCCTATGTTTACCACATAGTGACAAAGCATCAAACCAGGGTTTTCAAAACAAAAAAAAAGTTTACAGAGTTTACAAAGCCAGTTCACTTTTATAATCTTTTTACTTAGGATTGATCAACGAATAGGCCTAATACTACATATGTACATGTATATTATTAATACGACATTAAAAGCAATGTCGTTAATTAATTTCCTCATTACAATTTTTATTATGTATACTTTGCAAGCATATAATTTTTTTTTCAAAAAGAGATTGATGATTTTTTTTTTTTTGGGGGGGGGGGGGTAAATTTCTAGGCATAATTTATGCTTGAAATACACCTTAAAATTTAGATATTAGAATTTCATTCTATACCCAAAAAGGATCTCATGTCAACTGTTTTTACTAATGCTGACCTTCACCTTTTATTGTGGCTTCCTTAGAATAAAGAACTCCAAAAGTTTTTTATTCTATCACATTGATAATAACGCAAAAATACATATTGTACATGAGATTTCATGCCAAATTGGTAAATTAAAATGTTTCTTTCTTTTATTAAACAAAAGAAATATATAAATTATTAAGTGATAAGTACAGTATTAGTTCTTGATATTCATCTAATATTATTGAGGGGAAGAAGGGATTGGTGATAAAAACAACGTGAATTTAGTTTTTTGTCAGACATTGAATTTTGATGTTGCCCCTTTAAGGCGATAAAATTGAACTGGTATTCCTTGTGTTAACAGGCAAGGAATTATCAAAATATGAACGTTAAAGCCTAACAAATGGTTTCATATCCACATGATTTATTCGGAATATATAAAATAATGGGATTATTTCTATGCATTTTTTATTGCGACAAATATTACGCAAAAAATATCATAATTTTAACAAAGTCAAAAAAGCTTGAAGAGGGCAATTAAATCAGCCAGAGTTTATCTTTTTTTTTATCTCCTTTCACAAGTTGAAAAATTTTTGACGTTATAAACATTCCATTTGAAGATGACACTAATTCTATTTTGCAATTTTAAGGTATAACACAACAACATGAGGCGGTCACAAGTTTCCGTATAATTGTCTTCGGTCTTTCCAATAAACAATACTAATCAAAGGCATAACACAAAAAACTAGTATGCTGTTGTTCCATAAAATCTTTATCATGCACACTTCAAACAAATTTGATCGACTTGCTTCTGTATAATTCCTATAAAAATGGTCTATTCTTTACTTAGATATATCAACTCTTTAGATCAATTTTTATCTCGTTATAACGAGATAATTATCTCGTTATAACGAGATAACCAACTCGTTATAACGAGATAACTAACTCGTTATAACGAGATAATTATTTCGTTATAACGAGATAACTAACTCGTTATAACGAGATAATAACTCGTTATAACGAGATAACTAACTCGTTATAACGAGATAACTAACTCGTTATAACGGGATAACAAACTCGTTATAACGAGATAACTTATTCGTTATAACGGGATACTAACTTGTTATAACGAGATAACTAAGTCGTTATAACGAGATAACTAACTCGTTATAACGAGATACTAACTCGTTATAACGAGATAACTAATTCGTTATAACGGGATACTAACTCGTTATAACGAGATACTAACTCGTTATAACGAGATAACTAATTCGTTATAACGGGATACTAACTCGTTATAACGAGATAACTAAGTCGTTATAACGAGATAACTTATTCGTTATAACGGGATACTAACTCGTTATAACGAGATAACTAACTCGTTATAACGAGATAACTAAGTCGTTATAACGAGATAGCTAACTCGTTATAACGAAATAACTAATTCGTTATAACGGGATACTAACTCGTTATAACGAGATAACTAACTCGCTATAACGAGATAACTAACTCGTTATAACGAGATACTAACTCGTTATAACGAGATAACTAATTCGTTATAACGGGATACTAACTCGTTATAACGAGATAACTAACTCGTTATACTAACTCCTTATAATGAGATAACTAACTCGTTATAACGAGATAACTAACTCGTTATAACGAGATACTAACTCGTTATTACGAGATAATTATCTCGTTATAACGAGTTAAATATTTTTTAGTCTTGTCAAAAATGAGCCTATCCGGCTTTCGTACTGCCGTATATTGTCCAAGTGTAAAAGTAAGTCATCGATTGTAAAAGTCAGCGCTGCTCGCAAAAGTCCAATAATATCTTTAACTATTCTTCTCGATTTTCAGATTTAAAATTCCTATCTAAGTTTTGATAAAATTAAGCTAAATGCCAAATTAAAATTTATTAAGTACAGTTACTTTTATAGATGAATTTCAAAATTAAAAACAGTCCTTATTTGTATGTTGAAAGATTTGTTCGTTGAATGTAAGTCAGTATTTTAGTAGTGACGTTTTTCTTTGAGTGACTGTCATTAAATCTGTGGCCAATTTTGCTGGTTACAAAACTTAGTGTCCAAAACTTTAAAAAATCCTATAATATTTCTTGAAATCACTTTTGAGTGTAAATAAACTTACTCCAGCAAGAGTAAATTGTCAAATTTTGAAACATCGTCTTCAAAATTCAGTCTTCGAACAGGCCCGTAGAAAAGGGTTAAAAAGTGGTGGGGTGGAAGCAAACTCTCCCAAAAATTCAAACAAACACAAAAAAGTAATTGTCCAACGAAAATCTTACTGGGGGGCGGGGGGGGGGGTGCTATTATTTTTTTAAATACAGCCAGAATTTGCAAGTGCTTGACCTTACAACAACAAAAAGAGAGGACCAAACAACATCTAGATGAAAATGCACAAATTATAACTACAGCAAGACTATACTAAAAAACATTGACCAAGTCATTTTGTATTTACTTTTACGGCCTGATATTTTGGCGGTTATTATTATTATTGCCATGATTGGGTATTAGAGTGTTCAGTCATTAACGTGGAATGTGACAGAGTGTTACGTCGCTGTTGTAGCTCTTACTAGCATTTTTTTGTGAATAAGGGCACCTCAAATTCATCGTTGATCATCGTTCGCTTCCTACTTAACTTTTCCTAGAATATACATGTATTCTGAAAAGAAAAGAAACGCAGGATCATATTTGGTATGATATAATTATATTTTTAACATATTTTCCAATATTGTTCACTAACATTCAGACACAATTTTATTAAAATATGATCCGTTTCATAATTTGCAAGCAATATTATCTTCAATTTTCATCTTTCGTTCGAGTATGCTTCAGTTGAAAACAGTTTTAATAACTGCATCCCAGGGTCAATCACGTAAAATTGAATACAGCTCAGGTGATTTTAAAAACCCTTTAAGAACGCACTTCAAAACTTTCTCATAAGTGACGTTTTCATCTTCAAATCAAAATTCCAGACCTACGATGAGACTTCAACATTTGATTGAAATCAGATATTTACTTTTTCAGAGCAGTATGGGTACAAATAGGCAAATTGATATTCAGGCCTTTGCGTTCAAATCAATTTTGTTCTAACTATGGTCCCTACGGATAGGCAAATTTGAGAAATGGAAGTACATGTACATGTAAAAAAATATATATATATATATGTATGGGATTTCATAAAAACTAAACCGTTTATTTGGGTAACAGTAGGGTAACATTGTTTTAAATGGGAATAAAAAAGAGGATAATACCTTGTTTAATTTGAATTTGAAATAAATAAGTAGTTATCAAATAAAGATTTTAATTTGTTCAAATCCTAGCCCCAAGTTCAAGAGATAAAAACTTCAAATACATACTTTCTGAAGGATACCAAAGCCATACAGACTTTCAAACTTGTAAACAAGAAACACAGTGTTGTATAATTCATGTATATGGGTGTTCAAGTCATAGATCCGGACTTTTGGTAGGGTCCTAAAGAGATAAAGATTTTCAATTCAACAAATCCAGACCTGTGCAAGAAGAAATCGGTTACAACATGTAGATCTGACATCAAATCCATATAAATAAATAAATAAATAAATATATATATATATATATATATATATATATATATATATATATATATATATATATATATATATATATATATATATATATATATATATATATATGAACTGAACTGCATTGCAAAGGATCAGTGCACTTAAGCTACGAGAGTTGGATCCCTGGATCCCGGTGCTTTGCCAATAATAAATTTCCGAAATTTATAAACTTTTTGAATCAGAATTATTAAATAATATCTTAAGAGCAGGGTTTGATATATTATATCACATAAAAATATTAAATAATGCCGAGGGACACTGGTTTTTGAGACAAGGGTCTAGCAGTTTTGTCACATTTCTATTGTTATTCATATGCATACCAGTTTTCAACGACATTGTTTACATCGAGCCGCAACTTGTGCATTCTTCTCATTTGCACAGAATGTGTATTTTGATTTAAACATATACATATCCAAAGGGCAATGTTGGACAATTTGCGGTTCATATATAATTTTTTAAAAAATTCTCCAAACTACGGTCGGGTTACCTACTAAATTAAAAGGTCACCGAGTGTCAACCTATTTTGACCTGTTTGATATTATAATCATCTACTCACGTGATATTCCACTGTTCGATATGCTTTCATTGTGTCTGTCAATTGACTTCAGGGCTGTACACACGGATATGTATTTAAGTACAAAATCTGACTATGTATAGACTTTTAACACAGTGAATCCTAAGATTTTTCGAATCTTATAAAACTGTATTAAGAATAGGGCAATGCTCTATTTCTTAATACAAGTCTTTACTTACCTTTCATTTTTAAACCAATCAAAAGTACTCACATTGTGGTCATCCTATTTTTATCATATCAAAAAAAGCACTTGGTAAATAATGGTCGACTTAATCAGTAAAAATATCGAAAAACTCGTTGTTTTATGGGAAGAAGATCAAAAGGAATAACTACATGTAATTGTAAAAGTTGCTCAAATGCAGCGTTATCTATTCTAAAGAAGTTTTTATAACTACTGGAGTCTGGCTTCTCTTTGCACCTCATCTAGCGATGCATTATGTGCACCAATTAAGTACATATACGAGTGTTCCGTCGCTGTTATCATTACGATGTTTTTTTTTTTCAGTTTTAATGCAATGCATAATACGTATTCCATTATTGAGAGAGAGAGATTTTGCGAGGGAAACACGTAGAAATCCCTTAAGTCTATTTTAAAACAATCTAATAAAACGTATAAACGTGTGTACAGGAAAGTATTATAATACAAATATAATACTTGTATTATACAGTAACTACAAATCTCACCGTTTGTACCGGCCTGATCAACTTCAAAATAATGAAGAATTTTGGGAAAATTCGATTAGGGTCTAAAAGTTTACCTTGTCTTCTTTCACTAAATTGTGTTTTTCGTTTGGTATTTTGAAGGAAATTCTGGTATTGCCAGTGCAAATCAAGTGCACGATTAGTATGTAGCTGTGTTAGCTCATGTCGCCTCTGTATAATTATGGTCTGCAGGCATCTACAGACACATCCCTAAACACTAGTATCATACCTGACAATATTTGGATTGTCGAAATGAAAGAGATATTGAAGACATAAGCGAGCGATGATCGATATACATGTAGTAACGTTGTAGAATTTTCGTTGGCCATGTTTTTTAATCTGAAATATACTTGTTCCGTCAATAAAATGTTAATTTAAATTACAGATAGTTTGTATTTATTGGAGTTTTCATGTTAACCTAGCGACTCAAATTTTATGTTAAAATTTTATATTTCATTTCCGAATGTTATTTATCTATACATGCATATAATAAAATATGTACGTATCACCGTGTGTACTACATACATGTATAATTTGTTTCAGTACACGTTTGTATTACTCTACGTACTACATGTACAGTGAATTACGATTAAATGTAGTGTGACATCGAAGTCATATAAATGTGAATCTTTCTGAAAACATACATTCATTCTTTGAATTGAAAAGCATTCAGCATATAAAACGAAAAATGATAAAGCTAAAGAAAAAAGAGGGGGCATTTTTTATCATATACGAAAACTTAAGATTGATCTAATTCGGTGCTAGGCATCAAACATATGGATACGAATCATGAAAATGATCAATATGTATGGCCATGAATCATTTATTATTTGTGTGAATCATGAAACTACACAATCTTTCTCTCCTCCATTTAAATTCATACTGTAGAATCAATCTGGAAATAATGTGCAAATGTTTACATTCCACTTCCATGCGATTTAAATATCTCCGCCCATTTGCGGGTACCTTAAATTCGAAAGTGGTCTAGTTCAAATTTCCGGAATTTAAGGCTTATACATGTTCTTTTCAATGACGTTGTGTGGAATTATAGCAATATGTTTAACAAAAAATTCGAAGTATAAATATCAAAAGCATATGTATGCACAATAATCATAGATTAATTTAGCAATATAGTCTAATTTAAGGCTTAAAATGGCTGGCCGAAAAGGCTCCAAATGACACTCTAAAGTGCACTCATTCTTTGTTTTAATCATTTTTTTTTCAAGATATCAATCATTTTTCAAAATAATTACATTGGACGGAAATGGGACAATTAAAGGAAATGGTTATTGCCCATCGAAATTTTGTTTTACTAAAGGCAAAAATTATAATGAAGTTGTACATACATTTGACAAATGCAGTAAAACTACAATACTACAATATATGATCATACTAGTATAAGTAAGAAATACTGTAAATATCATATTTAAAATGTTTTTTTTGTTTTGTTTCGTTTTGTTTTGTTTTTTTTAATGGCCCCACCCCCTAAAAATGAGTGTTTTCACAGTAGCAGACTACAAAATATAGTACTGTAAATGATGAAGAAATGTAAAAAATGCAGAGGCACATTTTTTTTCAATTTCTCAGTTTTTAGACCTATTACTATAAACTGTAACAATACTGATAGATTTGTTAACGAAATAAGATCCCCATTTTCTAACACATAAAAGCTACAAATTATCCAAGGGGGGTTGGGGGGTTGGGGTTGGGGTTGTTGCATCTTTTGTAGTTGATCCGAGAACTTTTTTATGTCGTAAAAAATCATACATTGCAAAATAGTATAAAGAGTTCCTAACCCTAAAGGACTGTATTATCTCCATTTTGAGTACAGCAAAATGTTATTATTTGTCTCTCTAAGTACATATGCTCTTTTTAATCATTTGAAAGTATCATTATCTTGAATTTTCATCTTTCGATTTGAGAATGCTCGAGTCCACTGCAGTTTTGATAATTGCACCGCAGGTGCAATGACATAGAGAAGTTTGATAAATCATCCATAAATGGTTTATCTTTATTCTAAACTATTCATTGATTTTAAAATGAAGACAACATACTCTCCAAGGTGTCCAAGGCGATCTTGAACATGTTCTCAAGTATAACAACTTCATGTTTAATGGAGAACATTACCTGCAGGTTAATGGCACTGCTATGGGTACGAAAATGGCACCATCTTATGCCAATATTTTCATGGGCAGACTGGAACGCAACTTGTTACTTCAAGCACCATTTAGGCCCCTTAGCTGGTTGCGTTTCATTGACGATATAGAGATGAAGTGGGTGGGATGTCGCGAGAGCCTCGAGGCATTCATTTCGTTCGCCAACACCTTTCATCAGTCTATCAAATTTACAGTAGACGTATCTAATTCGAAAAACATATTCCTAGATACTACATCTACCCTGACTGATGGTGAAATCGAGTTCAGTCTCCACACGAAACCCACAGATTCCCATCTGTATCTTATGCCAACTAGCTGTCATCCCCCACACACATTTAAGGGTGTGCCTAAGGGTCTAGCCACCAGAATTCGGCGCATCTGTTCATCCCCTGCCTTATATCAAGAACAAAGCGGTCTCCTTAAGTCCCACTTATGCAAGAGAGGCTACAATGCCCGCACCGTACAAACTGCTATTGATGAGATGGCGGGACATGACAGGCAAAACCTATTACGGAAAAAGGAAAAAGACAATAGCGGCAGGGTCCCTCTGGTAACCACATACCATCCCGTCCTTAAGAACCTCAGCGGTATCCTTCAAAAGAATCTGCCAATTCTCCACTCAAATAAACGAATGGCAGAGGTCTTTAAGGAGCCCCCATTGGCTGCATACAGGCGCCCGAGGAACCTGAAGGACATGGTAGTAAGAACCAGATTGGACAATCCATTACCTAACGGGGGCTTTAAAACTTGCTCTGACAGAAGATGTCTTCTCTGTAAGTACAGCTCTGACACAGACAGTTTTAACAGCCCCGTTACAGGCCGCAGCTACAAAATACTAGGGAATTTGTCCTGTCAAACAGACAACTGCATTTATCTCATCAGCTGCAAAGTTTGCTCCAAACAGTATGTTGGTGAAACAGGAGATCTCCGCAGGAGAGTCAATAATCACCGTTCTACCATTAGGACCAAAAAACTCAATGAACCCGTAGGGGAACATTTCAACCTTGAAGGTCACAAATGGAGGACATGACAGTAGTGGTTATTGACCATAATCCAAGATGGACAGACGCGCAGAGAAAAGGCAAGGAAAAGTTCTGGATGCACAGGCTGAAGTCATTCCGCCCTAATGGTATTAACAAACTTAATGACTTCACCAGGATGAACGTGAACTAGACCCAATCCCGAATTGTAACAAACAAGTTCATTCTCTCTATATAATGTAAACTTTACCGTTAATTCGTATTAGTAATCCTGGAATAACCTACCCAAATATTTACAGCTCACATTTTTGTTTATTTCTTTTTTTCCGATTTCCAAATTTATAATATATCCAAATTCATATTTCAAAATTGTCCTTCCATATTATCTTTCTTTAATTTCTTTTTATCATGTAGAGTTACGCTATTTTGAGAGAATAAGACAATGTACGATTTACTGTTGACCGTAATTAATAAGCGATAATTAATTCGTTCAATTATGTAAATCACACTTCACCAGAATACACCCGATAGACCGGACGCAATTCATAGCGCTCCGGATTTCTTTGTTCACAACTGTTTATAAACTCCAAATTAAACATGTAACATTGTAAATATTTAGTGTTTGGTAGTTTAGTAGTAGTGCTAGTTGTTTTTGCTTCTCTATTTCCTTTGTTTTTATGACTTCTTAACTTTTTTCTTTGTCCTGAGGAAGGGACAGGTTGTCCCGAAAATTTGACAATTATTATTGTTCGTGTCGTTGGTCATTTTTAGTGCTTTATATATATATATATATATATATATATATATATATATATATATATATATATATATATATATATATATATATATATATATATATATATATATATATATATATATATATAATTCTACTGATTTTATTTATTTCTTAACCTTTTTATAATAAATGTTCTACAAACATGCATAGTTAACATCCAGAAGGTAGAGAGAAGATATATATTTCAATTAATTTACGTACATTACGCCATAGATGACATTAATAAGCTAATATTTAATTAATAAACTTAATTTAAACATCTGTATTATCTGTATTACTTTAAAAAAAGGACATCTAATGTTATCAAATTTAATGCTGTTTCACACTTTATACTAATCTTAATCATAATATGTTCATTGATACAATAAATTTTATTACACAACAAAATTATAAAGTGTAAAACGGTAAGATAAAGAAAAGTGATCAATGAAATAAATGGAGATAGCGAACAGTTTTCAAGCTCAAAAGTTCATTAAACAATACAAAATAGGAGCAGAGCAAACACTGACCTCCAAAACATCAGAGGTGGGGTCAGGTGCCATGGAGAAGTGAGCATCCCCTGCCGACCGGTCACACCCGCCGTGTGCTCCTTGTCATGATCGGAAAATAACGGAAAAATCCGTCGACAATTCAATGTGTAAATAATGGTCTAACAATTAGTATGAAAAACGTCAGTCAGCATTTGACTCAATGATAAATTGTATTTGCTGACAAGGTCATTGAATCGACCATAGAACTTACGAAATGATGACTTTAAACGAGACTGCTGATATTCTTGTTTCATCAACTTGTTTGTCAATAATTTACCTCGCTCTTGCGTATCGAATCAACTGAGAGATGTAAACCCCGTATGCAGGTGATGAAGGTTTATTGCTGCATAAGTAAGGGATGTTGACGATTGAAAAGTTAAAGTCATCACGTTTATCATGAAGCTTGGTTGTTATATTACCATTAACGTCTTTTTCAAGTAAAATATCCAAATATGAAACAGATGTGTCAGACTCTGTGGTATCTTTTATCTCAAGCTCACCAGGATATATTGTATCTACAAAGGAATGAGAATAACCATTGTTAATTGACAATACGTCGCCGATATATCTAAATGTCGAGTTGAAGGCCACAACAAGTGTTTTCTTCTTTTCACGTATAAGATTTTGGACAAATTCTGCTTCATATAAATACAAAAAAGGTCTGCTGATGACGGGGCGCAATTGGTGCCAATGGGAATTCAAATAGATTCCTGGAAGACCTGGTCTCCAAAAACCACATAGATATTGTCAATCAGAAACTCAAGCATCTTTTTAATGTCAACCTCAGAGTATCAATCTTATGAATCCTAAATTTTAAGATAAAGAAATCCACAACAGGATGAAATCGAGGAGTCCTGGAAGCACCAGATCTGGGATCAGGTGCTTTGGAGGAGTAAGCATCCCCTGTCAAAAGGTCACACTCCTCTTGATCCCTTTTTGTTGGTTAGGTCAACAGAGATACATAGCCAAAATTAATACTTCGGCTACAAAACTAGAAAACAATTATCTTAGTATACACCACTATTCAAAATTTGATCCAACGAAAGGCAATATTTATATACAAGTATAGAAAATGAATTTCCTAGAAACGCTTAGTTCGAACTGCTGAAAACCCTTGAATTTAAAATTATTTATATGTAGACTGCCTGGTTTGATTGTACAAAAACACGTTCTTGCATACCTAATCAGAAAGGACATAGCCAATTTTAATGTATAATAAGGAATAAAAATAAATTTTTTTATAATTTCAAGAGCATATATTTTTACTTTCTCTTTTATAACATTTTTCATTACCCCTTCTTAAGTTTATATAGTTTATATTTATCATAACGTCACAAACACAACATTACGACGTCCATTGGTACAGTTGAAAAAATAGTTTAAAATGAAATGAAGAAAACGAACAGTATTCAATCTGGAAAGTTCAATGAAACGATACAAATTTGGAGCAGAGCAAACACGGACCTCAAAGTTTAGGGGTGGGATCAGGTGCCATGGAGGAGTGAGCATCCCCTGCCGACCGGTCACACCCATCGTTGTCATGATCGGGGGAAAAATAACTGGAGAAATCCGTAGACAGTTCAGTGTAGAAATAATGGCCTAACAATTAGTATGAAAATGTCAGTCAGCATTTGACTCAGTTCCTTAAAATTGAATTTCGAATTTTTAATTTTTTTTTATTTTGCTAAATTTGATAGAAAATGTGAAAATAGTTGCTTGAAATGTGTAAATTTGCTTGAGTTTACTATGCTGCACAAACAATTGTACAATGAAAACCCTAGTCGGCCTCCTTAAATTACTTTTTCATGAGAATATGAAACTGCTTAGTTCCTTGATTGAGGCAAAATTACTTTATTACTTGATTATATGGAAAGGCGGTGTTGTCCTCAGCAAATAAAAAAAAACACTATTGTAATCTATGGTTTACTATAGTGTCAAGTTACACACATTGGTACTTTGAGCACAATTAGTGCCCATTGGAATTTCAACAGATTGTTGAAAACCTGGTCTTTACGAATTACGTTGATATTGTCAATGATAAATTGAAGCATCATTTAATATCAACCTCGAGGTACTTGTGTTGAATCAGAATTGTTTTTAACATTAATTCCAAGAAGAAAAAGGTATATTTATCAACTTGTTTCATTTCAATTGAAGAAACAGTTATCTAAGATGTATACATTTCAGTTTAACAGTCTCGTCTATACTTAACCATGGGGGTTCTATAATGTGTTGGAGAGTGGTGCATTTTGATGCTTTTAAGTTGTTAACTATGCAAATCTGGTTAATACCTCGTATTCAAGGAGTTGTTGATAGCATTCCTAGACCATTTACTAAAGTCCGTTGAATTGAAACGAAATAGTTGATATATAAATTTCCCAAACTTTCTAAACATAAGACAGTTTCTGCACAAATCTTCTTAAAATCATATAATTATTTTGAACATATTAACTAGTTCCAAAAGTTTCCAAGATTTTTATCGTATGTTATGCTGGATCTTTGTTAGGTTTTATATTTATTTTCGTAATTCTCAACAGATAGGACTTTTTTATAGCATACCTACATGCCAATAATGGAATATATGAAGATAACGAACAGTTTGCTTGTTTGTTTATTGTTTAATGTCCCTCTCGAGAGTATTTCACTCATATGGAGACGCCACCACTTTTTTACCTATACTCGGCAAAGCTGAAAAGTCCAACAATACAAATCGGGAGAGGAACAAACGAAAACATCAGAAGTGGGATCAGATGTCATGGAGGAATGGAAATCCCTGCCGACTGGTTTGTTCCTTGTCGTGATCGGGAAAAACCGGAAGAATCCGTAGACAATTATAAAAAATTATTTTTTAGTGTTAATAAGAAAAAAACAAACAAACAAAAAACAAAACAAAACAAAACAAAACAAAAAAAAATAGGTTGAATGAGATGGTTGCAACTGTTTAGAAATAAAAATATACATATAACTATAAATGTCTGTTTTTTGACAATCAAGCTCTAAAGAAATATTAAATTCTTAATGATTTTATTCAATTTATGATTTTTTTAATTCCCATTTGAGAAATAAATGTCCATTCCCGTTAAATTCTATGTATGCATTTTTCTTAAAACTCAAATCATATCAAATGTACATGTATCCTACACTTCGGTAAACTATTGGTAAAATATTGCAAAAATTATAATTTTTCATCATATCTTTATACAATCATTTTCTCTACTAAATTCTAGAAATATGTTTTGAATACATTTCGCATGAGAGATATATAACGTTCATTTTAATCAATTGAAAAATATCTTGATTTTGAGAATGACAGAGAGAATAAATAATGACATTTATTTATTTATTTATTTATTTTTTTTTTAAAAAATTTTGAAATATATTAATCAAATGTCTCAGTTAAAAATCCGAAATGATCATCTGTAATAAATAAGCTACACATTCATTGCACATAAGAACAACACCTGACTCTGTTGACTTGTTTCTTTTAAAATAAATTACTGGGTAAACAAAAGTTACAAATGTTTTCAAAATGAGTGTAGGAAAGATCTCAGGAGTAAGAAAGGCAATGCCGCCTTCAAAATCCATGTTTTATCTGATTAGCAAAGCGGAAACTCAGAAACCCATTTATTTTAAGCCATTATATTTATTATAAGCCATTATATGTATTATAAGCCATCACTTATGCTAGGATATGAGTTAACTTCTTATATAATTAAAACATTTTTTAAATAAAAAAAAAAAATAGCTTTCATTTTTTTTTTTTTGGGGGGGGGGAGGGGGGTCAAAAATTGTAGGAAAAATTGAAGGAATTGTTTTCAGTTCCTCATGCATACAATATTAGATGAAATTTAACTTTGATTGATTGATTGATTGTATGTTGTTTTACGCCCCATTCGAGAATTTTCACTCATATAGAGACGTCACCATATACCGATGAAGGGCTTCAAATTTTGACCTTTACTCGGCACTCAGGGCCATTGAGGAGTGAGGGATCTTTATCGTGCCAACGCCTGCCGTGACACGGGGCCTCGGTTTTTAAGGTCTCATCCGAAGGACCAGCAACCACTTCAAAGTGCCGAGCGCATGGCGAAGGAACAGTTGCTACCCATTTTTTATCGACTCGGTTTAGTCGCGGCCGAGATTCGAACTCACGACCTCCCGATCACGGAGCGAGTGCTCTACCGACTGAGCTACGGTGAACGGTAATTTAACTTTGAAGTACACGAAATGTAAGCTGTTTGCTAGACTTGCATGTCTCATACTATATCATGAGCAGACTTCAGAATATATCTTTCTGTCATCTGCAGAGAGACACTCAGAGATAACTTTTTTTCTCTTTGTCTGTCTGTCCGTTTGTCGTAAAGATCTCATGAATTTGACTTTAAACCTTGTTTCCCAAAATAGCTCATTTTCCCTACGCATGTGAGTTAAGGCTAGGTATAGGCGTTTCTATGCAAATGAGCTAATAAAAACGCGTAAGAGGTATATTTATTATTCAGAAAAAGTTTTGATTTATTTTCTTATGCATAATTAGTACCCACGATATGTTATAGCCAGTAATCATTATGACGTCATATTATGAAGTCATTGTTCTTACCTACTGGAGGCAATAAAACACACAAAAACAGCTTCGGCGCAAGGGATTACCCTATTCAATTTTATATAAAAATTGTATAATGCTAAGAAGAATATACTGTAGATTAATAAAACTGCTGCACAAATCCTAGGTATTTTCTCATTTGATCAAAATTTGAGGAAACGTATACCGGACTGTGCATTTTTACCCTGATTCAACTTAAAACTTTACAAATAGAAATTATACAACTGAGCTGTTGATATTTGTGCAGCAATACCAGCAATCTTTGAAATATTTTGCTTTTAAATATACCTTGATTCATTTAAATAAAATAGAGCGTGCCCTTGCGCCGAAGCATTTTGTTGATGTCCATTATAATCGTGTGTAGTAAAGAACTATGACGTCATAATATGACGTCATATGTGTACTGGCTATCTTATGTTGTGGGTACCAAGTATGTATTATACAATAAGTTTTAACTTTCTCTGTATAATAGATATAGTCTTTAGGCATTTTAATTAGTTTATTTGCATAGAAATGCCTATACCTAGCCTTAACTCACCTGCGTATATACAGCATATTTTTGATTTTGAAGAGGTAAGTCTATGGTATGTAGCATGTACATTGTTCGTCATAAAACATTATGTAAATACCAGTGTTTCAATTCAGTTGACCTACTTCACAAAAAAATATATAGACCGGTCTGTTTAAATTTTGAGAGGCAGGTTTTTTATAATTAACATTTATACATGTTCCGGTGCTCATGACTCTGTACTTTGAATTTGGATGATATGCAGTTACCACGCAAACTAATATTCAAATACTGGTCTTCCACAATGGATTGCTTCGTCTGACATTTGCATTAAACACAGACTGTATTTCTTTTGAAAGGATTATTGAAAACACGTATTAATGGACTTTTGCGAGAAGCACTGACTTTTACACTCCACGGCTTACTTTGACATTTAAACAAGTGTCATGTACGGAGGTACGGACTTGATATTAGATTAGAAAACCTTACTAGTGGTCATATGTATGGTGTTAGGGGCGCTTACGTGATTTACTTGTATGCAATCAACACAAGAGATGATGGGAGGTAGAATAACAGAACTTAAAATACCTTATTCGTGAGGGATAGTATTTCCTTTCAATTTTATTTTATGAAGGAATCAAATAAGGAAGAAAAAACGATCCGGAATGAAAACTTGGGAGTAGTTGGTCAAATGGGAAGGAAGAGGGTTAGTAGAGGGTGTTTCTCCTTCCCCTCCCTAGACAACGTAATATGTGCTTTGAAATGCCCATTTATTATCGTTTAATTAATTGTTAAGCTAAATATTTATATCGCAAAAGAGCTGCCGTATATTTTCCCAGTGTAAAAGTAAGTCGTCGATTGTAAAAGTCAGCGCTTCTCGCAAAAGTCCAGTAAAATGACAAATAATTACATATATTTCTAAAAAAAAATCAGTTTCATTATTCATTTGAGGGTTTGGAAACCATATTTCTCTCTTATTGTCAGATTCTATCAAAGTCTTATACTATTAGTGGATGTTTCTTTTCCTTGCAGACAAACGCATGGAATATGATGTTAGTAGCAAACAAACAGTTCACAAATCTTAGATTTATTTACATCTTTAATGAAGCTACAAAGCAGGCGACACATGCATTCCTTGTGCACGATTGTGCATGGAGTATAAAGCAATGGAATTAGGAAATACATTGTATTTTAAAAATTTTCTCAAAATATCAGTACAAAAAAAAAAAACTTTCAAGGAAGTTTCTATCAGAGTGAATAAGGGTTTTGTTGAGTTCCTGGGAACTAAGTGGGGCGACATTCCTGGGAACTAAGTGGGGCGACATTCAGGCGCCAAAATTCACATGGAAATCAAAAAGGAATCAGAAGAATAAGAGCAGTGCTAAGTTGTCTCAGGTGAGACTTGTGGCACTTTGACCTCTTCTTATTATTCTGGAGGTTGAATACTGTGTCTGCAATTCATGGGGATAAACTCTTTGCTTTTAATCATTTCCTTTATTTAAGAAAAAAAATATTCATTCATTTATTTATATATCATTTCTATCTCATAAGAACAACCTGTTTATACATTAATTCACGTTCTAAAATATTCTCATTAGTTGTCTTTTTTATCCTTTTTTCAATTAAAATGGCTAATATCATTCCAAATTCGACAGAAACATATCTTGTATTCATTAATTCATTAATTTGAAAAACAAAATGAAGTTCGAATCTAAGTTGCTGAAAATAATTGTCTTGTACCTTGATTTATCATTAACACCACATGTTATATTATGCAGTTAAAGTGTATCATTGAGAGAGTTAGCAAGATTCCAGTTCCCCAAGGCCAGGACTATTTCCCGGGGCGAAGCCGAGGAAAATAGTCCTGGTCGAGGGGAACTGGAATCTTCCTAACTCCCTCAATGACATACTTTAACTGTTTTATTATACTGATACAAACGTAAAATTTAGAGGATTCAAATAGCGTGATATCAAAGCAGGGATTAGCTCACTAACTAACTAACACACGGGGATTAGTCCATTCACATATCATACCAATGTAAAAGTAAAATCAAGAGGATTTCGGATAACCGGGAATTAGTTTTCGACGCAGGGATTAGCTCACTTGACTAACGCACGGGGATTAGTCCATTCATAACGATTTCTAGGGAATTAGTCACATCTAATGATCTAATGTTATATAGGGAAAAATCAGTAGAGGTATAATAAAATTCTTTAACGTCAGGAATTCGTTTAAAATATGACTATTCATCGATAAACCTTATGCGTAGGTCAATCATATGCATAATATTATCAGAAAGAAAGAGGGATTAGAAGTTAAGAAGATAAGTTGATGCTGTTTTCCCAGTTAGAAAAATTACTTTACTTGTTGACTTTCATAAATGTATGTCACTGTGTCAGTGATGATGATATAACGGTAGGTAGAACTAGACAGACCTTATATGGCATGATATTTAAACAATTACATTCTTAAACTCTAACTGATGCGTCATTTGGAGATCTTTTAAATTGGATTATGAATGTCTTGTTTCTCAAAGTCACATGAACAACTTCCTTTACATTGATCTTATCGATTTGAAATAATACAGTTTTGTTATTTTTGTTATCTGACAATTATGTTGTTTTTTAAAATACTTAAGTACATTTTTTAATAAAGGTGTTATTCATTTTTAAAATGTCAATGCTAAGTAATCGGGAGAGATTAAGGAGTGTTCTTTGTTTTATGACTGAAATTTACACCAATGAAAAGTACCTAAATTTGTTTTATAAATGAATAGAAGAAAGTAGTAAAATATCTCTCAATAATTTAACAAAAAAAAAAAAAAAAAGAAAGAAAGAAATAAAACATGCACCTCCAGTTTCCCCTGTTGATGCATATGGCAAAGAACAATCAAATAGTCTCCATGAAATATGTGGAGATAATTAACAGTATTCGAGCCCAAAAGTCCATTAAACATAACAAAATAGGAGCAGAGCAAACACGGACTTCTAAGACATCAGAGTTGGGATCAGGTGCCATGAAGGAGTGAGCATCCCCTGCCGACACCCTCCATGTACTCCTTGTCATGATCGGGAAATGACGGGAAAATCCGTCGACAATTCAGTGTGTAAATAATGGCCTAACGATTAGTATGAAATAAGTCAGTCAGCATTTAATAATGCATCTTTATCAAATTAACATTGTTCAATCATCAAATATAAGTGTACACGGTCTTTTTAAGGAAAAAGAAGAGTCATCGTTTTGAATGGTAATATCGTCAACAAATATAACAAATACTGAATTGAATCAATTTTAAAGACAGACTTTCTTTACATATAAAGTTCTACGAAATATCTTAATTTTCAAACTGTTTTAATGAATGTCCTCCGAAGGTGGAATGTTAACATGCAATAAGTAGAGAAAAATATACATTTCAATTAATTAACGTACATAACGCTTATATCTTACATTAATAGAATAATATTTCATTATTTTTATATATAATTAAACTTAATTTAAACATGGTGATTCAAATTTTATCAAAATATAAATAATAAAACATACAGACCCGTAGTATATACTTTACTTTAGAAAAGAAATCTTACAGTTAATGTTATATTCAATCCTGTTAAAGTTGATCTTTCACAGATTATACAAATCTTATTTATAAGATACACATTTGTATAATAAAGCTCATTACATAACAAAGTTATGAAGTGCATGAAGGTAAAAATCAAGAAGAGAGGTCAATCTCATGAATCCTAGTAAATTTAAGATAATGCGAATCCATAACAGGACGAAAATGGGGAATCCTGGGATCAAGTGACTTGGAGGAGTAAGCATACCTTGTCAACAGGTCACACCTATCCCTCTCCCCCTTTATTGATCAGGTAAACAGAAATTCATAGGCAAAATTAGTATTTTGGCTCTGAAACTAGTGAACTGTTATCTTGGCATATACCATTGGTATATACCATTTCAGTCAAAATTTGACCCAAAGAAAGGCAATATTTGTATAGAAATATAGCAGTTTAACTTCCTTGAAAGGCTAAAGTTTTAAGAAAATGTTGAAAAACCCTTAGATTTAAAATAATTTATAAGTACACTGCTTCGGTTTAAAATTCAATGAAGCAACAAAGCAGGAGACATTTGCATTCTTTATGAAAGCAAGATTGTGCATGGATTATAGAGCAAAGGAGTATATAGCAAATGAAATATTAATTAAAAAAAACTTCTCAAAACGATAGCACAACAATGACTTGTATTAATAAAAAAGCATCATAATATAGCATAGATCTATATGATTATGTTTACAGCATACCCCTATCAGAATGCTCAGATAAAGAGGAGTGGTTGAGTCATGATCCCTTGGTGCTAAACTGAGTCAGATTTTGTATGGTTATATAAAAGGAATTTTAAGAAAAAATATAAGAGCAGGGCAAAGGTGACTCAGTTGAGAATTGTGGTGCTTGGCCCTCTTCCTTTTACAAGTAATAATTTTGAGGTTGAACACCGTGCTTGCAATTTCTCCAAATAAACTCTTTGCTTTGAGTCATTTCCTTAATTGAAAAAAGGAGAAAAAATATTTTTGTATTTATTTTATTTATTTATTGATCTATTGTTTTCTTTCTCATTAGAACAACCCGTTTATACATTATTTCACGTTCCACAATATTCCAATCAGTTGCTGGTTTGATATGATGGCTCGTATTATTCAAAAATCGCCCGGAACGTACATTATATCCATTACTTTATTAAACTGAAAAATATGGAGTTCGATTTTTATTTGCTGAAAATAATTCTCTTTTACCTTGATCATTAATATGAAATTTTAAATATTTCTTTAACGTTGCATTTGTTCATTTTGTTTTTTTTTTTTTTTTAGATTTGACTATCCATTCATCATGCGTCGATCAATAATAATGCATGCCGTTGTACGAGTTGGAAAATGACCTATGTTGACTTTAAATAATGTATATAATTATATTATATATCAATGTGTCAACAATGACGGTTTTACGGTAGATAGAACTAGATAGTTTACATTACATGGTGTGATAATCAATCACTACTAAGCCATATAAGACGCTAACTAAGGCGCCATCTGGAGATTTTTTTAAACTGGGTTTTAAATGTCTTTTTTTTTCAAAGTCACATAAACCAGTTTTGATACATAGATCTTATCGATTTGGAGTTGTAGGCAATACAGCTTTGTCAGGTTTTTAATCATCTGACAATTATGTTTTTTAAAATATTTTAGTACATCTTTAATTTGATAAAAGTATTATTTTTTTAAATAAGTCACTGATAGGTAAGGTAACCAGGAAAGATAAAGGCTTGCTCTTGACTGTTGTATGACTGAAAGAGCACTGATATATAGAAAAAAAAATGACAGGGTAAATACATTACAGGCAAAAGAGACATCAGTTAAGGTTCTGGTTTAAATGTCAGCAAAATGATCAAAGGTTATGCGTCAGATTCTGAACTAAATGATCTACGCTTCTTAATCTTAAAACGGTGCCCTATTCCAATGACATGACCCTTTTTTTTTTTAAATAAATATTGCAAAAACTTCAGATACCTTTTTAGGTCATTAATTCTTTTTTTTTTAATTTCAGAAGCAGAGGTTCTTTTTAGTCTTAAAATAATATTTGTAATAAAGAAATGAACATTAATATTCTTAACTTGTCATTTAAACCGATATCTTTACATTTCCGATTTCTTTTAAAATGCATTGAGAGAAAATTTTTTTCGTGAAAGTGTCATTGTAAGCAAAATATATGTTTGATTCGCGGATTTTAGGAAACAGATTTAGAGGAAGTGTTGTAAATTGAATTTCCGATTTTATTTTACATTTTATGAAGGTCTTCAGTCTTCAATTAAAGACCTCCTTGTTATTCTTTGTTTTTTGTGCGAACGAGTTCTCAAAAGCGACTTTGTCTATCTTAAACAGCTTAATACGAACTTAATATTTTTTTGTGATTACTCAAGGCAATACCTCTTCAAAAATATGTTTCCCAAAACAAAAACAAGGATACAACTTTTCAAATTAATATTCAATGTATCTATATGCACTGAGGATTCCATTTTGTAGGTTGAAAATAATGATAAAGAGGTCGGACCAGGCTTCGAAAAGAGATTATATTTTTTTTATACCATAAGGGTACTTATTGTAAAATAATAATTCTCTCAGAAGATGCCCTTTGAGGCTAGGCTATAATAAAGGTTAGGGAGGAATTAATGTTCAGTGTAAATATTTGAATTGTGAAAATCATATTAAAAATCATTTTTAAAAAAAATGTTCTTATATATGCAAGAGAGGAGATTTTATATTGGTACTCTGGTAGGTTTGAAAAGCTTTCTATTTAAAGGAGCTTGATCAATGCTAAGCCTTAATGAATAGTTCAAAATGCCTCTGTGCATAGATATGAATAATATAATTAACACTTTTAAAAGATGAAAACAAGAAATGGCCATTTGAGGAAAGACAAATATTTTCGGTGAATTTTTTCTGCAAAAAATGTTGGCATAAGAGAAAGATGTTTTCAGAAAAAAATCACAGAAGTTGGAGTGCCCTTTAAATGTCTGGTAAAATGATTGTTAGCACGATCGTTAGCACGGGGGAAAAGTAGGCAAGAATGCCAACAAAATTTTGAAGAAAATTGTTTCAATGAATTGTGTTTGCTACAAATATTATGTCTGACCATACATGATGATATTAAATAAATCTATATTTATTTTTACTTTATCATAAAAAATATCTTCTTTTATATAATTTAAATCTTTTATATATTATTTCAGGGGGAAAAGGATTCCTTATTTTTATTCCTTATGCGTAATAATTACTAAAATTAATATCCCTTTTCTTATTTGCATTTAAATTTGTATAACCCATATACTGCAATTTACTGAAATGCACTGAAAGAAGTATACAGGTGGCGTTCCAAAGAATTGTATGTATCACTTCAAATTGTACTGAAAAAAAGGTTGTTTTTTTTCAATTTTATTTATATGGTAACCTGAGTATATTGATACAAGGCCACTTTTTGTGTACATTGTTCTTGTACACAATGATCATTGTAGGCGATGATTTCGAATTTAAACGACTTTTTAAAATAATTCTTATAAGTAAACTATTATATATTGTAAATATATTGTAACATATTATAATCAAATCATTACACAAACCTTGTTAGGCACAAAAGTTAAAGACAAAGATAAATAATTTAACATTTTGTATTTTTTACGAGCAAAAATAAAGCTTAGTTGGCCATATTTTTACCATATATTTTGTTGTTGTTGACGATGATTTTTTTGGAGGTTGCTTTTTCTTTGTTATTTATTTATTTATTTTTGTTTGTTCTGTTTTTGTGGTTGTTTTGGTATTATTTTTGGCTGAGAATCGAATTATATAATTTAAGTTAAAATGAAAATCATACTTTCCTTGAGATTTCCATAAAAATCTATTAAGTACAATTTCAAACGATTGTTTTACTGCTCTCTCTCTCTCTCTGTCTGTCTCTCTCTCTCCCTCTCCGCTTTCTTACAAGGTCTTCTTCCTTATTGATATACATTTCGGTAAATATGATAAATATCGGCCATTATTGACAATGTTTTACTTTAATTATAGTGGCATTACTGTTAGAATGCGTTATATTAAAAAGAAACATAACTTCTTTAAATGAAACTAATGTAGCAATGCCATTTTCATAATGCTTGCATTAATATTTTAATGAAAATATTGAATTTATTTTTTCAACAGTTTTTGTGAAATTAAGTCTTATCAAAAAAAATGAATTTCTTAATTTAATTTATGTCTCCACTTTTTGTCTGATGTCTGAAAATATAGTTACGCATAGCAAGCTACTTAATTAAGGAGATTCTTAAAAGGCAATAAATTGCAAATTGCCATGCATTTCTTGTTTAAATCATATATTTCATCGGTAAAAAATTTATCAATATAGAGATAAATATTAAACACACGTGTTGAAATATATTAATCCTGTCAATTTGGAATCCAAATGCTTAGGAGCGTAATTCCTTAAATCTAGGAGGCCTGTCCCAGAAAAACGCGAACATTTTCAATTTTTTTTTTGTTTCACTATTTATCTATTATAGAGTTAAAAATTGGCATGTATTAAACTCAACAATTTTAAAATAATTCACAGATATTTTCAGTAAAATATCTCTATTAGGTCATAAACCTAACTGCTCGCGATCGAATACTTAACGATGGTCTCCACGTATGACGTCCATCTCCAGCCTTTTTTATAGTTTGTCGTCATTTTTGTACGTCTACCAAACGCTTCTTCCATCGAATAACAAGTCTATTCATCTTCGAACCTCTTTTACTATGTATAAACCTGTGATCGATACACGAATTTTTGTTGTTCCCTCGTTCCCACCTCTTTTTCTGTATGAATAGGAGTCAAACCCCGCTCTACACAACACTAAGTGATAATTTGGTGCGCTGCATTATCGCTGGACGTCGCCTTTTTTGGCAATATCTAATAAATAGTTTTTGTGCGTATAACGTCATATTTTTGTTATTTATGATGTCAGAGTATTGATTTTTTTACACATGAGCAATCTACATCATAAAGTTTCTAAGGATATGGTTTTCATCACATTATATCTCCGCATAGCCTGATAATAAAAAAATATTGCTGTCAATGCTATTTTTGAAAATCAAGAAATTTCCGTGCGCCGACCACCGATATTTAATACCCTTTAAATGTTGTTTATAAATTCATATGGCATTGAAACCTGATATTTTTTAGCCAAAATGACAAAAATATCATTGCCCAACATTATGCCAAGGATGAATAATTGTCAGGTAGTTTATAAAATATCTTTAAAAAAAAAAAAGTTTTCGTTTTTCTGGGACAACCCTCGTATTAAAGTTAACGGTTTTATGAACACAGGAAAAAATAAAGTAATTAAAAAAATCTACATGTAAAAAGTCTTTTTAGAACCTAATCATGTAAACACTAAATAAACATATTTAGTTTCTAGTTAACACTGAACACTATAAATGTTGTCCAACGGCAAGGCAATGTATTAATTGGTCGTTGTTGGAATCCGTACATAGCTAAATAACTCAAAGTCATACATGTAATGCATTCAAATAGACTTTCATTGATGTATTGATTGTGTATTGTTAAACGACTGATTTAATTACTCCGTATTTCTTTCTTTCATATAGAGATGGCACCTGCTTTGCGTAAATTGCCACAAAGTTCGACACAAGATCGCCCTTTTTAAGGTTTCTATGAAAGACCCTTGACTTTCAATTTAATGTTGGGTTCTTGTCTAAGGCACAATCACTCACTATTAAACCTGTTTTACACGCTCTGCTAAAATAATGCAGGTGCTTTAATTTTTAGGTGTGTATTTTTGCATATTAGGGATGTTTTGAATTGGGGATTCTAATTCGATAACATTTCATAACACTATCATTGTAGGAAATAAAATAAAATCTTAAAACTAATAGATAAATGATTAGATATGTATCAAAGAATTCATAGCTAAAACGGAAAAATTAAACTAAGGACAAAATACTGTAGTTTGGTTCTATATTCAACAGGGTATTTATTAAATGCATTGAGGTCAAGAGTGCAGAGAAAAATTCCATGGTGTTAAAATAATCCAGGGTGTCAATTTCACGACTTTTGGTCTCATTTTTCTGTATTCAGCTTTCAAACTCTTCGTTACCTAAGCACCGGAAACATGGTTCGAACTTTCATCACAAAGAGAGTGTCCTACCACTAGGCTATCGTAAACGGTTTTCGATGAGTATAAAGTCAGCAAAGTTCTCCATGGGCCATTTAACGTGTTGGCCCCGCCACAGTTAAATTCTGTAGCGCCACAGCTTTAAAAATACAGCGCCATAATTCAGCCATATATAGTTAAGATATTAGCTCCACTGCAAGATCGTGGTCGTCAGTAAAATATATAAACATATAAATCAAATGAACCTCTAAATTATACATGTATACCGTTTTTCAGTTTCTATTGCTAAACTGTAATTTTACTCTAATTAGGGTCTATTGTTTGGCTTGCACAATCAATTATCTTCTAGACCTCGCTGGACGCATGAATCTGTTTCATATTGGGATATTTTACTAGAAAAAGACGTTAAGGGTAATCTAACAACCTAGCTTTATGTTAAACGTGATGACTTTAACTTTTCAATCGTCAACTTCCCTTACTTATGCACGCAGTACAGTTAAGGTGCGCAATGGAAATATCGGCAATTTTTGTGATTAAAAAATATATTCTTAATCAGGATGGCGATTCTTTTTTGTACTTTATTTATATCGAACAAATGCAATTATGGTTAATAACTACATATTGAAGACTATAGGATTTTACATTTAAACTTGTCAAGTGATGCGACAGTCACATGATTTTAGCACATATACTTGCAGCACCGAGGTCACCTATAAATTTCACTAGTGCAAGGGCATAACCAAGTTAAAATTCTAAGTTTAGTTTATAAATATTTTCAACACGCATTGTATTCTCTGAAAAGTGCTGCGATTCTATATAGATTCTGCTATTTCTTTGTTAAATGATATTTGTATGACCGCATACTGTATAATTTGCTGGTCAACGGCATTAAATATAGATATAATTAATTCATTTTCAAGATTTCACCAGTATCGCAGCACTTTTCAGATACCTTAATACTTCTAGAGTTTATTTGTAAAAATTTACTATAATCTATTGAGTGTATACCCTTACACTAAGTCGATTTATTAAGACCCTTACATTACCCTCCGATGTACTTGCATGCAAATATACGGCAGTATCAATTAAATAGGAAATGCACGGAAAATATATGAATAAAATCATAACGTTTACATTGCAACCAAGTTAATTGCCTCTTAAATACATGTATCTGCAAATAATATTTTATTTAATTGTAGAATACATTTTTGTTGTGAAAATATTGCTCGATCCACCCCTCACTGCAACTTTTCAAAAACGCACTAACGCACGCTACTCAATTAGTTTGCACATACCATTGCAGTTAATAGACTACATCTTTAGAAAAATAATGATCCAATGCTTATACATGTATTTATATTTTTTATCTCCTTGTCTTGACTACATATGTGATAAATATTTCAAAATCCCTGTATTATCCTTCAGGAAAGTTACACTCAATGGAAGAGCCCTTGCAATAGCGTCTGTTTTATTTGAGCATGATTTTGATTTTGCTTATGACGTTGCACTTACACGGCGTTCAACGCTTGTGACGTCAAAATAAAATGCATACTTTTACCTTCTGACTCCCTTCGTGTCATGGTGTTTTGAATGCCGTCGCTTTCCACACACTTTAATAGCAAATTAAACGTGGAATGTGTAAATTTCAATGAAAGACATGAGCTTAGTAATTACCTAAAAGGTTTGAAGTATCAATAAAGATATCTCTCTTTTTTGCATAAAATAAGAACAATATAGTGCAGAGGAATTTGATGTTAGATTAAAAATATAATGCTTTCTCGTTTCTTTTCTGAATTAAAGAAAGATTTCTTCAACATTAACGATGCAGGATAAAAACTTTTATTCTTCACTTTTTTAATGATGAAATTATGTTTTTCATTAATTCAGTTTTCACACGTTACTCAGACGGTATAAACTTCTGTAAGAATATGGAAAAACCATGAAATTATGTTTTAATGAAATGTCGTTGTTTTGGAGACATTGAGGTTAGAAAACAAAAACAAAACGTGTCTGGATTTTCCCCATAATTGATAAAAATATGTAAGGACAAGCGCTATTATAATAAATGAAAATTAAATTTTCTAGAATCATTTTAAAACGCATCAATAGTATGACTCATCTGTTAAGGTGGCAGGGGGTATTGTTTTTTAATGCCGAACACGTGCCGACGTGGGAAAACATGTACATGCGGTCAATAAAAAAATAAACACTGTACATGAGGAAATTTTTTCTTGAGACTTATTAATTACACTTCATATGACCATAGCTCACACATTTTGTCAAAGTAATCTACCTATTAGAGTGCACATGTACCAAAAATGCACTTGGGGATTCCCCAAATTTTTGCTTGTTTTTCCAAGATTTGAGCCTGTCAAACCCATACAGCCCACCCCCAGTCCCACGCAAAGGAGGAAAAAACACCTATTATTCTGTAAATAAATGCATGTCCTAATGAAAATGCACCAATTTATCTTCGGCCATTCACCTTCCCTCTGAGAAACACACCTTCCTCTAAGCCTTACTGCTTTCCAACTAAATTTCATTTGCAACGGACCAAGCTACATGTCTTAGTTTCGCATTTACAACTCTGTACATGTATATGCTAAGCACCATAGGGACATCTACATGTTGCACATTATTTTTATCAGGAAGCACTCTGCTACACTGCAAATGTAACCCATAATTATTCTAATCATTTTTCTACATAAAATATCATATCAAACAGAGGATATTTTATTTTTTTTAATAAATTTGACCTGGTCCTTAGTACGAAACTATTCCCTCACTTATAATTGAACTTTTGCGAGAAGCGCTGACTTTTAAAGTCGACTACTTACTTTTACACTCGGACAATACACGGAAACTTGTTTGTGATTTAAATATTTAGCTTAACAGTGAAGTAAAAGATAGTTATAGACAACTTGAAAGCATATATTACGTTGTCTAAGAAGAAAACGGCAACCACCCTATCCTCAGACCGATCCCTTCCCACCTTAAACAAATCCTGCCAATTTTTTTATTCCAGTATGTCTTTTCTTCTTTATTTGACTCCTTTAGACAATGAGATTGAAAGGAGATACACCCATCCCACCATCACCACGAATAATGTATTTTAAATTATGTTATTCAATCATCTCTTTTGTTGATCGTATACCGGTAAATCTTGTAAGCGCTCCTTACACCACACATAAAACCACTTTTAGGGTTTTGGTATCAATTATTATTTCTGTACAAGTGTATGTACATGTACCTAATATAAGTTTAAATTTCAGAGTAAGCCGTCTTCTGTAAAACTCAGCGCTTCTCACAAAAGTCCATTACGAATCCTATTTCCATCACGTAACTATTCTTGTATATCAAATCAATGTTGTTATATGGTTATATGTACATCAAGGGATAATAATTTTTTTTTTCCCTGTTAACCAAATAACCGCTTTAGATTGCCACTTTTTTGGTTTTCGGTCAAACAAAGTATTGTGTCAAATGTCCAACAAATATATCTTACTTTCAACATTGTCCCTTTTGCCCTTGTCCTAATGTATGAACGAGTTCATATTTTAGAATGGATTATGCATGGTCGCTTTTTGTATGATGTCCACAATATTTCTACATCCTTTGTACATTTTAGTAAATAAACCTTTGTCTGCCTGTACAGTATTTTGCGAGAAATTTCCTAACTTTTTTCTTTAAAACACACATATGAATGTCAGTTGTGTTAAAGATTATATAAAGCTTAATCACTCTTTTAATTGAAATTCAACAAGAATGGAAGAAATTTACCTACGACGTTGTTTTAATACGAAACGAAAAACAAATCCCTTGTGGCAAATATACAAATATCTATTTCGAAACCAGGCACAGTCTTTTTGTATCACAATGCAATATTCTTCACTAATTGTGCTAGGTAAGTCGTACAGATGATTACAATACCTCTACTAAGCTTTCCTCTCCATAAAATTAGATCGTTATAGAATATAATTCCCTAGAAATCGCTGTGAATGCACTAGTCTTCGATTTGCCGTGCGTTACTCATGTAAGCTAACCTCTGCTACGAGATTTGTATCGGTA
The DNA here is from genome assembly GCF_033153115.1 of Saccostrea echinata. Taxonomy (NCBI): domain Eukaryota; kingdom Metazoa; phylum Mollusca; class Bivalvia; order Ostreida; family Ostreidae; genus Saccostrea; species Saccostrea echinata. The sequence goes on along the minus strand of NW_026889751.1, from coordinate 18,896,358 downwards.
TGATAAACAAAATAACTTTGGCTTTAAGAATAGAGCAGGTTCATTATGATATTTAGTCCAGTGTTTTTCATGGATAACAAAAATGATATTTCCTTATATATTTGGGGATAAATATATTTTAGTACCAAATAATAAATGGTGCATATGGTAGGCAAAGATCTTTTTATGTATATCAATAAGATTTCAGTTGAAGGATTCCGGTTATTCAATGACTTTATTTAGTCTGTTTGTGTAATCTCTCTATATTTTGCATTTATTATTTTGGTTTTTTTAATTGCTTTGATTTTTTTCTTTCTGTTTGTTTCAACTTTCATTTCTTTTTTTAATTTTCCTTCAATCATTGGCTTCTTTTGGTGTTTTTCTTCTCAATGTAGTAGAAAAAATTAAAACAACCCCCGCAGGTTTTTCCTTTACGAGTGAAGATGCTTGAAGGGCAAATTGTTTAACACATATCAAAACAGCATTTACGATGTCTGTCTGCTTATTATTTTTATTTACTGTTAAAACTTAATTATTGATCATGCACAAATTTACAGGAGGAAAATACACCTGAGAGCATCTCATTGCTAAAAATACATTATATAATTTACATGTACTCGAAAAAAATTACCCTAAAGTTACACATGTTTAAAATGTAGTGTAAGTTGTCATTAGATACTTTGAATTGAACGTATTAAGTGACCATCATTGTCACATTTCTTCTAAAATACATGCATATTTAATCGATCTTTTGAAAACTTTCAATTCCCTTTTTCTCACATTTCAGTGACAGCGAAAGCATTTATGTTATTTTTAGGACCTCTTTCCTTTACCGATGCTACATGTACGAAGGATTCTGTATCAGAACATTTCTACAGAGGTATCTAAGCATGTTCTAAAACCGACTTTTGGAACATTTTCAACACAAATATTGGATGCTTAACACATTGATACATCCTAGGGACAATTCTGTAAGTCATATAGCCCCTACAAAAAGAATCAGATTTTAACATAATAGTTACTGTAGTTTCAAAAATTCCATAAGAAATCAAAGCATCTATGTTTTTACTGAAGTAAATCAAAGATTTTACTGTTACAGTAGTAATTCGAAGTGGTTTTTTTTATTTTAACTTAAATTCCAAATTGTTTTATTTCATTTTCTCTAAATTGTAGATTCGATTTTTTCATATTATAGGGGAATTCACTTCTTTTTTCACATATTATATCCAGAATGCACAAAAAATGAAGAGTTTTCGGGGTAAGAATTTCAGACAAATAATATTGGTCGATCAGTTTTTTCGTCTTTTGAAAGAAATATTAATTCTTTTACCCAGGTCCACCCCCCCCACCCCCCCCCCCCCCCTGTTCACTTATGATAAGGTTTGCATTAAGGAAGATGAGTTTTCAAAAGAAAACTAGCTTACAATTTCAATACTCACAATTTTAGATCCTCTCAAATACTTTTAGTTAACTATAGTTTACAAAAGTTAACTATAGATAATTTTAACATTTTTGGTAGCATTGCTACTATGAGCATGATGAAGACTATAGTGAAATATAGCGATCACATTGACACTTTGATTTTCTACTGTGATTACTGCTGTAATAACTGTAATCTTCGATTTACTGTAGGATCATTCACTATGACACTATAATGCAAGCGATAACTCTTACAACTTTGAATTATTAAACGAAAACATCGATTTACTATATGTATATGAATCACTCAGATGTTTTTAGTAACGTTTTGTATCAGATGATAACTCTGTACATCTTGTTTGATGAACTTAATTACATTTAAAATACACATAACATGTAACATAATATGTAAAGTGGCTTACTTGTATAAAAATTAAAGACAAATTCAATTGCAAGACAAACTTTTAAAAAGTTTTGCAAATAGCAGTCATTTAAAAATATAATATGGTTTATAATAATATCATGCTAAAACAAAATTTGAAATAAAATGCACTGCATTCAAAGCGCACAGAATTATTAGAAATACAAGACATTAACAGATATCTTTACTTAAATGAGAAAATCTGCAATGCATCATAGTTTAAACTTCTAAAGGCTATTAGGGCTTAAATCTTATACACGTGCACAGAAAATATAAATAAAATTAATTCTTTATGAAATATCGTTCTATTAATTGGGAAACGTTAGCTCATCTTTTTCTGTCATCACGTTTGCTAGTTATATAACAAAAACAGAAAACAACTGTTGGAATTTCCCTTGAAAGGTTCAAATTTTCAGAGACAACCACCATACATGTCAATGAACTTTTTCTTCAATTATTAGAGCATCAACACGTGTGACTCTTGTTTACAATTATATTTAGAATTATTTTATGTCATAAATAATAATGTAAAACAGATCACCATTATCCCCATCAAGAGATTTAAGATTCTTTTCAAATAGGATAGCAAAAGTAGAAGTCAATTTTATTTTCACTTTGGACAACAATAGTTCCAGAGATGTTCAGAAATCCCTTTTATTCTAAATCTGTAGAAGATGGAGATAAACTAATGAAAAGACACAAACCTTTTATCAAATTCAAATAATTTAATTCTGGTTGTAACGCTGTATTTGATTCGATAAAAAATTTACTTTATATCGTATAAAATGGGTTGCCTACGTCACAATGACTTGCGTCAAAAACGTATCGATCCGCCCGACGTTACGTTCAAATTTTGTACAAATTGAAGTTATTTTTTAAAGACAGTCATCTTTTTTTCTTACAACAAATGAAAGAAAATTAAATTATAAGGAATGAATTTAAAAGCTACCCAATTTATACGGTATAAACTGGTTAGGAACAGTTTACGCTTTTTATAAACCGCTTCGCCCCAACCCAGTTTATACAGTATAAAATGGGTAGCTATTAAATTCATTCCTTAAATAATACATATAGAATATATAAATATATCGAATATAAATTGTGGAGATAACGAACAGTTATCCATCTGATAAATCCAGTAAACAAATGGAAAATTAATATCATAATAGATAACACCAAAGTAGGTAAATCTGGTGAAATTATAAACTTGCATGATTCAATCGACTTGGAGCACTCAGAAAAAATTATCACTACTTCATTTTATGTTTCTTAAGCGTTTATTATTTTTTTTTCACATTGCAAAGATTGTGAAACCTTAAAGCGACAGTACGGCTGCAAAACGTGTGCTTTTTCATTCAAATTTACCCAATATATCATTAAGAAATAAAGTATAAAGTTGATGTAAGCAGTTTGAGAAACAAAAATATTCTCTCCTCATACAAAATTAACGTAATTAGAATCTTCCGGAAAATCAAGGGTCGTACGAACTGGAGCAATCTTAGATCTGTTTATTTGTCCCACGTGAATTCTAAAACATCACGTGCCTACACTGTAGAGTTTGCAATTATAATGAATATGAGATAAAAGCAATTGTCAAACGCAAATTATCATAACTTTCTGATGAAATAATCTAAAATAATAATCGTAAAGATTTTAGTCTGCTTTCAGGCGAATTTAAAAGAATTAAACAGTGTTTAAAAGTACAAATGTTGACGTTTTGTGTATTGGGGTCCGAGAAAGGAAAAACCCCCAAGTCATACGTTATCGCGGCAAATGTCAAACAAAATATTTTTTCTGCACAGTTAAAAAAATTAGCACTTCAAATGGCAACAATGTTTATAAGTCATAGGTGTATTTTTATGTTGAGTTTACACTATTTTTATTCCTTTGAAAGCGATGGAAAAATGAGAAATGATAACAAGTATCAACAAACCTGTCGAGTAGAACCTTCGAGAGCCCTGCGTGAGTGTCGCCGAGTTCCCGTTTCTTCCTTATCCAACGATTATAATAATCCCCAAACTAAATTTTAGTCAGGAAAGTTGCTTTTTCAAGCTCTATTTTCAGTTTCTTTTTCTTTTTGGTCGACTTTGTCAATGTAGCAGGCCTACCGGGCTTCCCCTCTCTTACCATGCTGTTTTGTTTATGAAAACTACGCATGCGTGCATGGCATGGAATGTGGAACCCCGAACACGTTGCGATGTATATATTAACGTCCCATAAATAACTATTAATTTTAATAAAATAATCAAAATTATTGAATTGTGAAAGTTGTAATTTTCTGAAAGTTTATATATTTATGAGTAGTAAAAAAATTCCAAATCTTGTAGGAAAATTTTATCAAGTCAGTTTTTTGATGAGATGCGCCGTACTGTCACTTTAACTCTTTCCTGTCATCAATCGTTTAAAAAATATTGAAGTTTTAAGTACTTTTGCTCTTGTGCATCGAAAGATTCATAAACTATATGTACTTGCTTTATCAGTAACTCACCGGGTTACGGTTTTGTAAGTATGAGGAAAATCCATGATTTTTTTTTTTTATTTTACATAACTTTATTGTGCATTAAAGTTAAAAAACAAAAACATCATACGTTTGGAATTTCCCCTTCATGATCCAAGTATTCAGACAAATTCTATAATAATTATTTTCACGATTATTAAACTGGCAATGTTATGACTCAAACAAAAATAATGAAATATGGAGATAATGAACACGCTAAAACAATACAAATTGGGAGCAGAGCAAACATGACCTCCAAAAGCATTGCAGGTGGGAACAGGTGCCATTGACGAGCGAGTTTCCCCTGTCGAACGTTCACACCCGCCTTGTGCTCCTTGTCATGATCGGAGGAAAAAAAGAAAAAAATCCGCGAAATTTTAGTGTGTAAATGTTGGCCTAACAATTAGTATGAAAAATGTTTGTTAGCATATGACTTAATGAGAGGTTGTATTTGCTGACATGGTCATTGTATCGACCATAAAACGTGCCAGATGATGACTTCAAACGAGACTGTTATTTTTTTATTGTGGAAAAGCAGATTAAAAAAGTATCCAAATCAAATTATTTAATGATTTCTTTTTTTTCATGACAAAATGAGTCTTCAGACAACTTAAGTATCTCTGAAAATGTCCAGAAATTTTATCTCCTTTTTTTCAGCAGATGATTCCCTTGTCTCCAGTATTGTTTTGTTCTGATATCCTAATCCAAGGAGGAACCATCCATTTGATTAAATCTCAATCTATGCTGCATAGACCTTATTCATCTCCCTTGCCAAGTTCCTTCAAGTAAATGAATCTTTGATCGTTGGAAAAGCTCTACATTTTTGTTATCTTTTGAAAAGAATTTTTTGACAATTCAGTGCTGGCATTCAAGCTATTTTTCAGTGTGCCCTTTCTTTGATACTTTAACGGCCAGATACGCTTTCATTCAAAAACATTTCCACATCTTGTTTTCAAAAATAGCAGTTCCCATAGACTAATTTTTTTTTTGTTTAAACAAATGATTCACAGGAAGGATTCTCTAAAGGGAATATGTATTGTATCCATTTCACAGAAATGTTTAGGGTTGTTCTAAAATACCTGTCGGTAAGGAGGGAGGACAAGAAATGACTTGTATATCTTTTTTAACCTTCAGTATTTTTTTTTATTTTGTTAAGAATTCAAAGTAGACCAGACATTCTTAGACAAAACATCAACATACATCACATGTACTAGGAGTTTAAAGCAGATATCAAATGATCAAAATCATTGTTCAAGTAAAGAAAAATTAACAAAAATATTGTTTCAGATAGTATGGCTATATCATTTCATGCAGAGAAGGTGATCAGCATTACCAGGCATCAAAAAGTCCGAAAAAGGTCCTTTCATTAGAGAAATTAGAACGTTTTATAGGAAATAAAAGCAAAGATCTAAACTACATTGTGTGTGTCCCTAATACATGTAGAGTTGAGGGAGCTTAAGTAAAATAAGTATCAGCATCCAGCTTGCATTTGCATTTGGCAAAAAGGAACTGTTTTTTTTTTTTCAGAAGCAATCATAAGCACTAGCAAAGCTAGCATTGACCTCCTAGCATCAAAACATGCTGAGTGTTTTCATTAAAGTAATGAAAACAAAGAAAATAAGCTTAATAGTTCATTAAAAAAACTTAATTAAATAAGGATATTAAGAAAATTATCATATAAAGTACTTTTATTCCCTAAAACTGCACTAATGAAATTGAATATTTACTTCTGCTACAGGGATGGGCATGATTACTGAAAAATCGATTATTAATCGATTACTTTGAGGAATTTTGTGTAATCGATTATTAATCGATTACATTCATTTGTCCTGTAATTGATTGTAATCGATTACTTTGGAAGATGTAATCGATTAATAATCGATTACTTCCAAGTTTTTATCCCTTCAAATATCAAAGCAATATTTAAATGTTAAATGTTGATGTTATTCACTGAAGTTTGAATGTGTTCCTGCAGTTTCAGTGCAGATTCTTATAAGGTTTTACTCTGGCTAACATTCTCACTAAATGCCCAAATGAGGGATTCTCTACCATGGAAAATGGAGACATGATTCCTACAATAAAACATGCCAAGGAATTATTATTCCTTTCAATCTTGGATCTGAACCTCCATATTTATTGACTTGTTGCAAAAATTAATTAATATTTTATTGTGTATTACTTCATTAGAAGTATTTGGGCTGCCTGTATGTTGACAATACACATTAAACATTCCTGTGCGTGTTTTTTTCAAACAAAAAAAAAGTAAATTAGAACTCTTAGCAATAAACATGTAAAGTAAATGTGTCTTTAAGTAATTAAACTAATATCACAATTTCATTCTGTATTGAAATAAGTGTTTTTCAGAGCTATTAATTGTTTAATAATATTGTTTGTCCTCAATGGAATGAAAGTTAAACACTACATGTATGTAGTTCACAGTTTACACCTCATTATCTGCAAATCAGGGATGTCTCAGTCAATTAATTAGCCAATTAAGATAAGCAAACACAGAGACACACCCCTTTTCTAATTACAGACACTTATAACCTCTCACTGATATAAAAGCAACCCTACAATTTTGATTGAAAACATGAAAATGATTTTGCAAATTTTAAAGTTACTAAAACACAAGCTTGAAGTTGTTTAAACATTTTCAAAAATGAATATAAGTATTTCCATCTTCTTCTTTTTTTCGAGTACAAGGTAGTTTATTTACCAAATTATTTATATTTAATACAGCACTTTAATCTTTTTTCGCTATTCATAATTTTCTATTACAAGACAAAGTTTTTCAACATCTGAAATATGAAAAAGGACATGCAGCAAGAAGACAATGGGTCAAATATAAAATGCACACGAAAAATCTGTATATTTTATTAATAAATTATTAAGATACACTTCTGATTTAATACTAGACCAGTAAGTCTATAATGCAAATTTTATCGACAACATTATTAAACTTATGATAATAAAAGTTAGGAAATCCCAACATTACACTAGGTGGTTTATATTTGATATTAATGTGTGACAGACTGGAAATAATTCTAAAAAAAAAACCCATCCATTTAAGTATAAAATAATCTAAAGTAATCGAAAAAATAATTAAAATTACATTGAAAATTTTAGCTGTAATCGATTAAATTACGATTACAAAAAATCGAAAATCTCTTCGATTACAGATTACTGTCGATTACTTGAAAAGAAGTAATCATTACAATCGATTACGATTACTCGATTACGATTCCCCATCCCTGTTCTGCTAGCATAATGCATTCATTGACTTAGTTTTTATACAGCAAAGGTAGCATCAGGATAAGGATCGGCATAAGGATAACTAGCATAACCAGTATCAAATCATCAAACAGAGGGTCTGAAAAATCAGCATCCATGCTGTAATAAAATTTGGTCCGTGCACTGCAGGTATATATAATGTCAAAATAGGAAAACAGGAAGAAATGGTTTATAATGTAATAACAACACTGCAAAAATTGCTCTACCAGGTCATAATTAGTTCGCAGTGGTAAGCGAGACTCTTTCAGTGATCACGCGGCAAGGATAAGGTTGTCCGTAAAATAACACAGTACGTGAACAGACTAAAGTAAATTCTATGAACTACCTAGACATGACGTCAAAATAGTATATAACGTCAAGGAAATGCAACCTTATCTGACATGACGGGGAAAGTATCATTGATAACTTTTACATCCCTTTCATATGACATGTACATTTTTTTTTACGTTGGACATGAATTCAGGTATCTGGATTGTTGTTCTAAGCTTCAATGTGCTATTATGCAGGTGAATATCTTCAATATAATATCGTTGTTTCTTTCTCATCTCCAATGTGTTGCGTATTCAATCAATAGCAAAAAACAGAATGTGAAATGCTCTCCCCTACACGTCCATAGACTGAGTTAGAATTTATATATTGTGCATACGAGGGTTGTCCAATTTCGTGGGAAAATGCTATAATTTCCTCATAATGACCGCACTGGCAAACATGTGCAATAATATTTTAACAAAACCATGAATTAATTAAAATATTAAAAACGATAAATTTTTAAATACTTTGTATGTACAAGCCGCACGGTCCAGTCTGACGTAAAGCTAATTTCATGACATGATCAAATATGGATTTTGAATTTTTATTGTTTATCGACACTGGCTACATTTTCTTTTTTATGTCATACTGTCAAATGTGTGCAATAGTATTTATGTATATAACATAATTTGATTTTTAGAATTCAAATCGATACACAATAATTTAGGAGCGACATCAGTATCAACACTTCGTATGCACGGATTTATGAAATCGTCATGGATATGGGATATTCTATTTACATCAAATGACAATGGTTTTCCATTTTTTCCAGTGTCTCAAAAATTGTACACTGTTGAAAAGTCGTATATACTAATTTCAAATTAATGAACTAAATATAATCCAATAATTTCAAGTTGTTTGAATTAACATTTTGTCTCTGACGTAGTTCCGACCATATTAAAACATAATGTTATCATTGGAAGCTGTTCCGTTCTGATGGCCGACGCTTTTTTGGACACATATTTCTTGCATTTTTTCTTAATATTTTCACTATCTGTACAGTAAGCATTACTTAAGATTTCAGAAAATGACAATAGCCGTTTAAGGACATACGCAACGTACCTTACTTACTGATAATTTTTCAAGATATTCTTAATTTAAGATTATAATGGCATTAGATGTTCGTAGACAAAAATTCAGCATGCATTACCAGGGGTTTTGAAAAGATATCATTTGATGAAAATTCTTGTATAATTCAAAGAAAAATATGCAAAAAATACTAAGCATATATTCTAAATGTTTTGTTTATCCAAACTTGTTTTAGAAGAAGTGTACAGCAGCATATATAGACATTAAAATGTAGCACACAGTCCCTTTAAGTATTGGAACTCTTCAACTCCAGGGGAAAAGGCAATAAAGTTCAAACTACGTTGCGTATGTCCTTAATTTGTGTTACATCTAATTTTAATAAGCTTCAGCTTGTTTTATAAAGAAAATAATCATTTAAATCAGAAAATTTTATTTCAGAGTTATGGTATTTTAACCATGGGCCGTGTACACTATCTGTGACACACAAAGGCTGCTATTTTTACAAAAAGTATGTAGGTCAAATAATTTAAAAAAAGATTATTATGACTTGCATTTTCATAACAAATACTTTGCATACAGTAAGTATTTCACTTATTCACTTATTCATTATTTCACTTAGGATTATTCTTTTTGACAAAAACGTCATATGTAACTTTATGGATAACCTTCGTACATAAGACCGCTTAAGTGATTAATAAGGATAAATTAAAGATATTCTGTATAAATTATTTCTATTAGAGAAGTATGTTTTTTAACTGAATCTTGCTGGGGTACTGTATGTTATATAGCATATTTTTTACCCTCACATTTGTGGGTAAGTTGAAGGTCTTCTCAAATATTTACTTTACAAGTAATATTCAGATTTGCCTCTCACCCCTACATTTTATATCTACAATAGAATACGGTTGACATTGTAACAAACTGTTCACAACAATTCTGTTCATAAATTTTTCAGATGCAATTTTTGTGCAATATTTTGGACAAAAATTATGCGTAAATAAAGTCGTTGAACATTACAAAATTCAAAGCCTCGATACAAATTCAAAGCAAACCCTAGCTCGAAATAAAAAAAAATGTGTTTCCTCTGAATACATTTAGCCTTCAGACAGCCTTAACAAAGCTCTGCATTTTGTTGTCATTCTGGACCCATTCCGTTAACTGGGCGGTGTAACCATCCAGTGTTTGTAAAATTCTCAAACATGACTCCAAATTTGAGGTTCAATGCTTTTCACTGCCTATAAAATATTTTTTTTACAAATATGAATAATATTTTAATAAGCTCATTTTTTTCATTAAAATTTTCACACACTTCAAGATCAATATGTTTAAGATGTGTTTAACTAGCATGCACGATGGCTATACACGATTCTTGAACTACATGTATGTTATTTATACATGTACTTATTATGTGAAACCATAGCCTTTTCATACAAATTATACTCCAGTACAATTTACCCAAAAATTGTTTGCTTGAATTAAGTTTGGTAGCATTAATAATAACTTGATTGAAGATAAATTATGTTGTTGTGCGTCTTTATATCTTTATTATTAATAACAATTCAATTTAAACATTGTGATCTTATAGAATATATGGAAATGACTAATGCAATTAACCTTTCATTTTTCTTACACGTCAGATATTTCATTGTGAAAGAAAAATTAAATATTGTTTACTGATTTCAAATCGGCAGCTAAAGTTTGGAATTCCAGAGTCTAACACGTGTTTGTTGTGACGGAATATAAAAGTACACAGATAGATGCCTTTATCAAGTAAATTTATTCTTTAAGTTAGTATAGTTCTATATGAATTTGAAATTAATTGAAATAGCATAGCATACCTTACTCTGATTAAATATAGTTTGCCACCTGATGTGGCAGTCACATAATAATTTCATATAAATTGTACAGCATGGAGACCATATAAAATGTTTAATAAATGTTTAATACCGCAAGAACATACCCTAATTCAAATTGTAATTTTATCAGTTACGGCACCCTAGTGGTAGGGCGTTCGCTTCGTGATCGGGATACCTGTGTTAGATTCTCGTTCGCTGCGCCGCGTCATTATTAAATGTTTTAAAATTCCCAACAATCACATTGAATTTGAATTGCCGTACTGACATTGGATTCCCCAACTCTATAAAATCCCTAGAAACAAAAACTTTGAAATCACAAAATTTTATTCATTCAAGAACTTCTACATGAGAAGAAGAGAAACATTTGCTGTGGCCTTTATATCGACATTTACATATTTATTGCAGATTCCCTATTAATCAAACAAACAACAGATATTATTTTGCTTGTTTAATTTGGCGCTTCTGGCCGCGGTGATCTATTTGCTGGGGCTACCAAAGGGCTGCCCCACAATCAACAATCAATACAACAAATGTGACGACCCAAATCGGGCGGATCATGCACTGGGTAGGTCACAAGTGCATGAACGTCACCAATTCAATTACCAATCAAGTTCAATCAATCAATCAAATTCAATCAATCAATCAATCAAGTCAACTGCTTGTCAATTACAAGCCAATGCACAAATTCAAATCCTGAATTTCAATTTACATGTGCAATAGGATAAAAAATGGAATGAGCGTAAGAATATGTGTTGCACTCCTCCAGTTGCGTTGAGGTGCGACGGAATACGCCACTTGCAAGGGCCATGAATACTCGTGTCTACCACGAGTAAACATGGAACTGCAACCGCCACCAATGGGGGTGCCAAGAACCATGGTGACGGCGGCAGTACCTCAACGCAAATGGTCACCGTCGACCAGGGCCTGCTCATTCACCAATACGAGTTATAAAACAAGTGACTTATTAGTCAATTTACTATTCAATGCATTAAAACAAATATGAATTTAAATCGCCAACGGTCATTCACCTATTCCGTTATAATTATTTTAACAAATGTGTTGAAATGCAATTTTGGACTTGCGAGTATAAAACAACTCCCAGTGTAATCTAAAATTGTGGATCCTTACCTGCACTGTATTTCCCGTCCCGTTGGTTTCTTTAATCGTCTTACTTACCTACTAGGCTGGTACTCCTGTTACGCATTTTTATGGCTTTTATAAAAAATTTAAACTATCCTTGCAAGTATTATGTATAGCTGTACTAAAAAGTTTGGAGTGTATTAGACCCATATTGAACAAAATCGAGATATTTCTCAACTTTTAGAATACTTTTAAAACTATATGAGTGTCCTTAACCCCCCCCCCCCTCTCTCATTTCCCCAGCTGCATAAATCGAATTCCCTCTTCGCAATTTATCAAACAACTATAATGCATAGCAAAATTCAAAAAAATAAATCATTGGAATCAAAGAAAGTAAAAATATGTGAACCTTGTAACAACTACTTAATGGATGCATAAACATGTGCATTTTATAGCCAGCGTTTCAAAGTTAAAATAACCTCCCCTGTTGCATCTTGATGGCAAATGTGCTTTAGCGGTTGCTCCCTCATTGTATTGAATGAGATTTAAATTTTGTATTCTACAAATAATAAAACATATCGGCATGATATACAGTATCCAATACTGACTCAACCTGCTCTCAGTTTCCCTGAAAAATTATAAACGCCTTATATGACTACATTCGAACCGTTACCTTTTTTTTTTTTTTTTTTTTTTTTTTTTTTTTTAGCCAATAACTACCAAGGCTTATTAATTTAATCATCACCTATTAAGTGTTTTAAAGTACGCCTAATTTTAGCTTTATATAACCTCATGCCATAAGGGTACTTTAACCTATTTTAAACAAAAGAAAGAATACTTTATATCGCTATTACTTAACGTAATGAAACTCTTTTGCGTTGAAGGTAGGATACGTTGATTAATAGCTGAGGACAATGTGCTATAGCTATTGACTACACTGTGAGATTGATCACTGCAGATTTTTAAGGGACATATAAGAAAGAAGCCCTGATGAAATACCTTGCTAAATGTTCGGTGCACCACGCTGCTGAAATTAAAATGCTAGCTCTCTTGTGTAAAATTTTTGTGGATATTTCCCTCTAATTAGACTATTCTAATAATAAGTTTAATCATTTCTTTCTGATAAACGTTATTTTGGAAATCTAAAAACTCCGAATACTTTGACTTGCTTTCTGATGTGCAACCATCGGCATTACATTGTACATTCGGCATACTTATTGTTCGTATCATTCCATTGTCGCTAGCGTAAACAATATATGTAAACAATATGTTATGCCCCGAAAATGTAGGGAGATTTATAACTTTCTTGACTTTATCGCAAAACAGAGGCATTAAGTTATATAATTCGAGGTAATTGCGATACTAAATGTTCTGAGTATTCAAAAAAATGTCTACAATGGAGTAGTTTTATCTCTGGGAAATTTAGGTATAAGCGTGGACCATTGTGTATTACACACAATTATACATGTATTTGGTAATAATTAAACAGAATGATAAAAATTAGTCTCAAGGCTTAAATCCCCATTAAACACTGACATAGGTGCGTAATAAAATAAACAAGCACCATAAAATATCCGAGAAAACAAAATCTTGAGTATGTTGCAACACTTTGTCCACGGGTATGTGCGCTGGACAAAACTGGTTTACTTGATAAGGCATACTTCTTGACATATCTTGGATATCCCTTACAAGATTAGCTTAAAATTGAATATCGAAGTGTACCTTAAATAAATGGATCAATATTGTTTTCACAACACATTATTAACTCCTTGGTTTTGACTTTTCTTATATGCTAGAAAATTCAATATACTAGTTGATATTCAATATTGCAATTTCATATCAACCTATTAAATCTTTAGATAATTGTTGATTCATACATACGGTAATTTATATTTAAATGATTATTCGACAAGCTTTGTTTCCCCGTCTCGTCGCACGCGTTAGCAGACTATCCATTCAAATAAAGCCTGATAAGCAACATACGGAGCAAGTGGTGGGTGCTGCTTATCCGAGTGAGACTCCTGACCAATCACTTTGTTAATCTGCCCATCACAGTGCTCTAATAGCTTATCTAAATATCAGAACTCAATCGATCCGAAGGAGATGAGGAACCAATTTGATTTTGACATCTACTTAAAAAATTACCAGTTTACTTGAAATATGCCCCCCCCCCCCACACACACACACAAAGACCGCTTAACCAAATTATACTTTCTCTCATAATGTAATCTAATAGTTGCAATTAATTGTAGCTGGATTATGATATATATCATTTGCCAATTCCACTTTTATATCTAGTTTTAGCACAACTGCAACATTTCCTACTTATTTCTTTTTTGCAAATCTTTAATTACTGTTCTAATGAATTACTGGGGAAGTGATAAGGTCATGCTTTGATGGAAAGGAATCTTGTTCCCACTGCAGCTGTTGGCTCACTGATAAAACTGTCTTAAAAAAATAAAATTAAAAATGTTGACCTGTTTTTGGTAATGTAGCTGAAAATAATTGATCATGGTAACATATATCTGTAATCACTATCACTTACTTAAGGTTTTTTATTGTACTTACTGCCTTTTGTACCAATATCATTTGCTCCTTGCTTGTGCCTGAACCCTGCAAATTTGCATACATATTCTAAAGCATATGAAAAATACATTTCCACAGCTTTGCTACGGTTTGACTGCTCACTGTGAGACAAATGCTTGCAAAATTAATAAGAAATGTTTTATCCTATTTCAATAAACTGTGGTTTTGCTTTCATTAGTTGGATTTTTATGCAGTAATTGACCATGTGGACCACATGAGTTCCCATATGTTGTGTAACATAATATACAAATTAACTCCCCTCTCATTATGTAATAGGAAAATCCGTTCATACAATATCACCTATAAAACCTTAGACCTTTTTGTTTTCTTGGTAACATGTTCTATGTAAATGCCAGGATAACATGAAAAAAAAAAAATTTAAAAATTGGAAAAGATAACAAACAGTACTGTTCCATACTTTTTTCAAAGGACCAATAAACAAATGAAACGTTACAAGTCTACAAATAGAGCATAACACTACTACAACTTAATAAATCTCCTCTCAGTACATACAGTACTTTGATTAATTCAAAAAGTGAAAGTGCACGAACTCTCTTGAATGCTTTCTCCGATTTAACGATGATTACATTTTGTAAAATGCGAATCAATAAACCTCCTTCGAGCACGATAAATCTATGTAGAAAACAAACTAAATTCCGTCTAATAAGCCCGGCTTCTTAGAATATTCCGTGTTTTATGAAATTACCCCCCCCCCCCCCCCCCCGTTATAGCTATGATGGACTCGAAGTTTAACATTTCGCTCCTAAAAATAAGAACTCAAGTTAAACAATCTTTTGACCCCCAAACTGATCTTAATTTATTCCTTTTATCTGTAACTCACACATTACAATATCGCGTAAAATCAATTCAGTTTAAGAAAAAGTCCAATCAGGCCAAATCCAAAGTCAAACTTCGCCATCGATACGTCTAATTAGCTTTGAAACTACAAACCTCAATAGTTATACTAAAAATCAAACTTATTTGATTTAAAAAATTTAAAACATTGACACAATTTAACTCCCAAAAATTTTCCATGACCTTACCGTTTAATCGATTCTTTGAGAAAGGAGGTAGAAGAGAACTTATTATTAGACTATATACGAATGGACCTCAATTATCCGGAATGATAGCTTGTGACTAAGGGTGAAAATTTATATTTATCCGAATGTACGTAACTTATCCGAAATAGATAAATATTACTAGGGTAACTGAAATAAACTCACTTATCCGAGACCAGGCTCGTATAAGTGGTAATATAGACGACGTATTATCAATTAACAATAGTTAGTTCCATTCATACGTCGACTCGATATATCCCAATTAACCTGAAATACAAGATACCACTGAGTCTAACACATCTGTTTCATATTTGGTTTTATTTTAAGATGAAAAAGACGATGATGGTTACCTAAAAACAAACCTTTATCGTAAACGTAATGACTTCAACTTTTCTATCGAGAACTTCTCTTTTTCATGTAGCAATATACCCTTGTCACGTGCATATGGAGTTTATGTCTCCCAGTTGATTCGATATGCTATAGCATGCTCCACATACGAACAATTTCTAAAACAAGACAAGCTGTTGACAAACAATTTGATGAAACAAGCATATAATCAGTCTCTTTTGAGGTCAACATTTCGCAAGTTCTGTGGACGATTCAATGACATTGTCAGCAAATGCAATATATCATTAAGTCGAATGCTGAATAACGTTTTTCATACTAATTTTTAGGTCATTATTTACAAAGAATTGTCTACGGATTTTTTCGTTTGCCAGAACATGACAAGGAGCACAGTGTGAGTGTGACCGGTCGACAGGGATGCTGGCTCCTCTATGGCACCTTATCCAACATCTGTTGCTTCTAGAGGTTTGCTCTGCTCCCAATTTATATTAGACTTTTGAGTTTGATTATTATTCCCTTTCTCCATATTCCATCTAAGACGTAGACATATGTATCGACTGTTCCTTCGCCAACTGCCCATTAGAAGTGAAAGTTTTGTTTTTCCCGATGAGACCTTAAACACAGAGCTCCCGTGTTACAGTAGGCGTTAGCACGATAAAAAAATCCTCGCTGCCCAATGGCTCTGAGTGCTGAGTGTAGGTTTAAATCTGAAGCCTTTCACGGGCATATGGTGACATTTTTATGTGAGTGAAGAGTTTCAATTTAACCGGATAAAATCACACATGGGTGGTATATACTCTGTTGTGAACAGGATGTATCCTCTAGGCGGTTGGAAGGTGGCAAATATGCATTTATTTGGACATATTTTGCTGGAAAGCATGTACTTTTGGAAGAAGCATCATTTATGGACTTTATGGAAACATATGAGTTGGTTTGACACTTAATGATGAAATATCATGGTAACAAGCTTTGGTTTATCACTTTTTATTACTGATTTTTTTTTCAAATTTTTATATGTTTGCACATATACTGTATGTGAATAAAATCATTGAATATATTTACAAACAATATTAATTCATGTTGAAGGAAAGGGTACCTTGATTTGGCCACTCTCTTCACTTCGAGGGGATACATTCCTTTCACAATTGAGTATACATATTTCATGTTGTGTTATACCCGGTGATTTATCGGTGTTTAGTGAATATGTTCAGGAGTGAATCTGATCATTTCGAACCAAAATGGCGTTTCGAAAGGAATTACGTGATGATGTGACAATGTAGAGAGCCCCCTTTGTGCAAGAACAAAAGTACCATTAAAGTATTAAAAACATGCAATTTTCTCCAAATGCCCGTATACCTATATTTTTTATCCAAGAATAAATATTTTGAGATCTATTTTCAAACAGTAAATTCTAAGCTGGTACATTTATTTGCCTTTCTAGAAAATCTTTTTGAGAGTTGATTATTTTCCCTATTTAATGTGTTTAATTATAACAATGGACTTTGAAGAACTCTATAGGTAAATATCTATATACTTTGTATTTTAGAGGATTTTTTGCGAGCATTTTTAAATACTTCATTGCTGATGATAAGAACCCGAGGATCGGACTGCCTTAAAACACCATCTCGATAATGATCAATTAAAAACATCAACAATGGTCATTAGGTATAAATGGTCTCTTAAACATCTGTAAAATATTTCATTAAATAATTAAATACGCTGTGAAAAAGAACGCATCCTTGAAAACTACAATGTCAAAATAATGACCTAGCAATTTGTATGAATAAAATCAGTCAACATTCGTCCTAACCCTAAATTATTTTTGCAACCAAAATCATTGTATCGCCCATAGAATTTTCAAAATGCTGACTTTAAATGAGATTCTTGATATCCTTGCACAATCATTTTTGTCAGGAGTCTGCCTTGTCTTAAAAATAGTTCGTACGAAAAACATCCTCTAGCGTATCGAATGAACTGGGAGACATGTACCCAATATTAAGAATATAATGGTATGGTCAACTTCCTGTTTATCCATGCGTCTGTCTCTACCATACATAACAACTTTTGGTCGCAGTTTTCTCAGCAACTACTCATTGCAGATGATTGCAATTTTAGCACAACCTTTGTTTAGGCATGTCATGTGGTGGGAATTATTTTTGTATGAATCCGATGTCAACTTCCTGTTTATCCGTGCATCTGTCCGTACCATACATAACAAATTTGGGTGGCAGTTTTCCCAGCAACTTCTCATCGCAAATGCTTGAAATTTTAACACACTCTCTGTCTAGGCATGCTATATGTTTGGATTCATTTTTGTACAAATCCAATGTCAATTTCCTGATTATCACTGTGTCTGTCCATAACTGAACTTGTGTATTCATATCAGAGAGGGGTATCATTAGTGAGCACTGGCTCACAGACTCCCCCCCCCTTTTTTTTAAGTTAAAATTCCAAATTGTTGTATTTCATTTTCTCCAAATTGTAGGTTCGATTTTTTCATATTATCAGGGAATTCACTTCTTTATTCACATATTATATCCAGAATGCACAAAAAATGAAGAGTTTTTCGGGGTAAAAATTTCAGACAAATAATATTGGACTATCAGTTTTTTCGTCTTTTGAAAGAAATATTAATTCTTTTACGCAGGTCCACCACCCCTTGTTCACTTATGATAAGGTTTGCATTAAGGAAGATGAGTTTTCAAAAGAAAAATAGCTTACAATTTCAATACCCATAATTTTAGACCCTCTGAAATACTTTTAGTTATCTATAGTTTACAAAAGTTAACTATAGATAATTTTAACATTTTTGGTAGCATTGTTATTATGAACATGATGAAGACTATAGTGAAATATAGCGATCACATTGACACTTTGATTTTCTACTGTGATTACTACTGTAATAACTGTAATCTTCGATTTACTGTAGGATCATTCACTATGACACTATAATGCAAGCGATAACTCTCACAATTTTGAATTATTATACGAAAACATAGATTTACTATATGTATAAGAATCACTCAAATGTACTTAATAACGTTGTGTATCAGATGATTACTCTGTACATCTTGTTTAATGTACTTAATTACATTTAAATACACGTAATATTTAAAGTGGCTTACTTATATAAAAATTGTAAAAGACAAATTCAATTGCAAGACAAACTTTTATAAAGTTTTGCAAATAGCAGTCATTTAAAAATATAATATGGTTTATAATATCATGCTAAAACAAAATTTGAAATAAAATGCACTGCATTCAAAGCGCACAGAATTATTGGAAATACAAGACATTACAGATGTCTTTACTAAAATAAAAAAAAATCTGCAATGCATCATAGTTTAAACTTCTAAAGGCTATTAGGGCTTAAATTTTATACACGTGCACAGAAAATATAAATAAAATTAATTCTTTATGAAATATCCTTCTATTGAGAAACGTTAGCTCATCTTTTTCTGTCATCAAGTTTGAAATTTATATAACAAAAACAAAAAAACAACTGTTGGAATTTCCCTTGAAAGGTTCAATTTTTTCAGAGACAACCACCACACATGTCAATGAACTTTTTCATCAATTATTAGAGCATCAACACGTGTGACTCTTGTTTACAATTATATTTAGAATTATTTTATGCCATAAATAATAATGTAAAACAGATCACCATTATCTCCATCAAGAGATTTAAGATTCTTTTCAAATAGGGTAGCAAAAGTACATGTAGAGTAAATTTTATTTTCACTTTGGACAACAATAGTTCCAAAGATGTCCAGAAATCCCTTTTATTCTAAATCTGTAGAAGATAGAGATAAACTAATAAAAGGACACAAACCTTTTATCAAAATCAAATAATTTGATTCTGGTTAAAACGCTGTATTTGATTGGATAAGAAATTTACTTTATATCGTATAGAATGGGTTGCTTACGTCACAATGACTTGCGTCAAAAACGTATCGATCCGCCCGACGTTACGTTCAAATTTTGTGCAAATTGAAGTTATTTTTTTTAAAGACAGTCATCTTTTTTTCTTACAACAAATGAATAAAAATTAAATTATAAGGAAAGAATTTAAAAGCTACCCAATTTATACAGTATATACTGGTTGGAACAGTTTACGCTTTTTTATAAACGGCTTCTCGGTCTATAAAGCGTAAACTGCCTCAACTCAGTTAATACTGTATAAAATGGGTAGCTTCTGTATTAAATTCATTCCTTAAATAATGCATATAGAATATATAAATACATCGAATATAAATTGTGAAAATAACGAACAGTTATCCATCTGATAAATCCAGTAACCAAATGGAAAATTAATATCATAATAGATAACACGAAAGTAGGTAAATCTGGTGAAGTTTTAAAATTGCTTAATTCAATAGACATGGAGCACTGAGCAAAAAATATCAGTACGTCATATGGCTTCGCTGCTCTCGAGAAGAAGATTTTAAAAGACATTTTCTATGTATTCCTATGTAAAACTTCGACCCCTCTCTAGTGGCCCCGTCAGGTACCCCCGGGGGTTATGATATGAACAAACTTGAATTTAGAGTATGTGATGAAGCTTTCACATAAGTTTCATCTTTTCTTGCCCAGTGGTTCTTGAGAAGAGGATTGTTAAAAGATGCCATCAAATTTTTCACTTATTCTTAATTATCTCCCCTTGAAAGGAGGCGTGGCACTTCCTGTAAACAAACTTAAATTCAGCAAAGGATGCTTTGTGGCAAATTTGATTGAAATTGGTTCATGAGAAGTCGAAAATGTGAAAAGTTTACAGACTGCAGACGACAGACAACAGACGAACAATGGACACTCTTTGATCAGAAAAAGTTCACCTGAGCCTTCTGCTCAGGTGAGCTTAAAAGCAGGTATGCTTACAACGAATCTCAATTTCTGTCCATCAGATTGTCGGAAGACTTAGTCTTTGAAGACTACATAATTAAATGCTTTCAGTGAGGAACTCCAGCATCCTTTCAATATCAGCACCAGAGTGTGTAGACTTAGAGTGATTTTATCCAAAAAATCGTAGATGGTAATTCACAAAATATGAAAATTTTCGCATTCCATTTTTATTGACGTAGCAGTTGTCTATGATATAAAAAAAAACACAAGTTTTTAATTTATCGTGAAGAATGGTTGTATAAAGTGTCACAAAGTCATACATTTTGAAGCAACTGACTTTTGAAAAGTTTTGTGATTTGAAATTTTCTCTCAATTTTTTTTTCTTTTTCTTTTTCTTTTTTTTTTTTTTTTTTTTTTTTTTTTTTTTTTTTGAGAATCAAAATCTGATTTACAACACTTATCGAATATGCTGTACGTCTTAAATTTTCCTTTACAACAGTTAATATATTTGTGAGGAATAACGATAGGGGATTTGTAGAGCAGTTGCTGGACCCTGCAGGGCAATTGATATTAAGACATTTTATGTCACTTACCCAATATCATTAATATTCAAACATATCTTATCAATCTACTCATCATCATCATCATCAAAAGTATTCAGTGATATTTTGTCAATCTATCCAGCAGCATTGATTTCATTATGTCATTCTCCCTTCCATTTTTAATATTAATTTAATATTTATTATAAACCCCTGGGGTTATTGATTAGAGATTTTTATTATTTATCCTCCATAATTAATGGTCAAATTTTTATATGATTTGCTCAAATCAATAATATTCAGAGAAATAATAATAAGTTCTTTCTTATATGAACATTAAGAGATATTATGGCATTTTTTTCTAATTTAATTCCAGATACAGTATACGATTTCTCCTCTATCATTTACATTCAAAAAAATTTTGCCCCTTCAGTCATGAATGATTTTTTTTATATAATTCTCCCTTTATCAATGTGTCATTTTATCCTCAATTATTAACGCCAAGAACTATGTAATTTAAATAAACCCAGCCAACCTCTTCAAATATTTTATTCCAACATTTATTAACTTTCTCTTTAATCAAAGTGATAAAACTATGATATAAGCATCTTCAAAAAGAATTTGAGAGAAAATCAATTTTTAGTGATAGCTACATGTTCACGTACGCGGAAAGTACATTATTTCCAACTTGAAATGTTGAACTATGAAGATGTTATTCATTGACCCAGATATAAATAGTTCTGCCTTCAATAGACGTTCATGTCCTGTTAAAAGCATATTTTCTCCCCAGTTATATAGATATTCGGTCATGATAAGTTACTTATCCGTAGTAAATACAACCAGAATTAATATATAAAATAACCTGTGAGCCTTTTGGTCGAAAAGAAATTAAGTTGAAAAAAAATTGTGTACAAATTTTATTTTTATTGAATGATTGTATGTTGTTTAACGTCCCATTCGAGAATATTTCACTCATATAGAGATATTACCGTATTCCGGTGTAGGGCTTCAGATTTTGACCTTTACTCGGCACTCATGCATCAGGGCCATTGAGCAGTGAGGGATCTTTATCGTGCCAATGCCTGCCGTGACACGGGACCTCGGTTTTTAAGGTCTCATCCGAAGGACCCGCAACTTTCACTTCAAATTTGCCGAGCGCATGGCGAAGGAACAGTTGGTACCTATTTTTTTTTTTTATCGACTTAGGTCAGTCGAGGCCGAGATTAGAATTCACGACCTTCCGATCACGGAACGAGCGCTTCGCCGACTCAGCTACCGTGGACGGTAATTTTATCTTTAAATTCATAGCGCCAGTCCACAAAGTTTTTTTGGATAACCCCTCATAACTTTAAGCTCTTATATGTGCCTTTAAACTAACACAACAGAACACTATAGCAACATCAGATATATCGAGTAAATGTCCTACATATAACTCAGACACATTTTTAGCACACCTTTCAGCCATCAACCGACATATGGATAGCTTTTTTCTGTTGTCCCTTAGCTTAATTCGATTGATGATATTGATTATTTCTTTGCTCTTCTCAACACTTAACGACATTTTTACTTTTTGTTGAGTTTCTATAAATACCTGAAAAAAATAATATGATTATTGAGGTAAACAAATACAATAAATAGAGTTTGAAAATTTTATTTCATTTGACAAACAATGATCACAATTTCAACAAACAAGAAACAGTTTTCTATGATACTACATATAAAAACTGTCTGACAAATAGAAATGTGTCATAAGTAACGTCGCTTCAGCTAGCCACAAAACTCTTCTCAGCATGAAAACAAGATGATAACTATTTGAATCTACCATCAGAGCATTGCAAATGTTATTTGATAAACTGTCGTCTTCAGATCTCTTGGACATTTATTTGACCTTTCTTTCTTTTGTAAACCTTATTTCACTCCAGCGATTCTGATTCCTCATTCCACAAATGTAGATTTTTCATCACACATCTTCCTTACGTAGTTTAGTTGGTGGTAACTCTCTGCGGGGGTAGTTATTTTTCCTCCAAATGTTTTAGCGATGAAACTGTTTAAATAAATGGTTTCATCTCTTTCACACATCTCGAGCTCAGGGATACTGCCGTTTCTTGGGAGAACTATGGCCATCTTTAATCTCTGTTGAAATCAGAATCGATATGGTTTCATATGAAGAAACTCTTCTTTTTATACTGATTTAGCAAATAGACCTCAAACACAATTGGCTTGACTAATTAATTATATTGTCACTTCAGCAGTTTTCAGAGAACAAATAGAATGCTTTTAGATACATAGAAGATAGAAAATGGGCGTCTCGAAAGAACTATGTTTG
Organism: Saccostrea echinata; assembly: GCF_033153115.1. Classification (NCBI taxonomy): domain Eukaryota; kingdom Metazoa; phylum Mollusca; class Bivalvia; order Ostreida; family Ostreidae; genus Saccostrea; species Saccostrea echinata. Next base: position 18,872,784 of record NW_026889751.1, on the reverse strand, counting down.
AGAAATTACTAATGCTAACAGAGAATGACATTATGGAATGCAGAATTCAAGCGGAGAAAAGAATCTTACCAATAAACATATTTGTGTATGTGTTTTTGTGTCTAGATTCCCTTACTTTTTTGCCAGAGTCAACCATGTAGATAAGAACTTGTCAGATCATCCATAGCTAGTGTCATTAAATAATAGTGAAAAATCTTACACGGACATAAAAGTACCTGCATCATATTAATCAGGACGTAAAGATTCACAACGCAGTGGGGGGGGGGGGATAACTCTCGCGATTTCAATTAAACGTTTAAGTTATCGTCAAAATTGACGTTAATTGTAAAGCACCAAAATTACAAGTGATACGATTCCAATGTATTTAAAAGGAAAATGAAATCGAGGTTTTCATTTTTTTTCTTCATGTATACGAATTCATATCATTGATAATTGACTTACTTGCATTGCCCCCCCCCCCCCTCCATATAAAGGAAAAATGGAAAGATTATTATTGAAATTTTGTCAATTCGACAAACTGTATTAGTGGACTTTAGACGGCATTTCTCTTTTTAAATCTTTAAATCTTCATGATACATTGTTGCTTTTCCATTTCAAATTGGCTACATCACTTTCATAGCACCGGTCTCTTTTATAATTATAAACATAAATATGATTTAGTTTTTCTTCTATAAAAACCATGCTTTTAATCTATCGACCCCATTTTTAGATATTCACTAATCAAAGAAGAACAATTCTGAAAATGTAAAAAAGTTTGTTTGCTCTCTCTCCTCGGCTGAGTTTTCATCCATTCTGAACAATGTATGTTTTTTTTTTTTTGTCCATAAATTTCCATTTAAAAATTGTCCAAAATGTGCATTTATATAGTAGATATAGTTACATGTACATGTATTCATAACATATAGAAAAAGGACGAAAATCGAAAGACAGGGACTGTTTGGGTTTGTGTGTTGTACATCCTTACATGTAAGACCATATTCTGTGAAAACTTTATCTTATTTACCTTTTTTTTTTTTTTAGATCTCAGGATAGAAGCTGTATACAAAATAGCACGATTCGGAGAAAAATAAGCTCTTCTCTGTGACGTTATAAATGGTAAGACCAAACACGATATTATTTCAAATTATTTTACGTAAATTTCTTTCAACAAAAATTATTTGATGCCTCCTATAGCAATCAATTCATTTGGGATCATTTTGAATAGAACATTCATTTCTGTTCTCCCTTGATATGATTATTTCTTTTTTTCTTCTATGATACACACTCAAGACATATTTATATATTCTTCAAATAAGATTTATGAAATTGATAACTTGAAAGGACTGCAAAGTTTTTGATCTTTTTTTTTTTTTTTTGTCATATTTCAAACATGCATTTCGTGTAGTGAAATTCTCTCACTTTATATGCCTGAGTCGACCTCATTCGCAAGACCTAGACACTTCATTTATAATTGGTGTCGCCTCAGTTAAACTGACAGATATGGCGTGAACATCAAACTATATGCAGTCTTTTAAATAATTATAGCCTAAAAACATTTTTATACTTTAAGCAATATTTATATACCGTTTGATATCCTGTTAATAATTTTTTCCATTTAAGGTCATTTTTTCCTAATATTTAATTCCAGATAAAGTATTCAATTTCTCCTCTATCATTTACATTCAAAAGGATTTTGCCCCTTCAATCATGAATGAAATTTTCATATAATCCCTCCATTATCAATGTGTCATTTTATCCTCAATTATTGACGCCAAGAACTATGTAATTTTAATAAACCCAGCCACCCTCTTCAAATTTTTTATTGCAACATTTCTTGACTTTCTCTTTAATCAACGTAATAAAACTATGATTTAAGAATCTTCAAAAACAATTTGAGAGAAAATCATTTTTTAGTGATAGATACATGTTCACGTACGTGGGAAGTACATTAATTCCAATTTGAAATGTTGAACTATTAAGATGTTATTTATTGACCCAGATATAAAGTGTTCTGCCTTCAATAGACGTCCTTTTCCTGTTAAAAAGCATATTTTCTCCCTACTTATATAGAAAATCGGTATGATAGGTAACATATTCGTAGTAAATACAACCAGAATTAATATAAGATAACCTGTGTGAATTATAGTTTATTGTTTGAACAGAAAATATGATGTTGAAAAAAATGTGTACAATTTTTTTTAATTGCTTGATTGTATGTTGTTTTAAGTCCCATTCGAGAATTTTTCACCCATATAGAAACGTCACCATATACCGTTGAAGTGCTTCAAATTTTGGCCTTTGCTCGGCACTCAGGGCCATTGTGCAGTGAGGGATCTTTATCGTGCCAACGCCTGCCGTGACAAGGGGTCTCGGTTTCTTAAATCTCATCCGAAGGACCCGCATTTTTCACTTCAAAGTGTCGAGCGCATGTTGAAGGAACAGTTGGTACCTATTTTTTTTTTTATCGACTTAGGTCAGTCGCGGCCGAGATTAAAACTCATGACCTTCCGATCACGGAGCGAGCGCTTTACGAGAGCTACCGTGAACGGTAATTTCATATTTAAATTTATAGCGCCAGTTAACAAAGTTTTTTTGATAACCCCTCATAACTTTAAGCTCCTATGAATGTCTTTGCTATTTTGTATACAGGTACAATGCTGAAATCTAAAATAATTGTAAATTCAATTAAGTTTTCACAGAAAATAGTCTTAAGGATGTACAACACACAAACCCAGAAAGGTCCTATCTTTTGATTTTCGTCCTTTTTCTATGCGTAATGCATACATATAACTATATCTACTATATAAATGCACATTTTGGACAAAATCTTTTTTTTAAATGGAAATTTTTGGACAAAAACACACATTGTTCAGAATAAATGAAAACTCAACCGAGGAGAGATCATACAAACATCTTACACTTTCAGAATTGTTCTTCTTGGATTGGTGAACATCTAAAAATGGGATCGATAATTTAAAAACATGCTGTTTTTTTTTATATAAGAAAAAATTTTAAAAAATATGTTTATAATCATGAAAGAGACCGGTGATATGGATGTGATGTAGCCAATTAGAAATGGAAAGGCAACAATGTATCATATAGATTTAAAGATTTAAAAAGAGAAATGCTGTCTGAAGTTCGCTAATACAGTTTATAGAATTAAGAAAATTTTAATTATAATCTTTCCATTTTTCCTTTATATGGAGGGAGGCATGCAATTAAGTCAATTATCAATGATATGAATTCGTATACATGAAGAAACAAAAATTAAAACACCGATTTCATTTTCCTTTTAAATACATTGGAATCGTATACGTATCACTTGTAATTTTGATACTTTACAATTAGGGTCAATTTTGACGATGACTTAAACGTTTAATTGAAATCACAAGAGTTATCTCTAACACTGTGCTGTGGATCTTTGCGTCCTGATTAATATGATACAGGTACTTCTTTGTCAGAGTAAGATTTTTCACTTTTATTGAATGGCACAAGCTATGGGTGATCTAACAAGTTCTTATCTACATGGTCGACTCTGGCAAAAAAAGTAAGGGAATCTAGACACAAAAACACATACACAAATATTTTTATTGGTATGGATTCTTTTCTCCGCTTGAATTCTGCATTCCATAATGTCATTTCTCTGTTAGCATTAGTAATTAATCCATTTTATTATCTCAAACATAGTTCTTTCGAGACGCTCATTTTCTATCTTCTTTATATCTAAAAGCATTCTATTTGTTCTCTGAAAACTGCTGAAGTGACAATATAATTAATTAGTCAAACCAATGGTGTTTGAGATCTATTTGCTAAATCAGTATAAAAAGAAGTGTTTCTTCATATGAAACCATATTGATACTGATTTCAACAGAGATTAAAGATGGCCATAGTTCTCCCAAGAAATGCCGTTATCCCTGAGCTCGAGATGTGTGAAAGAGATCAAACTATTTATTTAAACAGTTTCATCGCTAAAACATTTGGAGGAAAAATAACTACCCCCGCAGAAAGCTACCACCAACTGACGTACATAAGGAAGATGTGTGATGAAAAATCTACATTTATGGAATGAGGAATCAGAATCGCTGGAGTGAAATAAGGATTTCAAAAGAATGAAAGGTCAAATGAATGTCCAAGAGATGTGAAGACGACAGTTTATCAAATAACATTTGCAATGCTCTGATGGTAGATTCAAATAGTTATCATCTTGTTTTCATGCTGAGAAGAGTTTTGTGGCTAGCTGAAGCGGTGTTGCTTATGACACATTTCTATTTGTCAGACAGTTTTTATATGTAGTATTATAGAAAACTATTTCTTGTTTGTTGAAATTGTAATCATTGTTTGTTAAATGAAATAAAAATTTTCAAACTCTATCCATTATATTTGTTTACCTCAATAATTATATTTTTTCAGGTATTTATAGAAACTCAACAAAAAGTAAAAATGACGTTAAGTGTTGAGAAGAACAAAGAAATAATCAATATCATCTATCGAATTAAGCTAAGGGACAACGGAAAAATTAAGCTATCCATATGTCGGTGGATGGCTGAAAGGTGTGCTAAAAATGTGTCTGAGTTATACATAGGACATTTACTTGATATATCTTAAGTTGCTATAGTGTTCTGTCGTGTTAGTATAAAAGGCATTCATACGAGCTTAAAGGTATGAGAGGTTATCTAAAAAATTTTGTGGACTTGTGCTATAAATTTAAAGATAAAATTACCGTTCACGGTTGAGCGCTCCTTCCGTGATCGAAAGGTCGTGAGTTCGAATCTCGGCCGCCACTGACCTAAGTCGATAAAAAAAGGTACCAATAGAGAAAAATAAGCTCTTCTCTGTGACGTTATATATGGTAAGACCAAACACGATATTTTTTCAAATTACGTAAATTTACGTACATTTCCTTGAACAAAAATCATTTGACGCGTCCTATAGCAATCAATTCATTTGGGATCATTTTGAATGAACGTTTATTTCTGGCCTCCCTTGATATGATTATTTCTTTTTTCTTCTATGATAAACATTCAACACATATTTATATATTCTTGATATTAGATACCTTTAATAAAGAGCTAAATCCACGAAGGGGCTAAATCGGCCCAGTTATCAAAATAAATGAAACTTTCTCACATAAAACTCTAAGATTTGTATGTTGTAAAACAATTTATTTTTTAACAATATCTCTTCTGGTTTTCTTTTTACAGTCGTTTTAATTTGGTATTGTTTTCCTTATTAATAGTATCACGTCATAACGTTGACGTTACATACTTTAACGTCGTGACGTTGACATTTTGTATAAGAAAGTAACATCTGTACGTTAATGGAATAAAAATAACCAATACAGGCTCTTCTTTAAAATTTTGGGAAAAATTAAACTATGAATTTTTCAAGAAGTTCTGGAAACTTTTGGTTTATTTCTTAATTAAAGCTACATGTATTTGTACTCTAAAGAAATGCCAAATATTTGTTATATACAACGTTTGTCTGGTATAATCGTTGATACATGTATCACGTTTTAAATGATAATAAGAGACATATTAAGCTGAAAACAAACACAAGTGTTAATCCATCATATTTGAGTAAAACTGAATTAATGTAGTAAAATATATACTATAGTAGACATGGATAAGGATTTTGTCATTCTTAAATGTGTTATTGTATGGTCATACGGCGTACAAACAAAAAAATAGACTTTTTTCAGAAAATACACAAGTACTCTTTAATAACGAAAACATAAAATTAAAATGAAAAGATCCATTAAAAATGAATACGTTTGAAGATACCATCTATTTTATTGTCATTTTGAGAATTTTGTTGCACTTCCGAAATTTATGACATTTCCAGGACATTTGAACTGAAATTGTAGTTCATACATGTAATACACGTAAAATAGTGACGTTTGACGGCAATCCTGCGCACCACAGATTGTCAGGAAAAAAGCCACTACAGACTTTTAAACAAGAGTGATGCAAAGCATCAAATCGGCCGCAATAAAATTAAGAGTCCAACGAAAACACAAGATTTCCAAAGTATTTGAATTTCAAAACGGAACCTGAAGTTAAAAAAAACAAACAAAATAAACGGAAATGACATGTATACCACTTTACTCAATATGAATTACTTAATCGAAATAAAGTTCATAATTATGATAAATATGTTATATCATCAAAGAGAAACGTTTATTATATACCCACAATAGATATGAAAAGAGATTTCAGATGACAAACACGATCGAATTAATTATTGCTTACTAATCGTTTTCTTATCATATTATCATATCTTACACACTACCATGTTGGGGAGTACCTATTATAAACCCTTTTAATAAAATCATAAAGTAATGATTATCTGGTGAGAAGTGAAAATTAAATTGAAACATAACAACATCTAAGACTTTCGTATAGTTCAAAACCAATTTTAACATTTTACTCATAATTTTCATATAATTACTTAAGATAACGTTTCGTTTCTCCATGTGCAATTTCTAACACAACTACAAATAGATAGGCGATAATGAGTACAGAAGACGATAAAATAATCATAATATCGTATACATATTGCATATGGACGTTTTCGGATCGTTACTCTTTGTAATTAAACAAAAATATACGAAAAACAGGTACTGGCAGTAGTAAATGGCTATCATTACAGACCATAGGAAATATAAAAAAAATTATAGACCACATGTCGAGCGACATATTATCATATCCCCCCCCCCAAAAAAAAAAAAAAATACCATGTTCAAATGCCCGATCTATGAAGTTATATTCTATATAGACATCATTTCAAAAAAAACAAACAAATATGATAGACAGGCAAAATACATGTAAGCAGTTATATCCGTTAATAATAATAATACATTCAGGATACATTGCCGTAGGAACCGGGAGGTGGCCATACCCCCCCTCCCCCCAAATAATTTTGCCGATATATAGAATATTATATAAAACAAAGCTACTATATGCTTGTGCCCCGTCAATAGAAACGTCTGATGCCCCCCCCCCCCTTTTTTTTTACTTGTCAAGGAATTTTAGCAGTTGATAGTGCACCCATCTGAAAATGTATGGCTGTGCCCCCTCCCCCCATCCCAACTGAAATTGCTACCTACGGGCCTGGGATCTATAATAAATTTATGCAATGACCGAGTCACGAAAAATCAATCGTTTTTAAATTATATTTTTATCAAGGAGATTGAAAAAAAAAGAAAACTGCTATATTGAATTCATTTTTTTATATATATATTATATATACAAGGACTAACATAATTGGCATCGTTATTTATTCACTTTACTACTTTCTTGTTTAAATGGCAGCAGTAATTGGTCGAACTGTCCCACGTATTTAATGAGTGAGGGTGGGAATCCCGAAACCCCTCTCCCCCAATAACCCCTGTCTTTTCTTTCTTTCTTTTTTTTTTTTTTTTTTTTTTTTTTTTTTTTTGCTTCTTATTTTATATCAATGCTCTAAACCAACCTTTATGAATTTACACTACTACATGTACATGTATAAACATGCTTGCAAATCTGGTTGCCCTCTCTCCCTTGGGCCTGTTACATTTAAGCGGAGTAACACAAAATAGACAGAGATAGCAAATAACCTCCCTTTGACATTTTTTTTCATGTGTTGGCTAGGTCACAGCATGCATGCGATACCGAAATTACTTAAAACCATAAAGAGTTGTCACTGCCTTGGTAGTAAGTTATTCGTTTATACAATATAGGGCATTTTTCTTATAGAGGCCTATCACAAAAATTACACGCGATCTGTAAAATCAATCTATTGTTTATCTGATTTGTCAACTCGAATTTTCTAGGTTCAGTACTTCGTAACATAATTTATGTTAAGAGGTCTCTGATCGGTAAAGGTTTTCACTTATAAATATTAATTAATCTTTTGTCTTAAAATGCCACTGGCGATTTCTGAAACGCATGTTGGGTATGGGTTATAATAATAATACATGTTGTTATAATAGACTCTATATTGCGTAACATTAACCATTTGTATGCTGTCGATGCAGACTTCACGACATTTATGTTTTGTAAGGTGGCAAAACAATCATTATAAATACGTCTTGGTAGTTGCATCCGATGTAATTTGTTTAATATTCTACGCTATTCCGACACGGCCACTCAGGAGAAAATAAAGATACATGTAGCATACATGTTTCTCGGGTGATATCCCTTTGATTACATATTGACCATGGTGACGAGGAGCCGGGAGTTGGAAAACAAATTCAAGGCATAAATAAATAGGCTGTCAAAGGAAAAGAGTACACATTATTTTTTTTAAACATTTCAGCATAATGATGAGTTAAATATAGATCAGCTACTTGAAGGAAAAGTCTTGGGTCAGGATTGAGGCGCGTAGTACATAAAATGTGGACAGTATTGCAGCTACATGCAGTCATGCTTAGCGAGAGTTTTTCCTACTATTTTGCACCACAACACAAAATAACTTATAATAAATATAACATTCGCATTTCGAAACTTTTTAATATTTACAAAAACAATATAGAATCTTTTTCTTTTCTATTAATGTAGGGTAATCCCCGCTATTTTCACAGTGTGAGTCGGTGCTAAGATATTTGAATCGAACGAAATGTATTTATTTCGATGTGGCCACACCCCTCGAACAAAATAAAAATATACTTTATTTATTCATATTTTAATCCTCTTTTCAATGGTATAAATTCTATATTGTTCGAAGGGTGTGGCCACAGCAAAAATTTGAACCAAAGACGAAAATAATGCTTTATTTTGATAAAAATTAGCAAAGTGCACGTGTTTAGACGTTTGCTGTACAAATATGACGTCATCAAATAAAAAAAATGACATAAACTATTTAAGTTTGATACCCAAGGAAAATGTTTCTATTGTTAATTTTCTTCTTCCCCTCAGTTTAATTTTCCTGAAAAAATAGGCCAATTTAGCCCCTTCGTGGATTTAGCTCTTTATGAAATTGATAAATTGAAAACTGAGAGGACTGCAAAATGTTTGGTAATTTTTTGTCATATTTCAAACAAACATTTCGAGTAGTGAAATTTTCTCACTTTATATACCTGAGTCCACCTAATTTGCAAGACCTAGATACTTCATTTATAACTGGTGTCGCTTCAGTTAAACTGACAGATATGGTGTGAACATCAAACTATATGCAGTCTTTCAAACAATTATAGTCTAAAAACATTTCTTATGCTTTAAGCAATATTTATATACGGTTTGATACCCTGTTGCTGATTTTTTTATTGAATGCATTTAATTGTAAAATATGGACTTTAGATCGTTGTTCTTTGATCTTTGTATATTTTATAGATCTCGGTACGAAACTGTTTATCGTAGACAGTAGATCACAGATGATTTCAAGCTTTTTTAAAACTTTCAAAGGAGTAAGACTAAAAACATTTGAAATATATCACCTAAATGTCTAATAAGAATAATTCAAAGATAAACTGTTACATATTTTAGATATCTATTCATTTTAATCATATTAAAATAAAAAATTCTTAATTCATCTCAGTTTATCTGATTTGGTATCTACATGTTCTTCCCAACTTATAGAAAAAATTCAAATTTGATTCATTCTTTCGATAAATTCACCAAATCCTTTGTGTTAATATCAAATAAGTGGTCTTTGGGAAATAAAGAGTTTCCAAATTTTTTTTTTTTTAATTTTTTTTTTAAAATTTTAAAAGACGGACACATAGTGAATAAATCTAAAAACATATAATTACACATGATGCGATTTATGAAAGCAACAGTTATAATACATTAAATTAAAAAGACAATTTCCCATTATTTTTTCTTTTGATAATTATCAGACTCAGTAGATCTAACTTTTGCATTTTATATCATTAATTTTTAGTTCAATTCCAGGAAAACCGAGCAAAAGGATAAATCTTATAGTAGCATATGTCGTAATGCAAAAGAATTGTACATCAATAAATGAAAATCAATGTTCATTTGCATGATAAATTTTAAACCAACGTACCTTTTCGTGAAGAGATTTTGGGTTTTTAAGTTTCAAACTTGATTTGCCTGATTGAACAATATAGGCTATTATATACAATCTGAAACAAACCAGACGAATTTATTCAAAGTTATAGAGTTTTTTTCCCCAAATTATTTGAACCAATGCAGTAAAGGGTCAAGAGTAAATTTAGTCCTCTCAAATAAATTGCATTTGCATATAAGCGCTACGTCGTTCCTTCACTGAAAGCAACGATCAGGGATGTAAATACCGAACAACATGAAATGCTGTTTGAAAAGAGTTCAGTGTATAATTCACACAAAAAAATACATATATATTTTTTTTTTTAGTGATTGATTACATTACCTAAAAAAATCTCAAATAAAAAATATGAAGCTGAATTTATTCAAAAACTTATACATGAAGAGAAGAAAAACACTTGCTGTTGCCTTTAACTCGGCATTTAGATATATCAAAGAAGTATCATTTATTTAAAAATATTTACTTCCATTCATATTTATACTGTCTTTACACTGCTAGACTCGATAGATCCCAGTGAACTCCAAGCAAAAATACCATGTATTCTGACAAATCTGTTTCATATTTGGATATTTTACTAGAAAAACACTTTAATGATAACCTAATAACAAAACTTTATAATAAACGTGATAAATTTTCTATCGTCAACTTCCCTTAAGGCCCTTTCACAATTGGCGCACGAGCAGAAGCGACAAAATATTCATGCGACTGAAAAATTTTAATTTTAAACTGTTTCCGAAATAATCGCATATGAAAAAGTATTCGTACGAAATTCGCACGAACTAAAGCGACCGTTGTGCATTAAATCTTGATATATATCTTGCGTCTATATGCAACTGATGTACAATGAAAGCAGGTGTTGTAAGATAATGCGATAGGATCGCGCGAGTGATCAGGTTATCGGACGGTTGAACGAGCGCCAATGCGATTGTACGTGCAGCGCTCGTGCGCTCATGCTTTCCATGGTACGAATGTTCGTGCGAGTCAGAGGGGGTATATATACTGCCCGTTTCCGACGCTCTTCAGTTGATATAGTTGAATGCGAGAAGATGCTTACACAGGGTATATATACTAGGGGCAAAGCATGGCAAAATGACGCTGATAAATTTTGCAATCATAGTAAAAAGTTGCAAGATTACATGAGATACGTTGAGCAACAGTCTCATATTCGCAAAACACACGCATAGACAGCTGTGATTCATCTTACGACCTTTAAAAACCGTGCATCACTCTTGCAAGTACACAAAATGTTGTAGGACGTTCGTATTAATGTTCGTGCGCTGCATTGCGATAATTTGGATCTCATTCGGTCGCGTCTGAATAGTTTGCATGTCCACTATTTTGAGGAAACTTGACGCGACCACTTAAACGCATGCAACGAATGCGAGACATCGTGCAACGTATGCGAGAGCTCGTGCGAAGCATAAACGTGTTGTAAAGTGCTCGTGCACCAATTGAGAAAGGGCCTTTACGTATGTAGCAAAATACCCTTATCACCTGCATATGGGGTTTGCATCTCCCAGTTGATTACTTACGCAAGAGCATGCTCTACGTACGAAAAAATGAGACAAGCTATTGACAAACATTGATGAACAGGAAGGATATCAACAGTTTTGTTTAAAGTTATCATTTCGAATGTTCTATGGTCGATACAAGACCTTGTCAGCAAATACAATCATTAAATTGAACGCTGAGTGACATTTTTTTTCCAAACTAATCGTTAGGCCATTATGTAATGTACAAAATTAGCGAATTTTAACTTCATGATGTTTATTTTCTTGCTCGAAAGTGTGTTGACCAATACTGGTAAGTCCTCCCACTTTCAAATTCGTCCAACTTCATTACATCATTAACTTTAAATTTTGAATTTTACTTGACGTAAACAAAATTACTAAGAAAGAGGATTGAACAAATTAAAGAACATGTTCATTGTCAGTATGCAATTAATCGAATTTCTATTAAAAGTCACCATTGGTCCGTCATTACTTATTCATTTACCCCTTGGCGTTGAGTGCGAAATGTATTTATACTTCTACAAAATGTTCTGTGTGAAGGCACTGTCGGCAATGCACTCCACCCTCAGCGTGCTTTTCATTATGGAGAAGGGAGTTTCCTGATTTAAAAGAAAAAAAAACATCTAAAGATGATTTACTTACAAATTGGCGTAAAAGAAATCAATATCGGATGAGAAATGTCTTTTTAGTTTAAAATATGTTAATGATCAAACTTTTTTTTTTTAGAAAAAAAAGTTTTTAAGATGATTCATTCAGGTAGTGCTTTTGATATTTATTTTCTTTAAAAGGCATTTAATTAACGAATCTTATTAATTATTCAAAATTTCAAGCTTTTTTTAGTTTACTTATTTCCATTTTAAATAGTACATTTTACCAACGCAAAGGTGTTTTTCGCCAATAGTGAAATGTGAAAATAACAAACAATGTTCTGTGAAAAAATGCAGCTTCATAAAAAAATGATCTCAAATATTTTGTAAAAATGAAACACACAAGAAAGGCTCATGGATAATTCCCTGAAGCCAGTTTTTAGATCCCGCTTTTTTTCTTTCAGGGAGAGGAGGGTACACGACTAGATAAAGATTTAATCATATTTTTGCTTTTGACTAAGATGCAACATTTAATTTTTATATTTAATTTTAAAAAAACGATATTTGGCCGATAAAGGTTACAAGTATTGTGTAAAAGATTAACGAATTACTAACTATCAACTTGAAGTTGTTTATGCATTCAGTTTTTAACTCCTACAGGATAGTGCTCGTCAGTTTGTTGACCAGAGTCCTCCCACAATCAAAGGATGACTGCACTTAAGGACATGCGAAATTTGCGACAAAATAAACTTTCAAAATAAGCATTTTTCTTTTCATTGCAAGAATGGTCAAAATCCAATCTACAACTTTATGTAATTACGTTTAATAAAAGTGTGTATTTACGAAGTTTGAATCTGTTTTCAAAGGCAGGGGTCATCACAATTTCTTGAATCTCCGTTCGATAATGAGGACGCCCACTTTTTTACTGACTTTATACATAGTCAGCGCATGTTTGTCTATTGTTCTACGTTTAACAGTAGTTGTATATTTGCATAAATAACAATGTGCCAAAAGGAGATTAATAGACAAATATGCGCTCATGGTTAAAAAGAGAAAAAACTGCTTCTTCTTACATTCGTTTTCTGTGTTGTAACCAAGGATTGTGACTTGTTGAATATTATAATTCACCACGTGATTTCTTACCTCAGGTAACTTTGTGAATACTAGATTCCGTCACGTGACTTGTAAGGTAGCATGTTATGTGCTAACTAGGACATTGTGTTCGAACACGTTAAGTCATCTGGCATTGATATAAAATCTGCTTTAATCACATTAACGTGCTCATATTGTTAATTTCGTTTTGAAACCTTTGTCAGAAGTGTATTTGTGCCACACAGAATGGAGAGGGAGATTGGAAAGAGTGATCACGTTCTTTTTTCCAAACATGTCATTGTTATTTATCAAGTCTAATTTTAGACCCATTCTTACAATGTTAGCCCCACCTCTCTTGCATATCTAATGTTCAATCAAGGGCAGGTAAGTGTAAATTCACTATATTTGAAAAGCAGCAAGGACAAAAAACATTGAATCATTTTATTGTATCACAGTCTAAAATCATTTTAAGATTTAAATTTGGTTCCAAATTGACAGGATTCTTTCATAAACATACAAAAGTGAAATAAGATTTAGATATAAAAGCAACAGAAGCAATCGAAAAGGACCCAAAAACAGGCGTTAAGTGCAGTCATCCTTTATCCAAGTATGGTTGATCAAAAACAAAAAAGTAAGTCATTTTACCTGAAAAATAAAACATGTAGAACAAGTAGAACAACTGCTTAAAGGGAACTTTTGGCCAGAATTTTAATTTCTATATATAAAACTGTACCTCTCATATAAAAAGAAAAAAACTGCATCTTATAACATTACACTGGTGATAACAGCAGTTAAATTTGATATTGATTGCTTAATTGGAGCAGCATGGGGAAAACCTTATCATGGCCACTGCTGACGTAGTGGAGATAAATGCCAGATGTATAGAGTCAATGCATTTATGACTGCAGAGAAATAAAATTCCATACATCAGAAATAAGCTTATTCAAGCAATTGTTTAATTATAGGAGAAAGATTAACCTTCTTGGACACATTTGAACTTTTAAAAAGTTGGAATTAAAATCAAGTAAAATATACAACCTTTGCAGCTAAGTTTTTAATTAAAGTCTAATCCCCAGTTTTTTTCAAGAGATATACATGTAAGTGCTTTTTATTATTAATTCCTTCTTTCATTTTCCTGAATTCTGAAACCCTAGAATCATTAGCATGTAAAATTATATTTCCTTTATTACATTCAGGTTCAAAATGAAACCGCAAGCACTTAATTGGCACATTTTCACGACTTGATTCTGACATGATAATGTTTACACGTAGAGCCAATGTGCCCCGAAGACATCATAAAAGTGAGGATTGTGGGAAATTTTTAGCAAGCGAGATAACTTTATCTCTCAACATGGCAGCCTCCAGCAGTCAGTTCACTCATAACTTTGGTGTCTTATTACTTTATAAATAAGTAAAAATAAATGGCAGTATCAGGTCAAATTCATTAATGACCACTCAATGAATGAAATATCAAAAAGTTATTCTAGACCCAACGTTAAAAAAGTTAAATGCTTGTTTAGTTTCTTAACACAAAAATGGCGTTTGATAGTACCTTTCATTGTAGGGAGTTTAGTGGACGAATATATTTCTGAAGAAAGGGCCGATTGCAAAAAAGACACTGAAAAAAAAAGATAATGCATAAAGAAGGACCAGGTCGAACGCTTCCGATACTTAACCTTTCTTAATCTCATCATTCACATCAGCTTTTTTCTTCCTATAAGCAAATCCATTTTGGCTATAGAATACGTCGTACATGTATTCTGAAATTGAAGAGATCTCCTTGTTTATTCTCTTATAAATAATATTTTTGAAAAATGCTCTTAAATAGCATATTAGAAGAGGATATTGAATAAGGAATATTTTTAAATTATAAAGCATAGAATAATTTTCTACACTGATACGTACATGTATATTTATGACAGAAATGAAATTAATGAAAGCCAAACCTTGGCAAAATTTTTGTGCTACTGTTGTTTTTATTTTTGTTTGTATTTTTTTTTTTATCTTGGGGGGGGGGGGGGCTATTTTTTGTTTGTTTTTTATGTGTGCATAATTTGTTTGTATTTGTATTTTTTATATACATATATATATATATATGAGGGTTGTTAGAGAAGTTTGCGGACAAGTTCCATTGTGAGCACGCTATTTGCAGGAAACCATACTCTGCAGATAAAATCTATATGTATATTATAATAAATATGCAATGATTTGGCGTTTTCTGGTGATCCTTAAAAATATACAACTATATTATTTAGGGGAAAAAAACGTATTTCATGTATGATATTTTTTCGCACGTTTATATTACATAGACATTTTTTAATGAAAAATTGCATTGTTGTGGAGCATAAAGATTTATGAAATTTCACCTGTCACTACAAAAGTCATGAAACGTCATTTGGCGAAATTTTTAATTTAATTGGAGGGGTTATGACTGTTTTATTAATAATTATAGATGATCAATGCGTAAAAACAAAGTCAAGAATGGCAAAGTCATTGCAAGTCTTGCAGCAACGGGCTACTAAAAATTTACGTGATTGTGCAGACAGAAAAATGCCCGAAAGAGACCAAAATGTTTTTAGATACTGCTGGGGACTGCTTACACATATCGAGGACCAAAGTGTTCAAGTGGTGGCAGCTCTGTAAGAATGGAAGGATTAAAATTTTTGATGACCAACCCCTGCGATACCCCAATACTCCGCTTATCGCATGCAACAAATGTGTTATTTCCGTACTTCCAAGCATTTTTCATCTCTCTTTTTTTTGTAATCAATATTACTAGGACGAAGGTTTTACTTAACATCGTGTTTATTCGACTTGTTTCACAAAAACTACTGATGTGTTGTCAAATTTTGAGAAATCCACAGCAAAGATCTGTGTACATTGTCATTATGTTATACGTTGCCAAATATGTTTCTAATGTTTAGGGAAACGTTATCTATATAATATCTATAAACCAATCAGATTTTAGTATTTGACAAAGAAATATAAAAGAATAAATGATATTTGAGAAGGTCTAGTCTAGTGAAAACATGCATTTTCAAACAATTTGTTATCAGGAGATTTGAGATTTAAATTCTTATAAATAATTGAAACATTGCGTTCATTATTTCCTTGAATTTTTTTTTTAAATTCAATTTCACATTATTTGTGTAGTCTAAATTCTTAATGAATAAAAAACCAGCAAACCCCTAAAAGCTACATTTCCATGCATTACATAAGGAGCTAAAAATTTCTCTTAGGTTTGTCGCGACCGAGGTTTGAACACACTACCTTTTGATCGCTGTGCAAGCGTTCTACCGATTGAGCTACCTTGACAGTGCATTACTAAATGACAAAGCATTTGTAAAAAATATTCTCAGTGGAAGGACAGTAAACACAACTATTATTTGAAAGATGTACATACATTTTTACGCCTGGAAATCTAACTTTTTCTCACAAATCACTTACTAAGAATGAAATTATTGAAAATCACATACTAGTCTTTAATATTTTTAAATTCCGGTTCACGAAGGTGAGTTATCTACACTACAAATGCTGCATTCTTAAACGTCATAAAAAATCCCTCCAAACAAATATACATTGAATGGTCCAGTAAATGATCTATAAAGCCCATATGATTACTCCTTATTTATGATGTGTACTGCATGGAAGTCATGAACAAATTTCGATATCGCAAGGGCATACCCTCATTATAATTAAAGTTTTAATCGATAAATTATTCTTACATATTATACTTTCTGGTAAGTGCTGTTGCTTTAACTAGAATTTGTTTATTCTATTTTATAATAGTTTTAATTTCAAGTAATGAGACTTCAGCTGAAATATGCATGAAATTTGCCAAGTATTTTATGTGTTTATTATTAATAAGTAACGTTTTCGATTTCACGAAAACAGCAGCACTTGACAAGTTTAGAAACATATCCTTTATCTACATTCAAAGAATGGCCAAGATCTATTAAGTGTTGCCCGTGTTTAAAAAAGGACGATTTAAAGGGGCATCTGGATGTTAATCACGCCACCCCTGTACACAAAACACGGAAGAATAAATTGAATACGTTCTCCTCATACAAAAGGAGAGTAACATTAAGCAAAGATTACGCATTGGAGTAAATGGTCTACTAAACATCTTTAGATAGAAATTTGTTAAATAATAAAATGCATTTTAACTGTAAAAAAAATACTTGACCCGCCACTCATTGTCATGTCGACAAGTGTATTCAGAAAAGCTATTCGTTTTCAAGTTGCTGTGTGGTATTTGTGCAACAAAATAAAAGAAGCCAGTGATAAAATTTGATATATTTTAATACTCTAATTCAGTTTAAAATCGAAAATTCTTTCATTTCAGATCTTATGATGATTCTTTATTGATGTCAAAGTAAACATTTCCCGTATAAAAATGCCCCGCCTCCTATTGCAGCCTTAACAGTTCTGCGAGCACCATCAATTTTTAAAATGGTGGCAGGCTACTGACAAACAAGATGATGCTACATGAATTCCAACAACCTCATTAAATGCCAACATTTCGTAAATTCAATGGTCGTTATAATGACCTTTTCAGCTAACACAACCTATCATTGGGTTGTTTTTTGACTGACATATTTCATATCTATATTGTTAGAGTTAGACCATTGTATTTTAAACTAAATATTGCTTCTACCTGATTAATTTGTAAGGATCACAGCTAATTTGACCGGTCAAAAAAAGATGCTTACTCCTCCTGGGCATCTGTCTTACCTCTGGAATTTTCGGTGGTTCGTGTTTCACTTTGTTCATATATTTGCATTGTTTGTATTTTTTTTTTTTAGATCGATCACTCTTCGTTATCTTTTCCATTTCGTGCCCTCCCCTACTCCAGTGATGATGATTCTAGAAGATTGAATCTATATACTTATCAAGAAGTTTTTGAACTCGTGAAAATGTCCAAAAAGTCTGTTCCATTTGTGAAATGATCCATATCCAACTACAAATATTTAATTTTCTGTTTATTACGTTTTCTTTGATTCACCCATTGTCTCTGTCTTCTCGTTACACATTGTCGTAGGCTGTCTTATTTGAGTGGTTGAGGCGTTGTAGCTTATATAGCGATTGTGAGACTGTAAACATGATAATAAACATTTCAACAACATAATAAAAATTTCAACACCATATTTGGAGTATCTTTGGCAATTTTAGTCTCTGTCATGATGGTTAATTTACGATCGTCGACATAAAACACACCATTAAGTCGTTTAACAACGTTCTTCATTGAGGGAAGGAGTTTTTGCTTGCACTTTGATATTCCTTCACATTGTGACAAAATATCAATTTGATATTCTTTCATACTGTAATTGTGGCACTGTTGAACATATAATAAATGTAATTACCTCAATCTTTTTTTTTCCTCTTTCAAAAGGTTGAATCCTCTACATTAATTGACAAGCTTTCACATCATTAATACCTTCTTTTTTGCAATTTCTTGATTACAACCCCCCCCCCCCCCCTTACCCCTAAAGAGGCTTATTATCTCTTAATTTCAACAAACCCGAACTTTTCTTCACCCAAGAATGCTCTTAGGCAAGCTTAATTGAAACTGGTCAAAATGGTTATAAATAAGTCGAAAGAGTGCAAAATTAACAGACTCGTGTTAATCATTAAACTCTCCTGATCATTTATGTCAGATGGGCTTAAAACAGAAAGAGAGATATTTTGTTTCAAGCAGGTACTTGTAAAAAATTGACAATCTTTTATTTTATTGCATTGCGTCAATGCAGGATACATGTATAGGGATTTATAATGACCGTAATTGAATCTCTGCAGAACATTCATCAAACTTATACCTAAAGAACAATAACTCTTATAGCAGCAGATTTACTCTTAAAGAAATATAGTTAATAAATAGTGCTGTTTTCTACATATAGTTTTGGAGAAAATAATTTATTTTTTTTTAAGAAATGGAGATATCATGAACGTTTAATTTTCAAATAATGTAAATAAAAACTGTGTTTAAAGGGGGTTGGGGGAATGTACTTATTGTAGTCTGTACATGAGAAATGGATTTATTTCCAATAAACTTCTTTTGTATTTTAATTCAAAATCTATTTAAATGGTTATGATAGCCTAGTGGTAGGACGTTTGCTTCGCGATGCAGTTGCCCAGGTTCGATTCTCAGACTTGCTCCGCCTTAGACTTAGGTAGTGACTGTACCTTGGCTAAGAGCTCGGCACTAGAAACGAACTGATGATATCTTGAAAACCGGGATCTCATATCAAGGTAAGCGTGAAAAATAGAATTGCCGCTCACCGAGTGCCAGGAAAAGTTCCTAATCCTGAGTCTTCATTTGTAAATGATGACGTCTCCATATGAGTGAAAAAAAGATAAGGAGTTAAACAAGGAGTTAGCAACATACACTTTGTAAATTTCAGGTTTTTTAAAGTCAGTTACCTACATTTTTTTTCAGACCATCTAGCTTCAGTTCTGCAGCTTATTATAATTACGACTAGCTAGTTACAAGACTTAAGTTTATTTTCTATCGGTTAAATTTTATTAAGCAGCGGCCCATTCGCATTGGTGTCAATAAACTTGGGACCGATGGCCAGAAACATTCAACTTTGTTCTCCTTTATTTAAAAGAGATCTAAGTATTTAAGTTAGGAGTCGATAAAGATAATCCGAAATATTCACAGGATCTACAAATTACAAGAGGAATTATAAATTCAAGCATCTAGCAAGGTGTTGAAAGGGGCAAAGCTCATCATGCAAAAGACATTTGAGTAAAACAAGGGTCTTAAACGTTTTTTTTTTCTTGAGAGAGAGAGAGTAAACATACATAAAAGGCATGAATCATATTTTACGGGCTAGGACGCCAATCAAGGCCAGAACATTGAGACTATTGTTTAAGTAATCATACCAATGCATCTTACCAGGCATTTTCGGCGAGCTCGGAGAAATACCTCGAATGTATTTACATCACCGGATGTTAAAAATTTATACAAAATGGAATCGCTTCCTATTTATTAAAGTATTGGATAGATGAAATTTAAAGTCCCTTCTTTAGTATATCTTTGGGTAATATCTTTACATTCAATGGAGTTTAACTCCATACTCCACAGATGAAAGGTCTCCCCACATTTATTTCAAAGTTTATGAAAAGGGGATTGTTATAGACGCCTATATAACACATTCGAGGTAACTTTTCCTCTTGTCGCGAAGGCCCGAGAAGTTGCAATTGGTCATCATACTAGTACATCTGCACCATATTCCCTATATTATCCTACGCAATAAATTGAAAAGGTTTTGTAGCCTCGTCGTTATAAGTAAAGATTAGCTAGCAGTGATCAATTGTAAAAGGTGCTTTTATTAGATGTAAAAGGTGAAAATAGCGAACAATGATCGATCTAAAAAAAATCAATAAGCAGTGAAATATATGATGAGGGCACAAAAGAAGGACCCCTGGAAATTCCAGAGGTGGGATCAGGTGCCTAGGAGGAGCAAGCATCCCCTATTGACCGGTCACACCCGCCTTGAACAAACTTGATTCTACAGAATTAAGCATAACGTACATTGAACATAGTAAAAATCAAACTTAATGATATTGCATGTACTTAGTTACAATATATTTAGCTTCAAGACTGCTAAAGTCGTAAGAGTTTCGTTTTAAAATGTTATTGAAATGAATTCTTGTCTTTTATTAAATGTTTGAAGTGCGTTTTAAAATTAAGAAATCCCCAATATGTTATGCATTTTTGTTCCTATATATTGAGAATAGCATAGTCAATTGTTTTTTAGGCGTGTTTCACTTTTCACGGTAATCGTAGAATTCATAAGAAGATGCAGCATTGAAGGGATTTTCAATTTAAAATTGGTCTTCTTGGATTAGTGTTCTGCATCTCGTCATAATTTCATGATAACTCTTTTTTGAAATAGAATAAAATTTAAAATGAATATAAGGTAGCATGGAATATGACGATAACGAACCGTAATCAAGCTCAAGAGTTCATTAAACAATACGATATTGTAAGCAGAATAAATACGGACCCACAAAACATCAAATATGGGATCATGGATGATGCTTTTTGAGATTACTCCGAATTCATGTATCTGAACTGAATGATATAAGGTTGATTTTCCATAATTTGGTAATCTTCAAAAATTTTGCAATGCACATCTTGTTTTTATTTCGGATAAACTATTAGTAATTGATGTCATGACATATAAATTGATTTTTGCTATCTTTTGACATCTTTTAACATCATTTACATGTAATAGATCGATTTACAGTATTTTCATACACATGTACGGCAATATCACTCTGTCAGGTGCTTACCAGGGAATGTCGAGAAAATATATGAGTAAAATCGGTAAGAAGTCATCGTATTTAGATAAGTGATCTATTACATATCTGCTTAATTATGAAACACATTTTCACTAGGAAAAAAATAACTTGATTCACCTCTCACTAAATGATGACGTCATATCACCAATTGCAAGGCTATCAATTACTGCTTGTTTATACCTTGCTGTGTCAGATGTGTGTGATGTCAAAATAAACATAAACCGTATTAATAAGGCCCTGTCTCTTCACATACAAACTAAATAGAATAACAAAAGATCAAAAGTTTGCATGCGTAAAAAGAAAAATGAATCGCGCATGTCCGTCTGACTTTACTCTATATACAGCACAAGATCACCAGATTTCCAATCTGGTCCTATAGAAAATGATTTTTAGAGAAGAAAAGATTAAAAAGGGTTAAAACTCGCATATTCTTAAAGTTACCAGAATGCCGTCTAATTGACTAGGCTCTTATCAAGCTAAAATTCTTTTGATCTAAGAGATGAATTTAATTTTTTGAGAATTCATGAGGACATGAACTACGACGCTTCATAACGACATATTTCATGAAGCGCGTTAGCGCTTCATGATAAATATGCAGGCGTAAAGCGTTGTACTTAATGTACCTCAAAAATTAAATTCATATCTTATATTCACATTATTTTTCAGATGACTTGCCACATATTTTTGTCATTCAACGATCATTTTTGAAAAAAAAGGTTTGCACTATTTTTTTTTACTTCAGTCACATCACAATAGAAATATTCTTACTCATCCCACGAAAGTTCATGAGAGCATGAAATTCTTCTAATCTGCAAAGAATCTTAAGGAAAAATATATGGAAACGTAAATATATTGGCATGAACAATAAATTATTTTAAAAAAATCTGAAGCTTATGTATATTATTTGTCTTTTCCCCTTTGTGTAACATAGCTTTCATCAGATCCGATAACTATAAGTTCGCTATCTAATATTCTAAGTTCTTCACAAACAACAACATCGTATTTATATTTCTCAACATTAGTTGTTCCTTATCTATAGCTGTTTCAAGAAGCTGCATCCCATTCCACAATCAACCAGCCAACTGTTATTTTAAATAATATATTTATTTACTTCTTTAAAATTTCTCTAGAGTCCTTTAGAGAATTGCTTATTATTATTGTTAGATTTTACATATAAAATACAGAAACCTTGTACATACATTGTTTGAAAAAAATAAATTGCAAATTCTATAATACGTCGTTCAAGAAAATATTCAAACCTTTAACAATATCGTAAAGTTCTTTTAACATTAATATGTTTTTAATAACTTCGATATGAATCATATATTGGTAGTTATAGCTTTACATAAAGCTTCTATTGTGTACAAGATATAGATCTGCGGGAAATATTGAATGGTAAATATGTATTATATTTAGGCACTAAAAGTAGTTGCCATGCAATTATGAAGCAGAATTTGTCCAAAATATTATACGTGGAAAGAAGAAAACACTTCCTGTGGCCTTCAACTCGACATTTAGATATATCGACGACGTATTGTCAATTAACAATGGTTATTTCCATTTTTATGGCGATACGATATATCCCGGTGAGCTTGAGATAAAAGATACCACAGAGTCTGACACATCTGTTTCATATTTGGATATTTTACTTGATTGATTGATTGTATTTACGTCCCATTCGAGAATTTTTCACTCATATAGAGACGTCACCATATACCGGTGAAGGGCTTCAAATTTTGACCTTTATTCGGCACTCAGGGCCATTGAGCAGTGAGGGATCTTTATCGTGCCAACGCCTGCCGTGACACGGGGCCTCGGTTTTTTAGGTCTCATCCGAAGGACCCGCAACTTTCACTTCAAATTGCCGAGCGCATGGAGAAGGAACAGTTGCTACCCATTTATTATCGACTTAGGTCAGTCGCCGCCGAGATTCGAACTCATGACCTCCCGATCACGAAGCGAACGCTCTACCGACTGAGCTACCGTAAACGGTAATATTTTACTTGAAAAAGACGTTAATGGTAATCTAACAACCAAGCTTTATGATAAATGTGATTACGTTAACATTTCTATATATCGTCAACTTCCCTTACTTATACAGCAATATACCTTCATCACCTGCATAGTTGGTTTATATCTCTCAGTTGATTCGATACGCAAGAGCATGCTCTACGTATATACAATTTCTAAAACGAGGAAAATTATTGACAAACAAGTTAATGAAACAAGAATATCAGCAGCCTCGTTTAAACTCATCATTTCTTAAGTTCTATGGTCCATACAATGACCTTGTCAGCAAATACAATTTATGTTTGAGTCAAATGCTGACAGACGTTTTTCATACTAATTGTTAGACCATTATTTACACACTGAATTGTCGACGGATTTTTTCATTATTTCCCAGTCATGACAAGGAGCACACGGCGGGTGTGACCGGTCGGCAGGGGATGCTCACTTCTCCATGGCACCTGATTCCACTTCTGATGTATTGGAGGTCCGCGTTTGCTCTCCTCCTATTTTGTATTGTTTGATGGACTTTTGAGTTTGAATACTTTTTGTTATCTCCATATATATTATTGAAAACTTTGTGATTTTTAATTGCTTTCAGTACAACTCTCAAAACTGAAAATATTTGACCATATATCATTTGCTGAAAACAAATCTGATCCACCCAAAGTACAAAGATACAGAAGAACCTTAGAATGGAAGGAAATGACAATTCTAAATGTTTTAATTTTGCACTTGAGCATATGATCTTACTTATAGTAAACTAGCAAAGCTCACATGTACTGTCAATGAAAAATGTGGTATTTAAATCGTTTTATACCATTTATTGAAACACTTTTAACTACTGGATTGAGATTACTAATGTTAGCAAGGGGCATTTTTGCAGAATAAATAATCCATTTTTTATTAAAATGTAGAGAAGAGGTCACAACTACTTCCCCAACAATTTTAATGTAACTGCTAAATTTATTTTCAGTGACACTGAATATGTCTTCTTCATCCTATGTTCATATCTGATAGTAAAATAAAAAAAAATCAATTGCATGAGCCCTTAACGTAGTTCTAAGAATTGTATGAGCATCTGTTTCTCCCTTTAAAAATGACTATTTTGTATGGATGAGCATGTTTTCCTTCCTAGTGCATAGACTTTAAAATACAATTAAAATAAGAAAATGATCAATTAGATAATATATGTTGAAGAAAAAAATCTATACTAATTCTACATCCTGATTCTGCAGATCAAATTATGATTCATAATGTTCTCGTCCGACATCATTGGAAATGAGCTTTTTCGTGAACCAAAGAAAGGAAGAGGTTTTACAAAGTATCATCACAGCACAGCATTACTTTTTTACATTCCCTGCATGAATGATAAATCGACAAAACTCAAGTTTCACATTAATTCCTTAGGAATTTTCAAAGAATTTTATCTCCATTGTTTCTCCGGTTGTCAAATTTATCTGTATGTTCTTTGCAAACACAACTCTGAAACTAAGTAAAAGAAACGTATTTGTAAATTTAGAAACAAAGTATAAATAGAATTTTGTATTAATAAATGAAAAGGCTGGAAGAACGCCACATATCTCGCGTCTCTCCTATTTTGTAAAGAATTCATAATGAAATCAAATATCAAGTATGTCGAAACACTTATATACAAGTGTATACCTCAACTACAACGTGAGAATTCAGATTCCCTTTCTACAACATTAATATTTCATCAGTCACCTTCTTAAAATACATGAAACCAATGGTTTAAATACTTACACGCAGTCATTAACTTCAACCACTACTGTAGAATTTGGATTCCTTTTCCATGATTTCCATATTTTGTCATTCATTTTTACCGGATACGGATTCCATTTCCCATTGTTATCTTTCCACATCCATTGATTCATTGATATTGGACCATCCGTCTCTAAATCTGTAGAACATTCCTCTTCTACACTGTCGTTTTTGAAGTATTTACCTTTAGATCTTTTTAACAAATGTGAAGAAAAATGTGATGAATTGTAGCCATCCGACCGGCTGTCCTCTGGTGATTTTGATTTTGAGCATTGATATGAATTGGAATCCTCTGCAATTATTCAGAAAAAAAAATAAATTAGATCTCTTATTTAACATTCAACACAGATCATTTGAAATATTTTGTTTTAGAGACTAAAAGGATCTTTAATTTTAGGGTAAAATTTTCACCAAAATTAAGCAATTTTTCTGTCCGAGATTTTGGTAATGAAGGTTTGATTTCCTCCTGGAAATATTTTTCAGCCTCTTTTGAAAATGGATCACTGTAAATAAGTATTAAGAGTATTATAAAATTTAAAATGATGACCGCGAACAAGCTATTTACAGAAAAGTCTTCTAACATTTTTATTTAAGATATGCGTCGCTTTTCATTGAAAATAAATAGCTGCATTATGTATCATAATGTTTTTCAGATAAATTTTAATCATATTTTTATTACCATATTTGAAGATCAAATTTCTCTTTATAACCAAATCTATAATTAGAAATATTTCCATTTGACCACTTGACCTAAAAAAATACGTAGACAATCGTTAATGATGAAAGTTGATGTTCTCCTTTAAATCGTTTAAGGAAAGTTATCAAATCGAATCTAAACCTACGTTGACTGTTGCATTACTTTTGACTCTAAAAACCGATCCAATGTTTCCTTCTCCGCCATCTTGATTACCCCACTCCCAGTCTGGACCTTGCAAACGTTAAAAAATAAATGACAGCCAGATAATTCAAAATAATAACACGAAGCATTAAAAAATTCAATGATGCATTTAATGCATGAAAATTACCTCTTTTAACTAAACAGCCTGTGCCAATCAGTTCGTTCTCCTCTAGAACTCTAGGAATATTGCACATTATGACGTCATATAAATCTCTCCTTCCATGCATGGGTCCGTACCTGTAAACATTCTTTCCACCACCGTCCCATTCTACTCTCAACCACCCATCTGCAGATAAATATGCTATTAAAGTCCACTCCCTTGTAGAAGATTAGAAGGGTCATGGACTGGAAAGATGCACGTAGTTTATTGTTCTCTCTGTTCATTTGTATATATTTTTAGAATGCTATATCCCGTATTGTTTCCCTGTGTTAATAAAGCTTGGGATTTGCCATGATTGAAAAGTACACATTAATGGAACAATTCATGTCTCTACTATCATGGCTTTGCATTTATGAACGAAATATGGAGTCGATGTATGTATGATAATGCACATCAATGCGTAGAATTCTTTATTCCGATTTGGTATTCTAATATAGCATATTTCTACGGAAAGAAAATTTCTGAATCGATTGTGGATTTGCTGTGGTTACTAAAATAATGCAATCTATGATATAAATGAAGATTGCTAATTCTTTCATTTTTGCTTTATTCAAGTGAAAGAAGTATACTCCGTGAAGTCTTCGTAAAGATGAAAATACTCTGAATTTTCATATATCTATTCCAGAACCTTTTCAAACAATACAATCATTCAATATTCAATTGAATGATTTTATCAGTAATTTTGTGTTCTTTGACAACGTGATTTTTGAGTTAAAAATATGGTAGATGTTTATTAAAAATGACATTTTATAATTGGACACTTCAATGGATATATGGATTGCATGAGTATCTTAGTGAATCAAGATGTTGTAAATATCTATCAACAACTCTATTAACCTGTCCGAAACAAGTGGGACCTGCTAAACTACAGTTCATTGTGTCACCTGAACTCTTTTTTTTTTTTTTTTTGCATTTTATAGTTGCTGGAATGTATTTCTTTCATGTGTACGCATTATTATCATCCTTTATGTAAAGTGATGGTTGATAATTTTTATATCTAATTTTTTCTTGAGATTTAAAATTGAAATTTTGAATTTATCAGATAAATACTAAGAGAAAAATAATACAAG
The DNA here is from genome assembly GCF_033153115.1 of Saccostrea echinata. Classification (NCBI taxonomy): domain Eukaryota; kingdom Metazoa; phylum Mollusca; class Bivalvia; order Ostreida; family Ostreidae; genus Saccostrea; species Saccostrea echinata. Next base: position 18,845,383 of record NW_026889751.1, on the reverse strand, counting down.
TTTTTTTTTATCGAAATTTACATGAAGTCTAAGAACAAACCACTTTTAGTGTTGATCTAAGGTAGCTGAGCTAAAGTCTAGTTAAAAATATCATGTTTGTTTAGTTGTGGTAAAGTACAATTTACCTCTCGAATATCCTATCACGGTGCCAGGACCATGACTATCTTGATTTTTCCACTCCCAGTGAGGGCCCCGTTTTACCCTGACTCCCAGATCTGGCATGCATGGATGGCCTTTCTCTAAGATATCTTCTGTGTCATCACTGTCTTCGTCTTCGTCTGGGGGCTCAGATGTATATAAGGATTTCTTGGTCCATAAATCAAATATATCGTTCTAAATGAAAATATGTATTATTTCGTATTGAGTGACTTTATTTAGATGAATTACAGATGAATTATTTAATGTGTGTTAATTAAAACACCATTTACAAATGTATTATTGATACCTTTCCTAGCTTGAGTCTACTTCGCTCTGTTTGTCTGTCCTCGTTATCGAAAATTCGAGGACATATAGTGTTTGCTCTGTCCGTCCGTCTGTCTCTGTTTGCCTGTCTGTTTGTCAGTTTGTCTGCAAAAACTTTAACCTTGCCAATAATTTTTGATTGGTTGAATCCATGACTTTCATATATCATGTGTATTCCTTGTGACAAGATCTTTCTCTGGGTACCATCATATTTGACCACTTGATCTTAGATTTTGACCCTTATTTGCCAAATTTTACCAACTTTAACCTTGTCCATAACTTTTGAACAGTTGGTGCTAGGGCTTTCATACTTCAAATATATATTTCTTGTGAGAAAATCTTTCCTTAAGTATAAATATTCATGACCCTTTGACCTTGGAATTTGACCCACTTTTAAAAAACCTGGGCTATAACATTAATTATATTTGCACGGTTAGTCCTAGAGCTGTCATATTAATTTCATGGGTGTATTCTTTGTGATAAGACAGCCCTTGGATACCAACATTTTTTATCCTTTGATATTTACCTTGGGGTTTGACCCTCTTTTGAAAAAAAATAACTTTGGTCATATCTTTTGAACAGTTGGTACGAGGGCTTTCTTATTTCAAAGTGTATTTCAAGAAAACACAAGAAATTCCGTGGATACCAACAATTTTTACTTTTTGACCTTGATGTTTGACTTACTTTTGAAATTTTTTAACCTTCTCCATAACTTTTTAATTGTTTATACTACGGATTTCATATCTCACAGGTATATTCATTTAGGCAAGACCTTTCATTGGGTACCAACATCTTTTATAATTACCTTGACCTGGAGTTTTGCCCATATGAGAACCTTTAACCTTGGCCATAAGCTGCCGTCATTGTTTTACGGACACCTCTTGTTTTTATTTCTATTTTTTGCCAAACTGATAACAAAACAAAGACCATTTATTGTTGAAAATGCCAAAAATGTTTCAAATTGTGTTTATTAGTTTTGAATGTCCTTGAAATGCCTTTGAACTATATTTATGTTTTACCCCAGTGCTAACTAATTTTCATTTCATCGCATTTCTTGCAAACTAGACTCGCTTTTTATTTTTCTTTCTTGTAAGTGTTGTTTCTGTTAGGGCAGATTGTTAATTTTTCTAAATACTATACAGAAATGTATTACTTCTTCAGAAAAAGAACATTTTAAGATATTTTTTATCATCTTAAGACAAACATATATGCTTGAAACATGTATATTACTTCTGAAAAAAACATTTCGTATTGATCTCATCATACAAGATTGAAAAAATAATAATGCTGAAATAAAATTATCAAAAAAATCTAATAATATAATAATTATTTCAAAATGTATAAGTAACTACTGACTATCTTAAAGATTTAATTTATAATATGTTGTATGTTGTTTTAAACACGTCTTATTGAAATAATCAATTTTACCTTATCCATTTCGGTGAAATTATTTCCGGGGATTGTCGTCGAAATAATAGAAGATAAAGTATCTCTATCCATGGCATTATATGGTGACAAAGATGATAATAATGCCGCTGATCTCTGTGGGTAATAAATGTGCTATAGGGTAAATACACCATACAATTTTGCTTACAGAAGACATAACATATTTACAGCCCGAATTTGAAAGCAAAAATATTAATGAAAAAAAAATCTGAAAAAAAATCTATTAGAGTTATATGCACTGTATTTTCCAACTGTTTAAAAATCGTTTCAACAAACAAAGACATTAAGAATAGTCATTTGCTGTGATTAAAGAAATTGAAGAAATTGAAAATAAATAAATGATGTTTTATTTTCATAAAGTTTATCATTTTTAGATTTAATGAATTTAGATACCACATTCTTTGAATATCTTGAAAATTGCAAGGCTTCATAATCAAAAACTATTTTTCCTCCTCTGGACTCAGCACACATGAATTCCAAAAACAGCTAAAACAGAAAATGCTTAAATAAACGTCCAAGAAAAATATCAGAATATTTAAATTCAAACCGAAAAATTGAATAATTTTACCATGTCCGGATTCATGCCCAAAGGTATGCAAAAAATTGGATGACGTCTTCCAACTTGACGAGCAAATTGTTGAAGATTGTTTTTGGCCTAAAATATTTACCTTCTTTCAGTAATATTAAGTATTTCTTTTGCATAATTATACATCTAATCTAATATTAAAGACTATCAATCATATTTATTTACTTGTTCAGTTTCCTGAATACTCGAGTCGTCTGCTTCACTGATTATTTGAAAAGGCGTAGGTCGGCCATCGGAGATGAGAATAATTCGTGGACGAATCCGAAATTCTTGTATCCTTGAAGTATGACCTAGGAAATGTTAAAATTCAATATAATTTTCACAAAAACAGAACTTTGGTGATAAAAAGTAATCTCCCTGGATATACCATAATATACTACATTTTGGCAGATTAATTAGTTTGGCGGGATTCTCAATTAACGTCAAATTTTTGATTCAAGAAAGAAAATACAACCTCTTTAATGAATTGTTTCTGTATGTGTCAGATAACTTTTACGATATTCCGATATGACTTACGTAAGGTAGGTTAACCTCTTACTAAATACCTTATATATGCATGAGAAATTGAAGTATATAAATAAAAACTTTACTTGCTCCATTATGGGTTGATTCAAAACAAAGTATAAATGCCGCCATCAGTGGAGATAGTCCTCCATATTCAACATCATCTAATATAAGTCAGAACAAATGATTGTGATTTATTTTAAGAAATTGTATTCATAAAAAAATGTTTGTTTGCTCGACAACAAACACATAAATAATAAAACATATTAGTGCATTTTCAAAGTATTGTTTTCATATTTTAATGTCTATTTTTTTTCTGTTGGCTCATGAAAGTAACAACAGTGTTGAAAAAAGAAAAGAACAACATGGTATATATTTATCAATATACCAACAGACAGTTTCGCAAATATTATTTATATAACTTATTGAGCTCATTGGTCTTTTACCTAGGCATTTAGAAAGAGCAGAATACTGGTTTGAGAAATAATGTAGGAATTTAGTCTTTTTGCCACAGATAATGACAGCTACGTTTTCATCTTCTTCTGGGTGATCTGCATACCCTACAAAAGTAGAGAATGTCGGTAATTTTGGATATATCGGATACTTTTTAAAAGGATTTTCATCGTATGATACAAATATTTTACTTTCTTACCCTTTATTATGGTATAAAATGTGTCCTTCATTTGATTGAAGCCCTCCTCTCCAAGGCTTGATGACGTGTCGAGTATGAAAATATTGCATGGTCCTTTACCGTGTTGATGACGCAATTCACGGTCTTAAAAACATGAAATGAAAATTGCTTTTACATTCGTATTCTAAATTTAATGTTGAAAATAAGTATATCATGGTAACATACATGGCATATCTAACATGTTAATCAAATCTATAGTGTTTGATTTTTTTTCAATTTTTAATTTTTTTTGAATATTTAAATAATTTGATTAAGTGATTTATAAAAGTCATTAAATAAAATGATATTAGGTCATTTTTGCATTGATCCTGCACTCCATCAAAATAAATCTTAATTGATAATATTAACAATATGAACTTTATGTTATGGTGCCATGAAGATATTTTTTGTGAACTCTCCTGCACTGTTAAAATTAGTGAAAGAATAATCCACCATATTATCCAATGCCTCAGCTATACTATATTCAAAACATTCCAAACAATTTCATGAATAGTTATGACGTTTTTTACATATCATATAATGCAAATGTAAAGTTTGAAGCCTCTTTCGGAAAAAAAAAACCTGCTTGACCACAAATGCTGAAAGAATTGTTTGAATTTTTTGTTGCTTATTTCGAGGGAAAGTATAGTCTTCGCAATACATGTAGTTTAGTTATTTTAAGTTTGTTTAATTTTACTTCGGTTTACAATAAAAACATAAAAGTGAAAGTTCTAAAAATGTCTTATATTGCACATTATATGTTATCACACTATTTTTAAGGGAAGCAATTCAATCTGATTATATATTAAGTGACTGATGATCGTTTATCAATACAGAAATGAAACATACGTAAAGTAACGCTATTTTTTTAAATGCCTAATAAGAAATTTAAGAAGTCTTTTATTTTGAAAATTTAACTTCAACTAGTAAATTTATAATTAACTATTTTGTTACGTAAAATATCACAAGGAAGAACTTACTATTTTTGGCATCGATGAGTCCCTGTTCCCTCCAATATTTTAATGCTCTCTCGAAACCTAAGTCCATCTATACAATAATTGAACTTATGTAATAGTTTATCTATTTGAAAAGAATATAATGCTGTGAAAAATTCAAATATTATTTTTTTCTTCTTTCGAACTTTGTATAATTTCTTACTTTATGGTTTATGATGTCTCCTCAGCATTAACAGCACAGATAGTGTCATCCTTTTTTTCTTCCTCATTGATTATTTCCTTTAATTATGTTGCGTTTTAAACGAGGAAAAAAACTCATGAAAAATCAACGAATGGGAAACACAGAAGACAAACAATGCAATCCATGTTTAATTTTCAATGAAATATTAACTGTGTTAATTCGAAGCACATTCTTTGTACTAAAGTAGGCTCTTGATCTTTCACGGACTGCATGTCATAGCATGAAATTGATTGTATTTAGCAATTATGCCCCTGTTGAAGGTAAGGGTAGTACAGTATTATTTATTAACACTCACTTTCCATCCACCTCTAACTAAAATACATATACATATAAATTTACCCATCAATTAAATAATAATAATAAAAAATGAAGTGGTTGTGTTTTTAGAAAAAAATATGCTATGCTATCATGACACTTCAATTCAGTGCAGTCAACAACCTCCCTGATCTAAAATAGGTTAACAAATATTATATGAGTAATGCTTCTTGGTCATGCTTTTACCATGAGATATGTAATTAAATGTCAAAAATAACTCCAAAGTCATTATCTTTTAACATTGCCATAGTTTGCATTTTTCTCCTTGGAACAGTCCATCAAAAATGTGTTCATAATGATTGAGATAAAATGGTCAGACCAATAGATGGACGATGATTGCAACAATTCATCCCCTCATTAAAAAAAATTGTATATTTTGATATTTGTAAAGATGATTCACAGTTAGTGAGTACGTGAGTGAAAGTACTTAAAATACTGTATTATTGATGCGAAGGCTACATATATAAAAGTTGAATGAAACGGTGGATATTCATATTTGGATGTAAATATACACCGTTTAAACACATTAATGTTATTCTTTTGTGAATATGCTGGGATGTAAATGATTAAGATTTTCTTTTTTAAAAGGATACACCATTTTTTGGGTAGACTCATCTAATAAAACACTGATTATTGAAAATAGTCATTTTATAAACTATTTATCTACCCATTTTTATCTAAAAAGAGTAGTAATTCTTACACTCTACGACTTATCAATGGTGATTTTCATTACAGACATTGTTTATTTGCAATCGTTAATTATATACAAAATATAAAAACCCTATTGTTCTTAAGCTAAGTTATGACTCGCAAAATGACATGTAAGTTATGTTAGTATTGAAAAAAGATTTTCATATTTGTTATCAATGAATACATGTTTCCTATTTCTTTAATATACCGGTATATATGTATTTCTCACACTACTTGGCATTACGTAATATGTCAAATGTGTTCTTTGTTTTTAGAGAATATGAACTCGGACTCACAACTCTTGAAAAGGTACAAATATATCGTAATGACATCTGCTTTCATACAGGAAGTAAGAAATAGTGAATGTACCTAATAACATGTTTTACGCTATAAAAAGATACAGTACGAACTGTTCAGAAATTATTGAGACATTTACTTTTACTCAATAAAGGAAAGAGAAAAAGTCATGAAAATTCGTCAAAATTTTATCAAGAACAAATAAAACAAATTTGCAAAATCTCTTATTAATAGGACACATGTAATTTGATACGTCCCAGTGAAAATATAAACTTGCGTATGTCCATTGATCCGGAATAGCATCGTTTCGTTATTTTAACTTCACGCCAAACTTGATCTTTTCTCATGATAAAACGATCGGGAAGTGTTCACTCTTCTTTCTCTGTTATCACATATAATATTCTAGAAATCAAACTCGCTTTTTCTTAAACGATTCTTCTGAAAAAAATGAAAGAAAATGTGTGTTGTTTCCACCTCTATCAAATAACATGAAGCGTCATATACAGGTTGACTTAGCATAATGCAGTACCGATGTTTGCATCTCTGGTCAACGTTTTTAGCCCGTAATAATTGATGGTCGTCCGGATCCTATGTTTTCATTTTCCAGGGGAAAAAATCACCAAAGAACAAAAAACATAGACATGTTTCTTCACATTGTTATTGTTCAAGTAAGTCGTTTCGTATGAACAAGAGTTGAAAATTCCACAAAGCTCTACACAAAATTTTTGGTATCAGCGCCGCCTTGACGTTAAAGCTATTTTGCCGTCATAATCATATTTCGTGATTAATTTTTTTTATGATCCCTGTATTTCGGATCGGAATTCTAACAAACTTGCAGAAAATAATATCAAAATAGAAATTGAAAAAAATATATATATCTTCTATCTTACTATGGGTCAACCCGTCGGGAATGTAGGTGTTACGTATTTCTACATGAACTGATTTCATGACTGCGCCAGGTACCCCAACCATTGATACATTGATAAAAAAATGAAAAGAAGAAATAAAATATTTCTAAGTATTTCTTGCTTTTATTGAATCTTAGTGATTGTCAAATGCAATATTCACCAAAAGGTGTTCATTAGAAAGAAGAATACACACAATGTCTAAAAATTTCCAAAAAGCCCTCGTATTATCGCCTGTGCAATCCACTGAATACATGCCTGCTTTTAATGGACATTCATATCCACCATTTACTTTGATTTGGGTGATTGCTAAATAAATAGTTTTTGAAAATAATTTTCTTGATCATGTGTTTATCCTTTCATTCAATTGTGGTTGTTTAAATTATCTATAAACTATCTAAGTATATGCATCGCGATTTTCATTCCCATCGGGCTGGAAGACTTTAAGAAATGTGGACAATATCCTTTTTTGGAGGCGTCATAAATATTAAAAAAAAAACCCATATATATTCATGATACATCTAGCAAAACCCTTCATTGGTATTGGTAGAACTCTCTAATTTTGACTATTTATAATATTTAATTTTCATAAACTTTCAACTGTTGTAATTATCTTTCAATTAATTGAATTTAGAACTAAACAAATGTCTGCATAAATTTCAAACTTGATTTGTCGCTAGCTTGCTAGACTGGAAAATTCATTTTATCCTGTTCTCATGGCAGCATTATTGGATGCTCCATTGGACTGAGTTGGCATGGTTTCATTTGCACCAGTATTGCCGAGAGAGAAGTTGTACATATTATTAGTGGACATAGTCGGTTCTCTGAAATTTCATTTTCATCGTGGTTTCCTCATTTAAATAGGTAAGTATAAACATTTTTTTTTCTTCTCATCAATTATCTTTGAAATTGTCGTACATCTGATAATAGGGCACATTTGTAATCATTGCATAGTTCAACTATGACCTAATCCGCCGAAGATTCAAAAATCATAATGCGTGTTTCTGTAATTGTAGTATTTTTGCCTTTCCAGAATTTCTATACACATTATTTTTCGTGTTTGGTTTTTCTGATAAGTATATAATCTATTTATAACTTTTAGACTTCATTTTTAACTAGCTTTATTTCCATCTGTTCCCTTGTCATCAAGTTAATCTGCATATTCTTTGCAAAAACTACTCTGTACCTAATAAAGATAAAAAAGAATAATAAATATTTAAGATCTGACAATACATCAACAGGGTACAATGGAAAATTCCTTTTAGCTTAACAGGATGAACTTACAAATCATCTTGTAATGTGATGACAACTGTTGAGGTTTGGTTTCTCTTAAAATTCTTCATCAATTTATCATTTATCCTTTTTGAATAATGGTTCCAGGTGCCATCTTTATCTTTCCATAACCAGTGATCACAATTTATAGACAGGCATGTGACGTCAGAACAATCTATGTCTAAGTCTGAATCATTGTCGTTTTCCACTGTGTCATTTTTAAAATATACCCCTTTTGGAGTTTTCAAAAATATGCCAATATTAGTTTCCTTTCCAGTTTTTAATATTTTCTCATCACCTGATCTTGGAGTCTCTGGTAAAATGAATGAAATTGCATAAATGACAGATTCTTCGTATTTGATATATTTCGTGGGTTATGAAAAAAAAACAACTAAAAATAAGATTTTTTAATTTTTGCTTTTGTTTTGAATACCCGAAGATGGAACATCAGCATAAATGTATTGCATTGTCTCTGGAAGTTTAGAGGCAGTGTGTCTTTTTTGATCCTGTAAAAATCTGTTTGCCTCCGCCGAGAAAGGGTTGCTTAAAATTATCAATTAAATTATCAAATTATTATCATCTTTATATTTCAAGGCAAATGCGCTTATACATGTAACTCATATGACATCAAATTGACCTACGCAAAAACTGTTGAATTCACAATATATCTGAATTATTTGTATTCAACCAAAAAATTGAGCTTCCTTATACATTCATTATATATATATACCACAAAGACAGGTCGAATTTACCACCAAATCCAAATCGATAATTATTTTTAGTGCCATTTTGCCAGCGGACCTATTTTTTGTAAATGAAAAGGATAATTTGTTAAATTCATATATATATATATATATATATATATATATATATATATATATATATATATATATATATATATATATATATATATATATATATAAATCGTTAATCGGAATTATTCATTAGGTTCTGAAAACTTGTGTCTGGATACAAAACAAGTTGGATGTACATCAACAATTCCATTAGGGGTTGCGCTATACACCGAACCAATACTTCCCTCTCCCCCATCTTGATCACCAAATTCCCAGTCTGGACCTATTGATAAAAGGAATCTATATATATATATATATATATATATATATATATATATATATATATATATATATATATATATATATATATATATATATATATATATATATATTCATTTGAAAGTTTTTTACAACGTAAATTCTCTCTCTCTCTCTCTCTCTCTCTCTCTCTCTCTCTCTAAATATGCCTTTTTCAGGTGTTTCTGTATTTTAAATGTATATAGCTATCTTATTTCATCTTTTTTAGACTTTGTCAACATTTTAACACGAGATAACAAAACACATACCTCTATAAACCAAACATCCAGTGGCTATTAGTTCATTCTCCAACATCCTTGGTACATCGCAAACGATGACGTCGTATTCATATTTTTGCTCATTGAATAATCCATATCTGTATTTATCCATAGAACCTCCATCCCATTTGACAATCAACCATCCAACTATTGGATTAAATCGGTATAACAGATATATGAGTTTTTGATGTGCAAATATTTTGTTTCTTGATAATACTTAAGAGTTGGGGTATATGTAAAAATAAAAAAACTGCGCACATATATCATAGAAGAAAAGAATACAATTGTGTAATTATTTATTTATATCTTGCTTATCTTGTTAACATGATGTTACAAAAGTTAAGTGTTTGGCAACAACCTCGATAGTATTCTAAATAAGGTTTCAATTTCTCTTGTACACTAGCTACATGTATTTCAAAAAGAAAATGAGTCAAATTCAGAAAATATTGAAAGTTTGCATATGCTAAAGAAGTTTTGATTTACAGCGTAGCTAGGGTAATCTCGGTGTTTATGGAGTTAGTGCATCAGCGATAAACCATTAAAGAGCCAAAATAAATTAAACTTATCACATTTTCAACAGTGAAATACTGTTATTTATTGAATAAAAGTGATATTCTGACACAGTGTGAAAGGGTATCAATATGACATTCTCAAAGTGTGAGAATTTCAGATGTGCGGCAAAACTCTCGATTTCCTTCCCTTCACGAAGAGTATTTAAAAAAAAAAAACTCCCTTGCCTGTCATAAAATAGAGATAGTAAATGAACCATTTTGACAGAGACTAAAACTGCCAAAGTTTCTCCAAATATGCTGTTGAGAATCCACGTTTACAACTTTTTTTCAATCTCTCAATCGCTTAGCTATGACGTCTCAACCGCTTAACTATGAAGTAACAACCTATGACACTGTGTTACGAAAAGACTGAGGCAAAGGGAAAAATCAAAGAAAATGTAATTAACAGAAAATTCAATATTTTATAGATGAATATGGAATTTATTTCTCTTTTGAGAGGTGAGAAAGGATTTTTTTTTTAATTTTCACTCGTGCTTCGCACTAGTGAAAATATAAAAAAAAATCCTGACCCACTCGTGAAATAAATTCCATATTCATCTACAAAACATTGAATATCCTCTATTTCTACCTATTTACATGTAGGCACATGAATTTTACTGTGATTTTATGTTAGAGATAATACTCATTATCTCTCCTTCTGTTATTTAGGTTGAAAGGCAATTGTGTTCAAGAATATTAGGCAATAATTTGTTCAGGACTTCTTTGCGTTGCTACAAATCCTCTGCATCACACCTTATTCAAATTGATCATGTTCTCATAAATCGTTCTTGGAGAAGAACAGATAAGTTGACAGTTTCTATGATCTGCATCATCAGAAAAAATAATTAATACAACCAAAATTTTCATTTTGTTAAGTCTCTTCCTTTTTTTTTTTTTTTTTTTTTTTTTTTAAATCAAGACACTTTGTAAACTTACCATCTTCACAATGCTCAATTACTGTTCCAATGATATGTCTTTCTACAGTACTTAAAGGACTTTCTGGACTCTTTCTTACTCTACTGCCTAACGGGGGCATACAAGGGTCCCACTCTATAACGGAATCATTATTTCCGCTGTTGGTAGCCTCTTTTTCAATCTGATCCATTGGTATAAATAGGGACCTTTTCGTACAAATTTCGAAAATATCCTCCTTTAAAAAAAAAAAAAAAAAAAAAAAAAAAAAAAAAACAATGATATTGTAGAAATCTTTATTTTGAATTGTGATGGGCCGAAGAGAGTCATAGATCTACGAAATTGAATTAAAATACATTCAAATTTACACATAGTAACTTAGCTGCAGATAGCTCGCTTGTCTGTAAAAACTGGGGGACGACGAGAGAGGTACAGTGCCGTCCATTAAAAAAATGCGCATATGATTTAAATGGCCATGAACTAAAGAATGACAGGGCGATACGCAAGAATTTTTCGATTTATGTTCCTTATATTTTAGCTGCCATTTCAAAATATTACTAACTGTGTTTTTCTAATACACGATAGAGCAGTATAGAGCAGGCCTTTCCCTTCTAAAATCCCCCCCCCCGGAAAATTGGCTCTAGATTGGGATTTCCCCCACGAGAAAATGACTCTAGAAAAACAAAGAAAAAATGGTAGGATTTCCTCTACGGAAATCCCACATCAGAGTCAATTATCCGGGGAAATCCTACTTTGTGTAATTGTTATAGAGTGCGATTTATCCCAGAGCAAATCCCCCCCCCCCCAATAAAATATCATGGCTATACTTATTAATGGGGAGGAGGAAGATTATTAAAAATGTCCCATCTTCAAAATTGCTACCAGTTCCATTGAAAATAGAAAGTATGAAAATTGAAAATTTTGAAACCCTTTTTTCCCTCAGTAACTGACTATGAAATTCTCTTGAAACATTAAAATCATATTCTTTTCATCTGTTCAAACCGATTTCAGAAAAAAATGATAACACCGTAATCGCTTCGACAAGTTTTTAACTGTCTCCATGGAATTTTATTTGAAATGGATTTTTTTCTCCAATTATATTTCAAACTACAAGTACATAATATTGATGTGTTAGTGTCTGTAAACGTTTAAGGGCTTTAAATATGAAAAATAGTTGCCATTGCCATGACACTAAAAATGGCTCATCTATTTCTTTAAAAAATGAAATTTTGCAAAACTTTACGGGAGTATTTATTTGCTCTCTGCTTTCAAATCCAGCATTACACAGCTGGGGTCAAGGCTTCTGTTTGCAAAAGCAATGTTTCTTGTATTGATTTGTTTGTTTTGTTTGTTTGTTTTTGTTTTTGTTTGTTTTCTTTTCCTTTGAAGAATTTCTCAATTCAAATACTCACAAAATGGTAGATGCTAATTTTACAATTTTGTATGAGTCAAAATTTTTAGTGACTTTTAAAATGCTTTGAAATTTTAGATTAATACTTAATTCTAAATTTGACAATTAATTCTTGAATCGAAAACACTTACATTTCCATTAGTAAATCAGTTTACTTTCATATAAACTTTTGCCAAAATATTCTCAATATAATTTAAGCATTGATACAAGGGGGAAATCTTACTCTGAGAAAGAACGAGGGGAAAATTGACTCTATTGTGCGATTTTCTCTCAGGGGGTAATCCTACTCTAAAGTACAGTTTCCGGGATGGGGGGGGGGGGTTGGCAGGCTATCGGGGAAATCCCACTCTACAACACCGGTATTCTTTTACTATTTACACAACAAAACATTCCCCACAACCCTTGTTGATAGCCCTCCTGGGCCTAATGTCGAGACTATCGAAAACTTGGCTTATTTATACTGCCATTTTGGATTGGAAGACAATTTGGTTCAACGCGTTTCGAGCATGACTTAACCTTCATCTATGGGGAATGTATCGATCACTTTTTATTTTGAGACTGCAGCTTTGATATACAGAGAAATAAATCGAGAAACAGAGTACATTTTTGTGCGCAATAGGTATATATTTTTTATGGGTTGCACTGTAGCTCTCCGTTCGTCCGTCCCAATTTTATTTTAGACCAGCGAGCAATAGCTCCGGTCTTTATAATACCTTATCTGTGTCAGTGAATTCCTTTCCGGGCATAGCCTGAGGAATTAATTGTATTATTGTTTCTTTGTCAAATCTCTCAAAGCTGGATAAAAATGATATCAATGATGCAACTTGCTACAATAGAGGAAAAAATCATCGTATAGATTTATTTGAGAGAGATGAAAAGCATTAACACAGCACTTACATAAACAAAACCCTCGGAGATCAGGATTGGTTTTTATATGTATAATGTATTACAGTGTACCTGTAAATCTGAAATAACAACAGTGATAAAATAAATTGCTCTCGGTTTCAAAATGGAAAAAAAAATATCTTAAGTAAAATAAATATCAATATTACAACCAATTTCATATAGATGTGAAGAATATTTATGATCAGATACTTACTTACATCATTTAAAAATGTCATTTGTTCTGAGTATATTTAGCAAACTGCCTGGCTTCATGTGGATAAACAATCTTCCCACCTCTTGAAAGAGCAGATATAAATCTTAAATTTTCCTAACAAAGAAATATAATATATTTTCAGGTTTGATTTTTTTTTTCTTTTTGCACAGTTGAGGAAATGGTTGCTTGTATTTAACTGAATGAGATGGTAATCTTGCTGAAAAGTTCTTAAAATGTTGAAATTAATTCGTATGGAATAAAAAATATTTTGTTTTAACGGTCCCCAGAAAAACGCACTAAAATATAGTGTCGACGTAGATTTCTTCAATATATATGAGATCGCAGGAGCGATCAAAAATAATTTTAAAAATATGAGGTTTTAAGCCTTTGAACCCCAAAATCGAATTCTACGGCTAAAAGTTTAGGTTAAAACTTAGTTTTTAAGCGAAGTTTTTAACCTGGTTCTCTGAAATAAAAGTAATAAATAAATTAAATATTGCAAGACTAACCCTAACCAGTCGAAAAATGTGCAAGACTAACCCTTATCAAGTTGAGTGACATAAATCTTACGTCATAGTGCAATGAGCGCGCGGATCTTCCGGATATGGGGACCGGTAAAGTAAAGTCTACCATTATGATATATATGTACTGCAGTTCATTTAATTTTTGCGACACCTTATTTTGCGAGACAGGTATTGGTGTTTGCAAGGGAAACAAAATTTTCAAGAAGTCTGGGTTGCATTTCTACACCGAAAAATATACATGAAAATTACTACTTTTCTCGCGAGTAGATCGTCTCGTTTAATTACGCAAAAAAGAAATTTTCCGAAGAAAAAGTGATTTACAGTATTCAGATAGCTCTTAGATAGTAATTATCAGAGTCATCTCTAATAATTTAGAGGAATTAAAGTTAATTTCTTGCAAACATGGATTTTCAAAACATTTGCACCACTCCATATCTTCCTACCATGTCTGGATTCTTTCCTACTGGAATACAGTATATTGGATTGTGTCTTCCAATTTTTCTTGCTGTTTGATGTAAATGATCCATTACCTAAATAATTTTAAATTATGTAAACATTGTTTTTTTCGAAATTTTAAAAGTGGGCATTATCTATATTTAAAGAGGAATATTTTCATATATCCGTTGTAAGAGTGGAAGATACTTCATTTTTGTATGAATCCGAAAACGTAAAAAAGCACAAGAAAAACAATTATAGTCACAATTTCTTCCATATTGTTCATTAAGGTGAAGTCGGTTGGCCTTCCAGACGAAATAACAATAAAGCGGGGATGCACGTGAAAACTTCCCATCACCCTCGTATGTCCTAAAACAGCATTAAATAGATATGAGAACGCTTTTAATACTTTAAGAATAAAATTATTATATAAAATAAGATTGATAAACTAACCTGATCTTTTGAGAATAGCTCCTAAAGATAGGATAAAAGCCGCGGTAAGGGGACACGGCCCGCCATATTCAACGTCGTCTGCAAGATTAAAATTAGTGTTTTTACTATGTAAATGAATGTTACATACGTAGATTTTTTATTATTATTTTCATAGTTAATTTTGCTTTAACTCTTCGTATATAAGAAAATATGAAAGTGCACATGCCTTAGCTCTGTCTTGTAAACATGTAGTCAAACAGATTCTTGTGGTCAATGTAAAACTTCATAACAAAATAATCTGTAAAATATCATTAAATCAATTCCATCTCTTTATTTCCTAGCACAAAAGTCATGATGACTATGTATTTCAAGTCATACATGTACCAATGCAATGTTTTATCTGGTCATAATTATTGGAATAGTAGTGTTTAAATGTCGTTGTCCTTCCACAAATCACAACAGCTACATTTTCATCCATTTCAGGGTATCTGGCATATTCTGAAATAAATAATTCAGGCATCTTCTGATGTGATCTTAAAAGAATCTGTGATTTTTTGTATGTTTAACCATTTTTTTTAAACTTCAACGCAATGTATCTTTTCTGATTTTTTAGTAGAAGTTTCTGGACAAAAAAGTACAATTCATGCAATTATATGTTATGTTACACTACCATCCATGATAGAACAAAATGTGTCTATCATTTGTATGAAGCCTTCCTCTCCCATATTCGACGAAGTATCTAATATGAAAATATTGCATGGTCCTCTTCCTTGTTGATATCTTCGTTCACTATCTACAATAAATCATAAAGATGCTTGAGAATATTTGACATAATGTAAGAAGTAAGATATAGTATTTAAAGTTATAAAATGGCACCGCACTATGTATTGTGCAGTAAACAGATATAATGTATTACGCATGACATAGGAAATAGATGACTTTACACTCGGAAACAAACAGATCAACATTCAAAAATACATGTATGATTACAATTCTTTAGAACTATATTATATACAAATTAGAAATAAGGGAGTTAAGAACTTACTTTTAGTCGCTTCGAGGTCTGCTTGTTCAAACCAATGTTGCTTTGTGTTTTCTAAGGCAGAATCCAGAGTCTGAACATAATCACTATCACATAGAAAAAGGGTTCTTTTACTTTCACTTTTATGTGTTCATGCATAATGTCAAACTTATTAAACATATAATCTTTAGTTAGGAATTTAGGATTTAGCAACTGATCTTGTGTTTAAAATTCATACTTACAGAAACAAAGAATTCAACATCCTCTCTGTTTTAATTTTTTTTTTTGTTTAATTCCAAGAAAAGAAATATTTCCCTGTCCCTTATGTTAAATCAATTGTTCTTCCTGGTATTTAACATTATCTCAGGGGATTATTTTGAATGTTCATAAGCCATACAAATAACAGTGTAATAAAATGTGGGGCATAAGGACCAGTAACGTTAGATTAACATTTTGATACAGCTGGTACGTTTTAAGGCAATTTGTCAATGTGTGAGAAAAAAAAAACACAGAAAATCATTCATGCTTTATTATGGCCAAGAAACACTTCTTTATCGTTCTATCTTAATGTATAAAAAAAACATATTGTATATGTACAATTGACAAAAAATTACTGTCAGCTACAACATACGACGCAAATATGTTTTGGTCATCATTGACCAGGATCCCAGGGATTCCAAATACAGAATGTGAAATGAAATTGCAGAAGTGTAATTTCAATTTCATAAATAAAAAAATCTTTATATGTATGTTACCTATATATATCTTCGGGTCATTTTCTAAAAATTATTCAGTCCTTTAAAATGCTTAGAAAGGTTGACAGATCTTGATCTGGATATTTTAATTGTTTTAAGGGTATAAATTTTGTATGTGTTTTTGGGGTGTGTAGTACATACACATAGTAGATATGGTCATGTATAAGATGTACAAAAATAGCGAAAATTAAACGACAGGAAATTTTTTGGGTAGGTGTGTTGTACATCCTTAAACTGAAAAACTATGGTTTATTTAAGCTTTGAAAAATGCTTATTTTTAATTTTTTTTTTTTTTTTTTTTTTTTTTACGAAAAAACCTATCGTTTAATTTTGGAAAAAATACTTTTTTCATGTAACTGGTTACAAAAGTAATCTTGATAGCGAATGTTACATGTACATAGCCAACTGTAACAAAAGAAAGCAATGTATCATAAAAAGATAAAGAATATTGTTGTGCTAATATTGATCACGGATACAAGTTTCACATAAAATTAAAGAAATTTAAGACATAATCTTTCTTTTCTTCCCTTTTTATGGAGGATTGGCGGGTTTTAAATCAAAATCAAGGATACGATTTGGTATTTCTAAAGAAACCACATCAAGCCCCTAGTCCCATTTTCTTATAATTACGTCAGGATCGATTCGGTCGTCATTTTGACTTATAAACGTCAAATTTGACGTCAAATTAAACGTTTATTTGAAATCGCAAGAGTTATCTCCCCCAGTGTGTTGTACGTCCATCCAGATATCAACTCAAAATCAAAATCACTCGGTCTTGAGCAATCGGTACACGATTTTCCTATATGTTGTACACATTTGCTTAAAGTACCCAAAGGTAAATACTTTAAAAATGACAAACTGGAGCACGAGTCTTCGTCAGATTTAGAGACGGATGGACAAAACGCAAGTAATCAGTGGATGTGGAAAGATAACAGTGGAAAATGGAATAATTATCCTAGAAAAATGAATGACAAAATATGTAAATCATGGAGGAGGAACCCAAATTCTACCATAGTAGTGGAAATGAATGAATGTGTGTAAGGTTTTTTTTTAACCATTTATCATATTGTTGCTTCGATATACAGGAGAAAAGGATTCGGGGAGTTAAACTGTAAAGTTTTCAACTGATATTCGAATACTATTGTAATTTCTTTTTATTTCCTTTCAAGATCAATGATTCTGTGTTTTACTCTTTCAGATACAGAGTGATATTAGAGAAGTACAGACAGATAAATCTACTGAATAGAAAAACGATGGAAATAAAAAGTGTTTGAAAGTGTATAGAGAATCCATGTTATACTCGAAGTTGTTTCTCACACAAACCCTTCCTCGCTGGAGAAATTATTTTTAAACACATATGAAAACCACTTCCTGGGTTGTTCATAGATCTTCCATCTATGTAACGTATGTATCGAATATACAATATTTTGCATGCTTTACACATTCTATATCGACAATTTAAAACCATATGCAAAATATATACATGTATAACATTGAAAATAAATGTATTTCTTGTGTTATATACGGGTCATGATTGAAAGGTTGCAATCATTGCAGAAAAAAATACATGTCGTTGACTAATTTGGTTAGTTTCTCATTAGCTTATAAATGTACATGTATATGCAATTATAAAAATTAGCCACTGGTTTAAAATTTCAAGTATCTCTGGACACACGCTAATCTCAGAAGAGAATGGCACATTTATCATACAAAATGTGCTTTTCTTGGCGGTTGTTATTGAAATCATCCGGAGTAAAAACATTTTACCTTATTTTTATACAAAGCCCCAGATAAGAATAATATAATTTAGTATTTTTTTCCTAATAATATCAATATACATTAGCTTACACGTGTATTTAAAATTATTTTTTTTTCAGTCAAAGGATCTATATATTTTAAAGCGTTGAGAAACCTTAAATAAGTAACGATCAATATTTAAACTTTAAATTTCATATAAAGTTATCACATACATGTGCATAGAATTAAAATCTTTTTAACTCAGATAAGGTAAATAAGCTACTTTGTAAAAAAAAAATCACCTTATCACAAACAGTATTAATGCTTTTGAAGCTTTAGTGCTTTGTCGCTGATTTCTTTTGGTTTATCTTCTTATACGGCTGATGAGGATTACACTATGTCGTTCATAGTGCCTCCATTGTTTGAAATTGTTGTCCCTCAGTGGACTTCGTGAAGATCCGCTTCCAGGTCAGACTCTAGCATTCGCATTTCATGGGAACGGTCGGTAGTGTAGAGAGAGAATTTCTTCATAGTAAGATTTCCTCCCGGAAGCCATGTCATAGATTGAGATGTCACCCGGAGGTTTTGCTATAGCGTGAGACTTCTCTTTTTGACTCCAGTGCAGGAGAGCCTATTAAAGTCTCACTCTAGAGACAACTTCCACCGGGGAAGACCCTCTCTGCATTAGTTGAAGTGTCAGACTTTCCTCATAGTAGGTCCTCCCCCTAATGAATCTTGCTTCTACTAGCAATAAAATTGCTCTATGGAGAGTGATCACATACCAAGACTATAGAGAAGAGCAAAGAAAATAATTTTTTTTACGAATCATTAATTAGATACACTAAATCAATAAATGATTCAAGGACGATTCTTATTTGCATCTGTTTATATACATATATTTTCCTTAGCATTTTAAGAAAGAATTAAATCTCTAAATACACATTTTGATGAGACTTTTCAAGTGCTACCAAAATTTTTGACTGTGTGACCTTGACGTTTGACTTTGACCCACATATCTTAAAGTTAACCATACTTATATATGTCAGCTTTAAAAGTTTTTTTTTCATTTTTTACAAATTGAACATCCATTCTAATAAGATCTTTTATTTTTATTATTTTGTTTTGACCCTGTGACCATATTCTGTTGAGAACTAGTACATCAATTCTAATTGCTTCTTTCCCTATCCAGTAAGCTTTCAAAAGAATTCAACGGGGGAAAGGTCTAACTCTAGAGTGATTTTTTTTTTTTAAATATATATCAGAAAGAGAAGGATACACAATTAATCATAGACTTGGCTACTTTGAATTTGACCCTGCTAGCTGACTACTGTGCCCATTAATATGTTAACATGCACATATACAGTCTAATCCACATGCATAGCTTGGATCCACTGTTATCTTGTACTATCTAACTGACTTTAACCTTTAGAGTTGAGATATTGATAAAACATACTATCTCTCTCTGTGTAAAATATACATTACTCATTTATTAATGGCATGTGAGTCAAAATACTCTAATTCCGCGGCAGATTTAAGGAGCAATGACAAATCGATAAACTGACCTTCCCAAATCTTAATTTTGAGTTTACTTGGGATATGAGCTCCTAAAGTATCGACAGAACTGGGTTGACATGTTGGGTTGTTTTGCGCGTGTTGGACGTTCATATCATGTAAATTGGTATCAGACTCACCAGATTCTTGCGCGACATTTGGAATTGAGTTTGTCTCGGGATGCAAAGGGGCTGCCTCCAGTGCGGGTTGATTGGCAGAGTTGGGAAACTGGTCCTTCGCGGGACACTGTGTCCGTGTCTTCGGTCGGGGACGCTTCTTCCCCCCTTTTCCTCGTGCGGCTGAGCTTATTTCCTCTAAACGGCGCTTATTTGGTGGCTTCGTTTTATTTCTTACAGGCGGCATGACGACCCAAAATAACTGTTTGGTGGACACGGATTGACTTCTTTAAAAATTTTATTTTCGAATGTTTGACTATTACGATGCTGGATGGTTGGTTCCGGTTTATGAGAAGGATTAATAACCCATTCAATGATTGTAACCGAGACACAAATTGCGGTTAACTTGTACGACAAAAGATTCGTAATAAAACAACATTTAGCCAACCTAAATTAATTTTGTACTATTTGATATTCATCGAATAATTTTGATTGTTTCTTATTTGTCAGTGAAATGAATGGTTTGATTAAATTAAATTGCTTGGAAATAGCAGTGGCCATTAAATGCCAATCGTAATAAATAAATGATAAAGAAACGATTAAAAAAAGTTTTTTATGTAGTCTGAAAATCAAGGATAAGACACTAGGTTCATATATGTTTCAATTTATTCAGAAGAAATTATATGTCCACTTCAGGGAAGGTTTATAATGTAAGAAAATTTGACCTAAAATTGGTGAATAGACATTGTACATGAAAGAAATAATACTAAGTTCATGTAGTAAACTATTGAATCCTACATTACATAACCATAAATAATAATTAATCTCGATGGCATGATTCTTGAGTAGCTGATGGAATTAAAGAAGATTAAGATTTGAAATTCGGTCACGATACCAAGAAAGAAACAGGTTATCAATGAAATGGATTGCGAGTATATAAAGGTTCTGCTTGCCTTTATTTGCCCTCTTTCCATTTCCATCCAATAAATTTCATTATAACTTAACCTGTCTTCTTTTAAGGTATGTTCGTTTGTTTCACAATAATTCAAGTCTTATTGTCATATGTTTCTTTATTTTGTTGTATTAACTTTATTATGTGTTCTTATGTGAAATATGTTGTTTAATCATGATAGTTTTATTTCAGATTATTTTGTAACTCTCTCTTTCCATTTCCATCCAATAAATTTCATTATAACTTAACCTGTCTTCTTTTAAGTGACGTATAATAGAGTCACGAAGACTGCTGTTGGTGAACACCCTCACTACCAAATAACCAAGCATAATTCAAACTAGACACTACCCCAAAGAAGCAACTACTACACACCCCCAAAACACATATATTTTGGTCAAAATCGTTCGAGCCTAATTTGGACAGGAAGTTCCTAAAGTTACCCCCCTTTGGCTGATCACGAGTACCAAAAAATTCAACAAACTAACTATAAAATCCCTTATTTTAAAATATTTAAGGTTAGCCTAGCTGTCAAATTTTGCTGAATCGTTCGTTTAAAGTGACACTGTGACGGACAAACGGGAAAATTGACAACAGTAGATTTTTGCATGATACATTCAAATTTTGTTCAGTTCTTGAAGATATAATTAGGTTTCAGAAAATTACAGGTTTCAGAACCTAAAAAATCTAATTTAATGGAGAAAAATAAAAGTAAAAAAAATCTTTGTATAACCCATCACAAAAATATTGCTTCACTTCTTATTGTACGCATGCGCTGAAAAGTTGAAGAATTTACCATGGTTTCAATTTCATAGATGTAAATGTCGGATGACTGAGAATTTTGATACAATCTTCAAAAAAGATGATCATAACTTATTCCTTACTTCTGCTTGCCCCAATTCAATGTTGTTTACAACTTTCACGCTAAAAATAAAGGACGCGTAACCTTGACATTGTTCACATTGACGATAAAAACAAAGCGATAGATACAACATTTGTTTTTCCGGCACTTATATTTTGCAGTTTTTTTCTTGCTTTACAGTGCAGTTGAGTTGTCAAAACTTCGCTATATTTATAATTCACAGAAATCTTTTGTTTTGTGATACAATTTTCTTAAAAGAAACGCATGGTTTTGACTCATTATGCAACTTTAACTATTAAACACACAAACAAAGTGAATTTGTAGAGGTACACTTCGAGAAAAACGATTTTGAAGAATTTAAACTGAAAAACTATGGTTCATTTTTGCATTGAAAAATGCGTGATTTTCAAATGAAATATTTTTTTTTATGAAAAAAATCTGTCATTTTATTTTGAAAAAAAATTATTACTTCTTGTAACTGATGATCAAAATGTTCTTGATAATTTTTTGAAAATTTTTTAAACGACGCGTTTTGAATTTATAGAGGAAAATCTACCCTCCCCCTCTCTCCGTAAGTTACATTTCTCACAGCGTCTTTCAGACTTGGGACGAAAACAATGCTATGATTCTACAAATACAAATAAAAATTCATAGCTGGAAAGTATATTTTACTTAAAAAATGTAATGTACATTATATTTATCACAAATATAAAACTTTACATCTGCATTTAAATGAAGATGAATAAGCAATTTCTGCAAATTTAAGACCCCCCCCCCCCCCTCCATTCTTCTCTGCAATGCAGTACATTCGATCTTGAAAAAAAAAACATCGGTTACGTCTGCATGATAAATATAATTGGCATATTGAACTCCTAAAGTAATGTCCTTCATTCGTGTATACAGATTAAATATTGACTACTAATATTTTTTGTTATACTAAATACTATTTTTTTTTGTATTTATATTTAGTAAAACCATTTTTCTAAGGATTTTATGACCACGTGTCCGGTTTGGAGTTCATGCACACAGGTGCAGTTTCAAACCTTTATATGACCTACTTGCATTGAATATTATTTTTTAAGTGAACCAACAGTGGTGTATGTACAACTCTCTTGTGATGAAAATGGAATATATGTACATGTACATTTAGGTTTTAAATTGTTTCTGTTTTCAAACGAGAGGGGTCCCCCCCCCCCCCGATATTGTATCCTCCTGTTGTTTCAATGAATGGAAATGATGTATTCGTCCATGTTAACTTCAATCGTACCAAATTGTAAATTATTTATCAGTATTAAAATTATTCATGTTAATCATCTACAATGGTATCATCTACATTGGTATCAATCGTTTTGTTTCTATTCGAGGAAATGCGAACTGATACTGTTTACAGTAAAAGATTTTCTCAGTGGGATGCAACCGTTGTATTAATTTCAGTAAATAATTTTAAACTGTTGATACTTACTTTAATTTGTATAAACTTTGGCTTTTAGTTCTTGTGCTCCTTGCAACACACTGTAAAATCTTTAATTATCTGTGTATTTGTGAGGGAAAAAACTCATAATTCGTCGGAAAACAGGAGGAATAACTCAGCTAAGGGGAGGAAAGACATACACCTCCACATTTTTAGAGTTGTTTCTCTTTGATCAGTGACCTTCTGAAAACGGTTACTCTTTTTCATTTTTTTTTTCAAAGAAAAGAAAAGCAAGAAAATGTTTATTTTCGTAATATGATAATATTTAAACATACCGGTAATATTTATTCTCAATGTTATGCGGCCGATTGTAACGGGAAAAAGCAATGTAGAGTACCATTAACATTTTTAGATTTAAAAAATGCCTTAGTGTATATCATAAATACAATATTAAAGAATTAATTAACTAAATTTTAAATTAAAGAAGTTTAGGGAACCTGTCCTTTTTTTTCTTTTTTTTTATGGAGGAGGAGATTTATTGCAATTGCGCAAATGATCAAGGATAGGATTTGGTATTCTTAAAGAAAACACAATAAAAAACCTCTATTCTATTCTATTTTTTTTTTTTTTACATTAATTACATCGGGATCGTATCGCTCGTCATTTTGACGCTTCGTAATTAACGTCAAATTTAACGTTATGTTAAACGTTTTATTGAAATCGCAAGAGTTATCTCCTCCAGCGTGTTATACGTCTTTAAGTTCTTCAAAAAATATTTTTGCGATGTGTACCTCTACAAAAATACTTTATTTGTGTGGTTAATGGTTAAATGAATGAGTCGATGAAATTTGACAGCCAGACTTTTTTGAAAATCAAGGATTTTATAGCTAGCCGATTGAAAATTTATTCTCCACGTGAACAACCAAAGGGGGGTATAATAGCCATTTATTGATGTTCAAATTTTTGCGCCACTGTGTCAGTGTACTACGTCACAAATTTTTGAGTACACATATTTTTCTTGAGTACTGCACGAGCAGTGACATTCACTGGGAAGCATCGTTCTCTGGTCTGTACTGAGTTCAATGCATCTCTGGAACATGGAGAAATTACTTATTCGGTAAGCCAATTATTTAAACACCAGCACACCCATATTTACATGTATGCATTTTGTATTTTATTCATGAAACAGTATTTTTGATACTCGGATAATGGTCTGTATAGTCGAGTATATTCGTTAATCATTAGTATTACCTTATTATGTAAAATTACATTTATAGATTCATTATATAAGATTCATTGATAGGTCCCTTATGTATTGTTTAGGATAGATGTTAAATGCATTAGGCTTAAACTGTGTATCTCAAGGGCAATAACTCTCATATTTTGTTGTAAACACGATTTTCGAAAGTTAGATATTTTTTATGCATATTCAGTAATATAATAGAACGTAAACTTATAAAGTATTATTTTTGGTTATAATCTGTGATACTGATAGCATATATTCTGGTGTATATTACTAGTCTGAATTGCCTTGGCGTCGCCAATGACTAGTCCGAATTGCCTCTGTTTATTTGTATTGCATTGTGTTACAAGAATTTTTTGTTTACAATATTTTATTTTATTTACTTTACAGTAAATCGTATGATAAGCAAATTGGAGGATGTCATTCGTATGACGTTTCATATGATGTGTAAATTGGAGGATGTCACTCAATATTTTTCGTACGCATGATGTGAATCTAGGAATCAATGGGAATTGAATAAAGACATACGCATTTACAATATATTTCTCTTTCTTTGGGCATTGACCAGTACAGGGGGTAACTTTTGGAACTCCCTGTCCAAATACGACTCGAACGATTTTGTCCAAAATGTGCATACGCATTGTATATATAGTCATGATGTATAAAATATACAAAAATAGCGAAAATTAAACGACAGGAATTTTTTAGTGGTGGGTGTGTTGTACGTCCTTAAATAAACAAACATCTTTATGTTTATCAATTGAATGTACAATAAATACCGAAAAAAAATATAGTTATCGATAAATATAATTCATTTTAAGTTGAATTCAAAATCTCCAATTATTTTCAAGAAATACTACCTGGATTTAGATAAACTTAGTTGTAATTGTCATCCAACGTATAAATTTTTCACATTTTCGTACACAACAATTATCGATGACATTAGATGGCATGTTAAAGCTCAACCACGATTTTTTATTTGGTGTCGCCATACTGGCTCACATTTTTTCTCTCTCTCTCTTCCCTCAGCCTCATTTTTTTTTTCTAGACAACCATGTGGCATATATACAGAAGCATACTTGGTATTCACGTTTGAATTACATGTATTAATCAAAATTAATTAATTATACTAATATAATAAATTACCTTATCATATCGCTTATATTTCGGGGCCGAGGGACAGTCTTATCTCCTCTTGGTTGTCTAAGGGCATCATATTGTGAGTATATTGCTATTTGGACTCTATAGGTAATATCTAGTTTTTATTTAAAAAAGTAACCGGGTTGGAGCTCCGGAAAAGTTTAAGGGGATCAACAAACCGGACGAACTCCAGGAAACTGATATTTGTCAGATGGGTTAGTATCGGCTTATGGACACATTTGATTACATGGTTTCTTATTTGTTGCATCTTTCAAATTTTAACAATAAGTTCGCCTCAGTAGGCAGTTATTCCCCTTATATATATATAAATATATATATATATATATATATATATATATATATATATATATATATATAAATATATATATATATATATATATATATATATATATATATATATATATATATATATATATATCATGCACACTCAAATTAACCACTCTTTTCTCTTCAATCACTGCAACACTCAAATTAATCACCCTATACTCTTCAATCACTGCAACAGTAAGGATGGTGCAATTTATTCATTTCAAGTTGAAATCAAAATCTCCAATTATTTTCAATCCCAAACTCACCCACTCCTTTAATCTTAATTCTTATATGCATTTTTGTTAGTCGAAATATGGATACTGCTTGTTCTGTATATTTCAGGATATATTCATCAACGATCTTCACACCTGGCATGGCTGACATGTCAGAAACGTAATGAGTGCATGGCTTTTACAATATATTTGTGAAACATGGCATTTGAAACTGACCTTGACCTCTGCACCTCCCAGTGTCAAGGTCACATTGATTTGATGTTTTAAACTTTGAACTTGAGTCCTGCACCTCCTAGGATCAAGGTCACCGATGCATTTGTTGAACTTTGACCTTGAGTCTTTCCACTCCTAAGATCAAGGTCACCTGTTTTATATGACATGTTGTTCATACTTTTTAGGGCTTGCTAGTTGTATGGAGCCCTCATTTGACAATCGTAATTTGTGTTGTGAATATTGTTGTTTGTATTGAATATCAGCCGTGCCCTTAATCGCCAATAAACTTTATAACAAATATTTTCTGTATTCATTTGCAATCTCTGAGATAACTACAACTCATAATTTTAAAAGCTTTTTAGATTGCAATTAAATGAAGACAGATACATGGCTCTCAATGTGGACACGATCTTTCAGAGAGAAATATGCTAATCATAATTTTGTTATATACATTTTTTTTTTGGTTTTATATTGTCTTAATATTAGTTCAGAATGTTTTGTTAGCATTTGTAACATTATTTTAACATTATTCAAACTCATTCAGAAGTAAAGGATTGAGCCCCTCTTGCTTTCCTATCATATTCCTTGATCAAGTGATAAAACCAACTCAAATGTGAAATATATATAAGGATGCTTTACCATATATTTTGGTATTTATACAAAGACGAGTACTTACATAAAATGAAATCCATATATGAGTAGATATAACAAACTTTTTTAAAAATGAAATTTACCTGTTATACCTTATCCATTTCAGTTAAATCTTTTCTTGGAACCGCAAAAGACAATGCAGAAAGTACCATTTCTTGATTCAGTGTAAATGTTGATGTATATGAAAACATCGCTTTTGTTTTCTGTGGGTGCAACTGGTAATTATAAGTATTTCGAGAAGTTTGTATAAACACTCCACCATTTCTTATAAGTAACAAAGAATTATTATAACATGAAATTACCATGCTTAATAAGTGTATGGTGTGAGAAACCATTTTACAATCAAATCATATTGCAATCATGATCATCTCCGATAATGTAAAATTGATGAACTAAAATTAAAAATCAATCTTAAAATTATAGCATTTTGTTTTAAAGACATGATCATTATTTTACACATGAAGGTCAAGGTCAAGGGGTAAAAAATCATAACATGCATCGAAACATCTTGTCACAAGCAATGCACGTGTCAAATATATGAAAGCCCTTTCTTTTCCCAATCAAAAGTTATGACCAATTTAGAGTAATGCTTAAAATTTTGAAAAGTAGGTACAACTTCAAAATGAAGGTCAAAGGGTATTAAAACATCATAGTATGTTTGGAAAGATCTTATCACAGGCAATGCACATGCCAAATATGAAAGCCCTCTCTCTTCTCAATCAAAAGTTATAAGCAATGATAAAATTTTTGAAACGTAGGACAAACTTCAAGGCACTTGCTCCATGATCGGAAGGTCGTGTGTTTGAATCGCGGCCGCGACTGCGCAGTACAGTTAAGGTGACGAATGGAAATATCGGCGAATTTTTATATAGAAAATACATTCTTTACAAGGATGGGCGATTTTTTTTAGGACTTTACTATCATCAGACAAATGTAATATGGTTGAAAACTACATGTTGGGGACGATTAGATTTCTTACCTAGACTTGTGACGCAATGTGGCTGTCACGTGATTTTAGCAAATATAACTGCAGTATTGAGGTCATCTATAAATTCCAATATTGCAAGGGCATAACCACGTTAAAAATCTAAGTTTAATTTATAATAATTTTCAACACTCTTTGTATTTTGTGAAAAGTGCTGTGAACCTATATAGATTCTACTGTATGATTGCTAAAATTACGTTTGTTAGACCGTATGCTGAATATTTTGCTGGTCAAGTACATTAAATATAGATATAATTAATTCATTTGCAAGATTTCATAAGGTTCGCAGCACTTTTCAAATATCTTCATACCTCTTGAGTTTATGTGTACAAGCATGTCATAATTCATTGAGGGTATGCCCTTGCAATATATCGATTTATTATGACCCTTCTATTACCCTTCGATGAATCTGCATACAAATACGGCAGTATCGCTTGTCTAGGAAATGTACGGGAAGTATATGAATAAAATCATAAAATATACATCGCATCCAAGTTAATGGCCTCTTATATATTTGCAAATATATTTTATTAACTTACAAAGTACATTTTTTATTGTATAAAATATAACTTGATCCGCCTCTCACTGCATACAAACTGCGTCAATTTTTGCGATATGACGTCACATTGACAAGTGCATTGCGATCAGTGAATTGGCGGATCGCAGATTCTCGCTTAAGCCCCGCCCACCATGACGACGGTAACTATGAAGTGAAATGCCCGACATTCGATGTAAACAATATGGCGAATGCAGTACGATGGAATGACATTCCAGACGACTTTTCTATGTTTTATTTATTAAACACAATGTTCCTTTACCAGAAAAAAGAGTCGTGGCCTTTATGAAAGACGTTTACATTCATGCTGTCAATCTATATGCACACAAAAGCAATAAATCGTCAGATTATTTAAGCTCTTATTCCCGAAATCGGCGATAGTCAACATTGGACTTGGAATTTGCAGATGCATTATGCAGAAGATATTTGACGATGTACATTGCAGCGACAATGCTGGGTATGTCTACGGTAACTTTAAGTTATTAATATTTTTCTTGTTAGAACGTAAAAATTTATTATTCTTTAAAAAATATTAATTATAAAAGCACATGCATACGGACTGTTCCGACACCAATAAGTGAGCTTGGGCCTTTACAACCTCACTCGAAAAAGTTGTGTGATACATGATTTATTAAATGATCCTTTTCAGTAGTAGCATATTTGATGTATTTTATCATCTCTCTTTCTCTCGGCCAATTTTAACTTGAGGTTTAGGGTGCAAGCCCCATCTCAGCTCTGTGTAACTTCATCAGTTTATGATGAAATCAGACACCTAATAAACGCACAAATCAGATGCAAAAATCATTGAAGAAAAATAAACATTCATAAATGATTCATTTGATAAAATTATAATAACACACTAAAATTTTGCAGTTATCTTTAATATGTCATGACTATTAGTCAATAAATAATCAATGTAGGTAGTGAACTGATTTTGGTCCACAACACAAAGAATCACAGATATTTATTTTCCTTGGCAATATTTTAAATGCAGCTTTCTGTATCAGAAATAGCATGTTCTAAATGTACAGCTCAGGGATGTTGCTATTTTTCCAGTCTTACAAATAGACAGAAATAGGAATGATAATAAACAAGTTTAATGTTAAAATTTTGTCAAATTATTCCTTGTTGAGAATGATATGGCAGCTTTAACTTTTGATTGTTTTTTCATATGTTGGCACTAAAACAATAACATGACATCAAACCAGACTTTAAAATAATATCACATGTGATTAATGCTTAAGTTGTTAAAACTCAAAAATTAATTTGGAAAAGCTTTGTTCTCTTCAGCATTGAGTAATGCAATATCCTCAGCAGGGGGGATTACAACCTGCAAAATATATTGAACATTATGCAGTTTATTTGCTGTATCAAGGACAGTAAAACAAATGCATAGTTACTTAAATATTACATATATAATTATGTCAAATATTGCAATGCATTTTTCGGTCACAATTTTTTATCTCATAACATTACGATGATTAACTGTTTATATTTTCAGACACCCTTATTTTACCAATACCAAGACTGGAAACTGATGCAGTAGTGAAATGTGGAAATTATTTTTTCCAAAGGCCCTACCTATCCAAGTTCACCCTGAAAGCATTCAAACCCTGACACATGAATAAGCCCAATGAAACCAAGTGCAAGGAGGCTTCTCTAGAAAGGAGCTTTATTTTGCGATTTCATTACATACATTTATGCTTTAGAGTTTACTTAAAACATTTGAATTATTTATAAATGTTTAAGTGTTTACTAACAACATATAAATTATGAATGTTTTAGTTCAGACTGAGTCAAGTCCAACATTTTAAGCTAATCAAAAATGTAATGTACACATGTAATACATGTAGAAATATATTCAAACCAAGAAATGTAAACAGTATGTATACATGAACATCAGATAGGTTATTGTATTTTTTTTAATGTCACTACAATTCAGTGAAATAGAGAGATTTGTCATCAACTTATCTTTATTACATTTTTATACTAAAGCCATACATGACATGTATTCAGGTTTATCTTGCCTTGAAGTTAAATACCTATTTTTAATAGTACAGTCTACTTTTCAACTCAATAAATTTGATTTCAGTATAGTGAAGTTTTATTTACAACATCAGTTTTCAGGAATATTATGAACTGCATTTGGTACTGATGCTCATATAAACATATGACAATTACCAGAATATGTGGGTCATTGTTTTTCATAATTGATTCTGGTGCTTAGAACTTCTTCTGTAGCTGAGACATGTGATGTTGATCTCGTGGATGAATGTGATTTGCTGAGCACCTGCACATATCACCTTCCAGCAGTTTTATTGTGCTGATTCCTTCAAATTGAATACAGTGAAAGATTAACATAATTTTTCCTTAAATAAAAATTTTCAAAAATGGGAGAAATATACATTTAATGTATATTTATAATTTTGAATTGGTAGACATTGAAGTCATTGTTACAGTATTTACCATAAAATGCTATACATTTCATTACATGTAAATGTACTAGAACTTACATAACAGTACACATGTCCACAAAGATTTTCTGCTTTGGTGTAGCTTTCACAATCTTGATTCTCTTTTGGTAGGTTTTTTAGTTGGAGTTACTGATTCATATCTTACTGCAGGCACTGGATCAGAGTATTTATCAAATGGCTGTCCATCAACAAATGCTATAAGTAATAAAAAATTAACATATTTTAAAAAAGTAAATTTTATGTATCTGAAAATATTCTACACTTACAAATGTTACAATATTCTATGAAGAAGACTTAAGAAAACATTTATTTCAATGACATACGAGGTGTTGCTAGTTCAAAATAATGAAATAACAATAACATAATTAAGTGAATACAATGTACATAATAACTATTAATATTCTTATTATACATTTGAAATAACACAAATCTACCTGTATTCCTAATTAAATAGTTACACTGTACATGTACATATCTGTTAAGCTCTTGACAGCATTAGGGTATAAATGTGAAATGAGGGACATGTTAGCTGGATTTGCTCATAAGAATTTCATATTGAACTATAGCCTATTAATCACTTTTCTATCTGATGACACACATGCACATACGTGTCATACACAGGCCGGATATGCAGATCTATATATAAGCCTAATTTGGCACCTATTCAGAGCAGAAATACATATAACTTATCAATCTTCAAAGAGTGAATATATTTTAAACGTGCGATGACTGTAAACATGGAAGGATTAGCTATTTACCTTCGAACTTACGCTTGTTTTAACTAATTTGTTGAGCATATCTTCGTTTACAACTGTAGTTGACTGGAACCAACCATGCACACATCAGATTCGTAATATCACCTCGCTTTTCAAAGTCTCTCCGAGGTTTCAGAAAAGGACAAGCACTTTTCTTACTTGGGAATGATCGGGGCATCTTGTAAAAGTGTTGCAAATGTCCCAACAAAAACGTTTTATCATAATTGAGCGCTCGTAAACTTTCCGATGAAATGTCGACTTTTTCGCTGTTGTTGGGCAAAATGGCGGCGCGTCCTTAGCTTCAGAAGGTGTGTGTTAACCGAGCGTTCTGATTGGCTAATGTTCCCGTCAATCAAAAATCGGCGATCCGCCAATTGTTTATATACTGCTCTTTGGGATTTAACCAACGACAAACATACATGCAATAGTAAGTATTGATGTAGTTTAAAGCTATCCAACAGTTTGAAATAGCAAATCATTTCATTTTGTGGTAATTTGAAAAACATATATATTTGTGTGATATCATAGTAAGCATTTCCTGTAAAAATTAGGCCCCGCATCCTTATTGCAGCCTTAACTGTGCTGCGTGACCTAAGTGGATAAACGATAGGTATATGTAGCAACTGTTCCTTCGCCAAGCGCTCGGCACTTTGAAGTGAAAGTTGAGCGTCTTTCGGATGAGACCTTAAAAACCTAGACCCCGTGTCACGGTAGGCGTTGGCACGATAAAGAACCCTCACTGCTCAATAGCCCTGAGTGCCGAGTAAAGGTCTTAATTTGAAGCCCTTCACTGGTATATTAGAGAAATACCGACATCTTACGAACGAACGTAACTCGCCCTAACTTCCCGTATCTCGGTAGTTTTCCCGGGACCAGTTATTGCACCTAGTTTAAAATTAATAAATCGGAAAAATTAAGTATATGTGTATAATAGAACGGACAGTATTTCAATCACTTTGTAAATGATAATTTCTTCTGTCTAATTTTCTGTAATCACTTACAATGTAATTAAAAGCGTACAAACAGAAGAAAATACGCCAAAATACCTATGACGGGTTAGGAAACACATTTGTCATGCGTCAGTGGTTATATGTATACATGTATATATTAGTGTGCGCTGTGTTCATTTGGGGAAAGTTACGTTTTATAGCATGGATTGATTGATTGATTGTATATTGTTTAACGTCCCTCTCGAGAATTTTTCACTCATATGGAGGACGCCACCACTTGCCGGTGGAGAGCTGCAAATTTTGTCCTATACTCGGCACTTACGGCCATTGAGCAGTGAGGGATCTTATTCGTGCCAGCACCTACTGCGACACGGGACCTCGGTTTATACGGTCTCATCCGAAGGACCGGTCTCCACGTCCCACAGTGGGATTCGAACCCGCGACGTAAGGATCAAGTCCTTACTTCGCGACTCTAGAGCAGACACTCTAACCACTGCGCCACGCGGGCGACTATAGCATGGATGAAATCTAAACTCATACCCTGTATAAATCCATGCAAAGGCAACAAGTTACTAGGTGATGCGCTTATATAGTATCTTGTATTTAAAAGTGTACATTTATGTGTTTGTAAGAGAGAGAGAGGAGAGAGAGAGAGAGAGAGCACAATGGACAATAAGTGTTGTAATGAATTATACAGTGTAGTATTGTTTTCTAACGTTTCAGAAATCAACCATTAAAAATCAGAAAATAGTTGGCACTTCTCCGGAAAACGTAATATTTTTAAAGTGGTCGCACGTAGATGTTTGTGTACTTGGGGAGGGAGAGGGGGTCGAAGCTCAATTAATCGAATCAAATGTCCATTTTCAATACATTTAAGTAAATACATGGAATACTACGATTAAAAGTGGAATTGGGCAATGCATGTATATGCAATAATTTTTTTTTCCATACCGTATCTAGTAAAAGAAAAAGTAACTTCATAAAGAAAGAAGGGTAGGTTTTTCTTTATGTGAAATATCACTTCAAAGAAATAAAAAAGCATTCATATGATAGACAGTGTCTTCTTGGATGATGTTTTATGTTGCAATCTTCACTTAATTTATCTTTCGGCTGCCTTTCATGATATATGTTATATCTGTATAGATATGTGGATTATAAAAGCTGCAAATTATGCATTTTGGTAGGGTCACCGACGTTTTAAATGGGGGGGGGGGGGGCAGAGAAAAAAAATCAACTTACCTGAAAAAACCTGGCAAGCAAAAAAAACTTTCTTCTTTCGGTACGAATTTTTTTTCATACTTTACTACATTAGCCTTATTTGACTGTACTGCAACAAAAGGGGGGGGGGGGGGCAACAAGCCTTTCGATGAACATTTCGAACAATAAAAAGTAATGTGTGCAAAAGGTGGGGCAGACCCCTCTCATGCTTCATGTCAGTGGGTGCTGTATATTTATTAAATTTTCTTTGCACTCAAGCTATGTAGCATTATGTCATTGTTTGTTAAGCATGCATTATTCGTCAGAATATAAAATTACAAGATACACTGAATACGTGAAGGGTAACTTTGACCCCGCACTCAGAGTAATTTCGACCGAAGCTCTAATGTACAGAGAAAAAAAAACTATATTCGAAATTATGATTTGCGTCATCTTTAAGGAAAAAAAAAATCATAGATTGATTCAAGTATACTGACAAAAAGATACAGAACTGTAGTTCTCAAAATATGAATAATTTGAGGACATCATTCATTAGTCGAATTAGAAACATATAATTTTCGTCTTTAAAAGTCGGAGGGGTTGGGGGAGCCAGAGAAAAAAAATCAACTTACAAGAAAAAATCTGACAAGCAAAAACAAAAACAAAACAAAACAAAAACAAAAAAGTGGGTGGGGGTTTAAAGTCGAAAATCCTTCTTTCATTGGGGGGGGAGGGGGGTCCAACTTTTTTGGAACAAAATTTTCTTCATACATTATCATATAAATATTGGGTCGGTAGATAGGTAATAATTTTTTTTCCAGAAAATTTCAACATTCTTATTGATGGAGAAAGAAAATTCGGGAGAAAATATCCTTTCCTCAGGTTAAACAAGTTTTGAGTCGGGTCATTTTTACCCAGTCGGTGAGGGCAAAGAAACAATTTTTTAAAGATGGTCTAACCTAATTTGGCTGATACCAACGTGTCTGGAAATTACTTACCGAAGCAGCATTCATGTGTACAGGGGTTACTAAGGCCAATTTCTATTCAGCTGATTTGCATTGCATTTTAATTTGTAAAACCTGAATATTTTGAATGAAATGTGCATGAGTTTCAGTTGCAAAATCATTCTCATATATATCACGTCAGGAATAGCTATTGATTAATTTTCTACGCAGATATTGTCAGAGGTGATAATTCCTTGTAATGGCTAAGAAAACTATCAAAATAAAATTAAACCCGGCTTCAATATACATGCACATGTATTATAGCGATATCATGAATCCGTGGGAAAAAAGCCCGTTCGTAATTTTTTCGGTTGATAAGGCTTCTTCTTAGATACATACGATCCTTAGACGTAATTTTGCTCCAGTCTTTGCCCCCTCCCTCCCCCCTTCTCAGCTCTTTGATTTTTTTCATTAAATATTTCGGATTTCCAACGATTCGGCATGAGCATTACTGTAGAGTCCTAAATATACGCGAGGAATAAATTATCGCGTAATTACGCTAGAAGCACCACTCGCGAAATAAATTACTCGCTTTTATTTTTATGGTGCTTTACTGTATGTAAAATC
The DNA here is from genome assembly GCF_033153115.1 of Saccostrea echinata. NCBI lineage: Eukaryota > Metazoa > Mollusca > Bivalvia > Ostreida > Ostreidae > Saccostrea > Saccostrea echinata. The sequence goes on along the minus strand of NW_026889751.1, from coordinate 18,809,606 downwards.
TCTAGATACATCACCCATTCCCGAATTATTGTTCTCGCGATTTGACGCCCTTCGGCCATTTCGCGATATTGAGTACTCGCGTAAAATAAGGAATCTACTTAAGAGACATAATATGTTTAAAGAGACACTGTGACGGACAAACGGGAAAATTTACAGAAGTAAAATTTTTGCAAGACACATGCAAATTTAATTCAATTCTTGAAAGTATTACGTTTCAGAAAATTACAGGTTTCAGAACCTAAAAAATCTACTTTTGTGGAGAAAAATACAAGTAAAAATAATTTTAGTTTGCCCCAACACGAAAAAGAAAACTTAAAAGAAACACATGATATTGACTCACTATGTAACTTTAAATGCACCTCTGCTGCATCAAAATTGGCACCGTATATGATTTACATGTACAAAGTTTAGCCAGTAGTGTGAACAAAAAGGACATTGTTTTATGTTTATTTTTTTAACTCTCCCTCGCCCTCTTTTTCGTGAGACAGAATCTTAGACTTCATGCTTCAAAATGAGACATTTTTCATTTTCCTTTTACATGTGTATTTCCCTTTTCGAAACCCCTTTGCTCGTTTAAATGTCCATTGAAAAGTATTGTAGCGTCACGGTAGCGACTACGACGAGAAGTAGTTTTGAGGTATCCTGCGGGGATTTTATCTTTTGAAATCGCAATAACATTGAAGAGTTTAATAATGCAAATGTGAGTACAATGAACGATCCCCTTTTTTGGTTACGTTCGTTCGTAAGATGTCGGTATTTCTCTAATATGACATAAAACAACATTCAATCAATATAACTTCAAGGGACCGTGACGGTAGCTCAGTCGGTAGAGCGCTCGCTTAGTGATTGGAAGGTCGTGAGTTCGAATTTCGGCCGCGACTGACCTATGTCGATAAACTTGTGTGGGTCCTTCGGATGAGACGTTAAAAACCGAGGCCCCGTGTCGCGGCAGGCGTTGGCACGATAGACAAAGATCCCTCACTGCTCAATGACCTGAGTGCCGAGTAAAGGTCTAGATCTGCAGCCTTTCACCGGTATATGGTGACGTTTCTAAATGAGTGAAAAGTTCTCGAATGGGACGTAAAACAATAATCAATCGATAAATCAATCAACCTTGAAGGTCACGGAATCAAAATTCGTAGTATATTGGAAAGGTCTTGTCACAGGTTATGTAGATGTGAGATATGAAAGCCCTATCACTTTCCATTCAAAAGTTATGACCAAGGTCAAAGTTTTTGTGACAGACTGACAGACAGATAGACGAGCAGACAAATGAGATTTAATGTCTCCTGGCTTTCGCGAAAGCGGGGGACAATAAGGTAGCAACTATCCCTTGGCCAGGAGCTCAGCGAGTTAATGTTGCGGGTCCTTCGGATGAGACCTTAACAAGGATGCCCTGGTAAAAATCCCTCACTGCTCAATGGCCCTAAGCGTCAAGTAAAGTGATATTTGCGTCTCCGTCTGCTGTACTGTACTTCTGTACTGTACATGAATATGAAGTAAGGTTAATCTTCTTAATGAGATTCGGTCACGATGTCTAGAGGTAGGGCGTTTGCTTCGTGATCGGGAAGTTTATGTTCGATTCTCCTTCGTCGCGCCGCGTCAAACCTTTGGCCTAAACATAGCTAGCTATATAGTGACTGTTTCTTCGCCAAGCGCCCAGCTTTAGATGTGAAAGTCACGGGTCTTTCGGATGAGACTTTAAACACCGAAGTCCCGTGACACGATAAAGAGCCCTCACTGCTCAATGGCCTGAATGCTAAGTATAATTCTAAATTTGAAGCCCTTCACCGGCATACGCTTACGGCTCTTTATGAGTGCAAAATTCTCGATTGGGACGTTAAACCGCATACAAGTAATCAATCAATCTCATGAAAAGTTAATAATTTCTTTAGTTTATTCCATTCATTTGATTGACGCCCTTCTCTCCTAAGTGTGATGACGTGTCGAGTATAAAGATACTGCATGGTCCATTATCGTGTTGGTGCCTCATTTCCCGATCAAAAAAAAAATGCATTATAAACACACCTGAAAATTATTTGGTCCTTAAAAAGTGTAGGGGTGCCATACGTTCTAGTGTTTTGTAAACCAGTCAAAATACAATTCTTTTCAGATTGATTGTTGAGATAAATTAAATGAAAATTTTCTTTATCGTTCTGAAAAGGAAGAATATTGGAGAAATTGAATTAAGCTAAATGGGCAATTTTTTTTCAAAAATATAAAGTCTTACAATGCCAATGCTGAAATGTAATAATGCATTCTTAGATAGACGATAGAAACTGGGGAGTGTGATGATTTAAGTGGCATAGAAACTAAATGGAAAGCAAATTATAGAGAACAAGCTCTAAGTCGATCTATACTTTACAAAATAGAAACATTATACTGACATACATGTATACTGTAAAAGTGGAAACTTTGACGATGAGGAAAGGTTGACAAAAGAAGGAATTTCTAATGATCGTCAACTTTCAGGGTAAGAAGAATAATTCCAAAGCAAAATACATCTTAGGAAAACTATCTATTGCATGCTAATAATAAGCATGCAAGGATGCCTCTTCCACGGTTTTCCCAGGTCAAGGATTCCTCCTTCTCTCGCTCTTGAGCAACAGAACTTCATCTATCAATTTATTTCGTTTTAGTTACTTAACTATGTGGATTCATCTCGTAACAAACATTTTCCAAATGTTGTTCAGTATGCACTTCCACACTTTCGGTTGTTAAAATCGCCCAAATCTTTGCCAGCCAAATACATCTCAAACAGACACGTTTATCTTTATAGATATTTCATTTGCATTTAGTTTTCCTTTTTCTGTCTTCAGTCAAGATTCATATACATTGAATATTTTCCCTTATTATACCTGTACGGATTTTTCACTATATAAGAGTAAATCGATATATTTTGCTGATTCCCTGAAAATCAACGTAAAAAGACGGATTCCCTGCAAAAAGGTGCGTCGCTTTGAGGAACTAATACATACCTATTCGGAACACCTAGCCATTCCTTTTAATCATACGAAAAGTACCGATATGTTCCAAATAAAATCATGAATATTCATAAAGCAGCTCTGTTAATATTACATATAGGGAGGCGGGGCCTAATTCATACCGGAAATGAGTACGCATAACTTATTGTGGCGTCAACAAGCATAGTTAAATATGTGCACTAAGAGCACTTGACGGATCCCTCAACTTTATCACGGTATAAATAAAATTGTTTATAAAATACATTTAAAAAGAATGGTGCTTGCAGTTGCATGTATTAAATATAGACCATTGATTCAAATACAATGAAAGAACTTCTGTTAAATTTATTTATTTTATCTACATTCTGAGTTTCCATTACACCTTATATATGTAATTGCCCTCCGTGTAAAATAGAAAAATTTAGCAGTTACGGATTTTAAAAATAGTCTAATTTTAGTTTGGTATACTTATGGTATATCATTGAGGGAGTCAATAGGATTCCAGTTCCCCTCGAGCAAAGCTATTTCCCGGGGCTGCGCCTCGGAAAATAGACTTGCTCTTGGGGAACTGGAATCTTGTTGACTCCCTCAGTGATATACTTTAACTGTATATTAAAACCTGTCAACTGTTTCTATAAATGAAATTCTATGTGAATATATTGCATTGGTATCTGGTAAACGGAGTCTTTATATTCATATTGACAAATCGTATCGTATAGTATTTTTTGCATTTTTTATGAGACAATTCAAATGCTGTTAACATTTAAGGATGTATTGTTTTATTCTAGTTTTGAAAGATTCGCATTCTCGAAAAAATGATATTCATTATTCATGCCTAAAATAAATAAAAACTAGCATTCCTTGGAGCTGGAATGCCAGATTATCACTTATGAATCTTACAAGACGTTTCATGCATTGGAAAATCACTCACTTTCAATGGAGAAAGGGTGGGAATTTGTTACCTCCACGTTATTTAGACAGGCTTTACATTCGTTTCGTATAGCTTAGGAATTGCAGCCAAACAAAGTACACCAGAACGATACGTAGACTAATTCCAATCAGTCAAAAAAAATGTACACAATCGCATACGAGAGCATGTTATTCGTCCACGACGTCCAGCTGGATGACCTACTGTTGCAAGTTCACCTGTGTAAGCAATATTTCCTGTCTGGATGATGTATTATAGGGTTATTGAACTAATATTTGGTATATATTGGTACGGGTTGGCTGTACAAATGCACAAGCTTGCCAATATTCACCAATATAAGTTCAATTACTCTTTTATTATAAAGCTAAAACATCTCCCATTGGTTTATATTTATTATTTCAACTAAATAATCACATCAATAAGCATTTTCAGTATCGGTATTTAAATTAACGTCTGTAGTGTTAGTGTTTAATGTCGCATCATTCCAACGACCCTACCAAGCGTTATGATCTGCTTATTGAGGTATTATTGAGGCTAATACGTACAAACCTATTTATGTTCCTTAGTTCTCCTGCCAAACGACTGAGCTCGTTTTTTGTTAAAAGCAGGCAAAAACAAATAACATCATGTAGAAGTGAAATATGTCATTTATGAAAGTAAATGACGAAAGAAGTAAAACACAGTTAACAAAGTGGGGGTCAGAAAAAGGGGACTCAAACATCTTAGGCAAAATACTGCACAATCTGACCCCCAGCACCATAATGACATTGTAACATGATGTACATAGGAAAAAAGGGGGGTCAACCAGACTAGAATAAGAATTCAAACCCTGTAATCTTTCACAAGGTACAGTATATATGTATTTCAAGTTGACCCCCTTATAAACATCATAAGATTCAAAATACATATACAAAATGCCCTAAACTGCTGCCTGCCATCAAAAAAGGTGGGTAAAACAAAATAACAAACAGCCACAATCCAATCAGAGATTGGATCCACCCACACAAAGGCGACTTGGCAGGAGACGCAAAAATTCCACAACAGGATGATTCATATAAAGGCATTTAAACATCTTTAAAATATTAATATAAAAAAGACAATACAATAGTCATTTTTAAACAAGAAAAAGAAACACATACAATATGACTGCGTGAAAACAATATTTTCTGACAGAAATCAGATGGCAATACAAAAGACAAATACATGAAATAGTTTGAAAAAAGTATACAAAACTTGTGACTGTAGTCAAATACTTACCAGTCAGCAAAATGGGAATAATAATCATGAACACTGACCTTGTTGACGGCAGACAACTTCTGACCAGTCAACAAAGGTGTCAAACATACACCATGCTGCATAAAAATGTGCCTCTTGACTGCAGACAACTTCTGACCAGTAAACAAAGGTGTCAAACATACACCATGCTGCATAAAAATGTGCCTCTTAACTGCAGACAACTTCTGACCAGTCAAGAGGAACAATAGATTACCAAGCTGAGGTTTTAAATTTGTGAGGAATTGTACAAGAAGGAACCAACAGACAACTTCTGGCTTGGTTCCTGCTACACAAGGTGTTTTCCTTTTGCATAATTTAAATTTGTAATTATTTATTGTATCCCACAGTGAGCAGGTCCATTCTTATGGTTAAAAATTTTGTACCTGATTAACAAACATCAACTAGACTTGTCAATATTATGAGTTTGGGCTTGCTTGCAAGTTAAGTACTAAGGGTTCATGGTGCTTATCTCACATACTAATTTGAATTCCTAATATTGAAGATTATCTGTGTTTAAATGCTATGTCTTCCCTTTGTAAAACTTTACTCCTACACTTTGAAGATTTGATTGTAAGGTCCCCTAACCTTAGAAGTGCATGGGAAGCCATCAGAAAAATAGTATGCAGTGAAGTTTGACTGTGTGGTCAAGTGTATCTACTGATTTCTGAAGAATAGGGACAGTTATTGGTAAACACGTATCTTCTCTTGGGTATTATGTTTGAAAGCTGTTAGAGTTTAAATCCACAAATTATTGAGTTGGGTCTGAAATATTACATATTTTATTCACTTAACTGATAGCAGACATGTGAGACATGATTTGGGGAGTAGTTATTGGAAAGTGAAACACCAATGAGGTTATACATATCGGTTACTGATACTGGAAGTAAAAGTGCTCAATTCCACTGAAAATTGTGGGAAATCTTGTTTTATTCTAACAAACTAGTTTCATGAGTGTTTTCTCCTTGCATGCATAAGCATGTTTATATTATTATTGTAAATTATCAGATTTTTTTATCAGCATGGTAAAGCCCCAAAATCGTTAATACTTAACACAATTGGGAACATCTCTTTAATTGCTATTTGTTGACGAGACATGATTTTGATTTGTATCCGAACCCAGGGCAAACCAGTTTCTACCTAAAATACCTGCACACCTAATAAACCTGAAGCATCTGTAAAAAGCAATTCCCTTTCAGCCTAGACCCAAATATCTGGTAAGATGACTGATACCCATTGAAGTTATCTCAAAGTGAGCCTACATATTTAAGTCAGCTCCTGTCTCTCAGAGATTTGAAAAATGGGGTTGGGTGATTCAATTAGTTAAATAAATGAGGCGACACAAGAAAACCCTCCCAGGGACAACTACAAGACATGTATAATTTAGAAGCCCAATTAAAGATTGATCTTGAAGCTTTATATTCCTTCTTAGCTTTTTGTAATTTTTGTCTTACTTTCACCAGTTTAGCCCGTGGCAATCTACAACCATTTCAAGCAAGTCAACTTCAGTGCCATGGTAGTAGTTGGACTTTCTCTTCGGGTATACCAAGGTTTACTGAATCATATTTTGGGAAGGAGAAATCATGAATTACCCTATACATGTACTTTGTTAGGTCCGACTTTGGAACAACTCCAAGAGGAAAGATGAAATTTACAAAAAGTGTGTCATTGAAAGGGCCTGTAATTCTACCCTTTTCTTTCCCTGTCCTTAAAAAATATCAATGATCCTTGGATGACCTAAAGTCTTCTTTGATTTCTAGAAAGTTATGTTTTAGGTGGTTTAGTACAACCCAGCATAAAAGCCTGTAAAGATCCCTCTGAAATTACTTTCAATTTCTCTTGATCATAGCCTTGAATTATACAAATGAGACTCTTTATCCTGACTGGAGTTGGTATTTAGATTAGAGTTTGTTTTGAATATGGGGGGGACATCTGAACTTGTCCTTTGTTGCCTTTGCACTGCATGCAGCTATGTCAGAATTGACAAGGGTTGCGATGTGCAATGTTCCCCTTTGCTAAACTTAAAACAGTATCTGACTCAGAATGACAGAATTAGTGTGGTCTTGTTTTGATATGATTTAGGCAAAGTTAAAGTTTTTAGTCTTATTTCTTGGACTGGAATATGCCATGGTGCAACAATGCATTTGCTTAGATTGCTGAAATGTTCATCGTACGCCCTAATGGCATTGTTCCCCAGTAAAAGATGAATCTCCCTAACAATGTGGCATTACTTAAAGAGATATGGTGCATCTTAGGACAACTTTTTATGTTCATATATCATGTATATGTGAATATTAATAATGCATCAGCCCATTGAGTTATGGTGATAGGAATTTAAAATTTTGGGCCCTGCTGAATATCTATAACCCTGTTTCAATAGACCTTGATAAAAGTTTGTCTCATGCACTTAGGAAAGACATGAAGTCTATAAAATCATTATTACAAATTTAGGATATAGTTTTTACAGAAACTATTGAACCCAGTGGAAAACCATCTGTTCGTGATATTATCTTACTCAGTGGACTTGTGGATAGAGCAGTCCCAAGAAAAAATAGACCAAAATATCATCCAAACTTGAAGTGGCTGTTGGCACACTACTTTGAGATGTTGAGGCAATGTCCTTAGTAATGGGCATTTGTTTGTCCACCGTTGTGTTGTCTGTGCGGGCATTACTGATTTCTTTCTGTTATTTCGATATGGCCAATATAGCTTCTGCAAGTGTTACCCAGTTTGGATGGTGTCTGTTTCTAGTTTGGTGGCATGGTTAAACTCTGGAAAAAATTAAATTGTTAACTACTATACAGTACATGAAAATTTATCTTTTCTAGACCAAGTGCTCTGATCCAAATCAACATATTTTGCCATGTTCTATGCAATTAAACATACATGGTAGATTCTGAGACAATGACATAATAAATTTACTTTGGGTATTGCACAAGTGCAATACATCAACAGGGAAGGACAGGTTGTGTAAATTCCAACAAGAGAATATGTCTACATATGTGTAGTATAAATTATTCTCATTATGTCATTAAATTTCCAAGAAAAGAAAGCAAATGTGCATGCTTGAGCATTCTAGTTATATATTTATATAAGTATTATATATAAATTGAATAACTTGTGCGTGTAATTCAGGAGGAACATGACAATGCAAAATATGCATATTATTCAGTACACACTTCTTCATAATTTATTTAGGATACCTATGGTCCTGAATCCACTTAAGAAAAAAGTGCATATGGTCATTCATGAGTCAACAAAATACATTTGCATATAGTCCTGCACAAGTCAACAAAATACATGTGTATATGGTCCTACACAAGTCAACAAAAATGCATGTCATTATGCAATACCATGCAAGTCCTGCACAACTCATTAAATATATGTGCATATGGTCCTGCACAAGTCAACAAACACATGTGCACATGGTCCTGCACAAATCAACAAAACACAAGTGCATATGGTCTTGCACAAGTCAACAAAATACATGACATTGTGTATATGGTCCTACACAAGTCAACAAAATATATGTGCATATGGTCCTGCACAAGTCAACAAAACACATGACATTGTGTATATGGTCCCACACAAGTCAACAAAATATATGTGCATATGGTCCTGCACAAGTCAACAAAATACATGACATTGTGTATATGGTCCCACACAAGTCAACAAAATATATGTGCATATGGTCCTGCACAAGTCAACAAAATACATGACATTGTGTATATGGTCCTACACAAGTCAACAAAATATATGTGCATGTGGTCCTGCACAAGTCAACAAAATACATGACATTGTGTATATGGTCCTACACAAGTCAACAACATATATGTGCATATGGACCTGCATGAGTCAACAAAATATGTGTGAATATGGTCCTACATGAGTCAACAAAATACATGTGCATATGGTTCTGCAAAAGTCAACAAAAACAAAATATATGTGCATAAGGTCCTGCATGAGTCAACAACATACATGTGCATATGGTCCTGCACAAGTCACTTAGTCAACAAAAAACATGTGCATATGGACATTATAGTCCTATATGAGACAACAAAATACATATGCATCTAGTTCTGCACAAGTCAACGAAATGCATGTGCATATAGTCCTTCACGAGTCAACAAATTTAATACATGTGCATATGGTCTTTCACAAGTCAACAAAATACATGTGCATATGGTTCTGCATGAGTCAACAAATGTGCATATGGTCTTGCACAAATCAACAAAATAAATGTGAATATGGTCCTGCACAAGTCACAAAATACATGTGTATATCAGTGGTATATGGTCCTGCACAGTACACATAAGTAGTGTATGTGGTCCTCTATACTAATTCTCATGTAAATAAGTCACCTCATACATATGGTTGTGCACCCACACCAACAATACTACACAAGCATTAAATTATGTAAATCATTCTGCATATATATATATATATATATATATATATATATATATATATATATATATATATATATATACCTGTACAAGCTGTGCATATGGTCCTGCACAGTTAACGTTATAAGTGTATACGTGGTCCTACACTACTCCTTAATTCAATAATTGAAAATTCAAATCATACATAACAATATTTGTGTACCCATACTGGCAATACTACACAAACATTACATAAGGCAACTAACTCGGCACCAAATTATTAGCTCGGTTAGCAATGGATAGTAAAATTGAGTAAGTTCCTTCATTGTTCAAACACTTACAAAGGAAAGCAGGATTTGTTACCAATTATAACACTCTTTACTGGTAAAATAGTGCAAAATTATCAAGGAAGTAAGAAACCAAAAAAACTCGAGCCTTTAATTATGAGCTAGTTGTCTTAATTTTTAATGGATTACACATGACTTCAAAAGAAGTACTATTATACTGGCCTGTCTTATGCTGGAAGTGCAGGACTGCCGAGTGAATACTAAACCAGAATCGATGGAGATCTCACAACTTGTAAAAAAGTGAACACTGCCGAGCTTTTTATAATCACTCATCAAGATATGGTTTATGAAGACGACTTTGACATTGAAGTCCTCTGAAGAAGCCAAAGGTTTCCGCTTTAACAAACAGTTTTTTATTCCCCGGCCCAGGTGAATGTAAGAAGCTAAACTGTCTTGTGATATTTTGGATGGACAGCGTAGGGAAATGTCGTTTTCACATAAATGCACATAGCACATACATCATGTACATGTGGTGGTACCTCAAAGTTAAGCAGATCGCCAAATAGACGAATGTTTCTTCATTTTACACCATCGCAGGCACTATAACTGGTACTGTTATTGATCGTTTACCAAATTCACTTCAAATGTCCATATAATTCCCAAGACCACTCGTAAAATGTTTTGTGACTACTCTATAATGCCCGGATGTAAACCTTACAAGTTGGGATGATTTCGTAACGAAACACAAAACTCACTTTACAGACGTTTTTCTGCAACTAACAAGCTGATCACATAGTCCAAAATATTCAAAACGATATAACAACAAAAACTGTAAGGATAATCTCTGGGAAATATGGTATTAATTCGAAAAATTCAGCAGTTCAATAAACGTTACTTTCTCTTTTTGGTAAACAGATCAATAATGATCACGTGATGGAAAAGAGCTTTGCTGATTGGTTGAACCCATATTAGGGTAAGGGAAAAGGGTAAAACTAGTTAAATAAATTGAACAGTTTAGCTGCTTAGTATAAAACTAGGTACAATACAAACATTGTTATATAATAAAATTATTATACTAGAACATGTCACATAAATGAAATTATTTGCAACAAGCATTCTGAGAGTATTGCATTAGCAATACTAGTCCCCTACCGGCAAGTGTAATCTGGTTCCGTTCCCGTTAAGAACTGAAAATGCCATAATTCCGTCAAAAATTAATGAAGCGGGACGAAATGCAAACTTGATCTATAACTAATCAAGGTAAAGCCACATACCAAAAATCAGCTCAATATCTACAAGCGTTTAGAAGAAAATTGCGGAAAACCCGTAAAAATTGAAAAGGCCGTAATTCCGTCAAAAATCAATGAAGCGGAACGAAATGCAAACTTGATCTGTAACTCATCAAGATACACTCACATACCAAAATTCAGCTCAATATCTGCAAGCGTTTAGGAAAAAAGTGCGGAAAACCAAGTGGGACAGACTGACAGACAGACAGAGGGACAGACAGACAGACGGACAGACAGACGGACGGACAGACGGACGGACAGACTCAGAGGAAACCTATAGTCCCCTCCGGTTTCACCGGTAGGGGACTAATAATTACTATTTGATGAATAATTTCAATTTGGCGTAAAAATAAACATATCTTACCTAGCTGCCACTATCTATCATAAATTTGTCTTTGAGAGGTTGACCAGACAACATTTTTTGTTTACAACGGGGCGTTTAATATTGAACGCTCGTATTCGGAATTTTTCGGGCATATAATATACTCATATATATACGTAATACAAACTCAGCGTTCAACAAAACGCCAAGATATTGAACGCGAAAATTTTCTAGACTTTAAATAGTTCTTTTTATTTTTACTTACTATTTAGCAGCTATATAATAAGATAAAATTATTGTACCTTCAAAAATGTAAACGATATATACTTCCAATATGAATTGCAGCACTCTTTACAAAGAGTTTTCAACAACTGTTATGATTAAAAGATGTATGGTTTAATAGATGAGGTTGTGCTTTAAAGGTGCTTTACTTAAATAGCATTACATTTTCTGATATCCATGAATGTGTAGGGCGCTGCAATATATAGAATGGAACCTTTAAGTGGTTCTTTTAGGATGAGAGTGAGTATAAATGTCTTTGGTCAAAAAATTATTATTAAGATGTAGATATTTATAATAAAAATAATCATATGTCGATTGTTTTTGTCTTTATCAAGGATACGTTTTATTACATACTTTATCATGAATATCAAAGTTACGCGCATTTCTAAAAAAATTTACTTCTCTTTCCTGTTAAAAAATTATTTTCCTATCCTTTTCTTTAATATAAATGTCTATTGAGAACATTCTTTCGTTCTGTTTATTCTTTAGTTGTTTAACCCGTACGAGTACAGGGTTTACTCTTTCGATTTCATATGTATACGCTTTTAAATGTTTCTTTCAATTCCCTGTGTTTTTAGCGCGCCTATAGTATCGAAAATTACAATAAAGATATAAAATCTGTTGCCATTTCGAGCCTTTCATTTTTTTTTCTTTTTCCAAGTTCGATATCACTTGTCTTCGTTGTCATTTTCTTGACGAATCGGATATCATTATTTCTTTAAAAGATTTTTTTTCTTTTTGTATAAGAAATCAAACAGCAAAAACAAACATCTGAAAGTGTATGAATTATTCATTCTTTATTAATTTGATATCTGTTGTTTCTCTACTCTCAAGGTTGATTTGAATTCTCTTGGCCATGACAACCCTGTAACTGAAAAGAAGTACACATAAATATTTTTTTTTTCAAAATAACAGTTGTCAAGAAGATTATAACATTGAAGACAAAGTGATGCACATTAAAACTGCAACATTTTACATAATGTACTTGATGTGATATTCATTATTAATAGCTTATTAAATCCGTTTATAATTATATTGATCACATATATCAGATACAAGACGATATTCATATCGTTCGACAATTAACCAATTAACCGGACACTTACATTAATTTCTACGTATGATGAACTTATCTGAAAACACTTACTTAGTTCCATTTAAGGAAACAATCACAGTGGATTTTGACTGTCTTTTAAAACATTCATTAATTCTTTGATTTATTTTCCTTGGATACGGAATCCATTTTCCGTTTGAATCTCTCCACATCCACTGGTCACTTTGTAAAGCAGTGTCATTCAATCCGTCAACCTCTAAGTCTGACAGGGGATCAGGCACTCTGTCATTCTTAAAATAGTGTCCTTTGAGAGTCTTTAAATGAAATGAGGATGATAAAGTGTTTTCAAAGCTTGGTGTGTCCCAATTCTTCTCAATTTTTAGGAAACCTGAAAAATTATTTCAAAAAAAAAAAAAAAAATAGCTGAATAAGATGCAATTTATATCATTAAATTCATACTTATTAATCCTAAATTTGAATTTACTTTTTGTGGGGGTTGGAAGGTTATCGGAAACATCAGTTCGAATTTGTTCTTCATTCAATTGGATTCCATCCGATAATAAAGGGTCGCTGTGAAAATATTTAAAAAAAAAAAAAAACAAAATCAATCATTCAAGGTTTAATTAATTTAAGAACGATGCTTTCTGTACAGTAAATTCAACAGTGCAAGATACAAATGGCAAAATGTGCTGATTTCATGTACTGCAGCAGATACCAGTAGTTCATTTTTTAAAGAAAACTTCTAATTAGGTACCAGGTATATGTCATTACCATACAAAAATATCAAATTTCCCGTGCTGGCCAAATCTGTAGTCACATTTTTCGCCGTTTGACCATCGCACCTGTAACAGAACAAACAGAAAAAAAAAAATTCCTATTGTTTTCATCTTAATCTTTCCCTTACAAAATTTACTATAGTTAAGTATAGTTTACCATTTTTTAAGTAAAGTAATTACTTTGATACTCTGACTTACTATGAAACTTTACTCCAGAATTTTTTTTTTTTTTTTTTTTTTTTTTTTTTTTTTTTTTTTGAGATTGTGATTCTTAAAATCCCCTAAGTTCAATGCTAATGATGTAACGTTTGGAAATATATAAGAAATATTTCCATTTCATGTCAAAATATGTGCATGTATGAATTGGAAAACATAAAGTGTAACAATCTGAAATCATAGGAAAAAAAACTTTGATTTACTGCAGTTAATACTTTGATGCTGTAGTAAACTATAGTTAACTATCATAAAGTATATTTAACTCTAGTTTATTTTTGTTAGGGTTGGCTTTAATATGAGTAAAACGAACTTTTTTCCTTCTCGATGTAAAGGGGAACTCACATGAACCCTTCCCGTTTTTCTGACTCTGTAAACAGTTCCTACACTTCCTTCACCACCATCTTGATCTCCCCATTCCCAATCAGGACCTAAGAATGGAAATAATAACATTAAACCAAAAGAATCTCAATTTGATTTAAAACGTATCAGTAGGCAACGTACTGACACAGAGGATTTTTTAAAAATTTAAACCAATAATTTAAAGCTATATATGGCGTATCTGAGCTAAAAAATAAAATCATGATATGGAGTGTAGATAAACATGACATATGTCATTTACATTCAGCTTAAAACTTTCACCGATTTTGAACTTGAATAACCTCATGTTTCCATATTTAAATTGACTTTAAACTGTGTCTGTTATTAAAATGCGGAGTCGGTAAATAAATCGGTTATTGTTATAAATTTCTAATATCTTTGAAACGTGATTGATTTAAATTGTGTCTTTTACAGGAAAGTCCTATCGTTATATAAAGTAATAAAACAAATAGAAATATCCTTTTTATTTTAGTTAGTCTGAACTTATAAAAATACGCCATATATCACTTTAATATATATAATTTTTTCATAACTTTTACCTCTGGTGACTAAACAGCCAGGTGCAATAAGTTCAGTATCTAGAATTCTTGGTTCATTGCAGACAGAAACTTCATTTATATTCCTAGCAATATCGTGACAATAGTAGTTCTTTTCACCAGTATCCCACTCAACCATCAATCGACCTTCAAAAAAAAAACAAAAAAAAACCCATACACATACAAGCATATTTTGTAAAATAAATATGAAGAAACACCGAGTTACTGATTTCATTTCGATATTAATTATGAAGACCTTGGATTATCAATAATTTAAAAGAAGGTTTCATAAAGGGATTTGTTTGTGCCCTCCCGGTGATAAAATTTATGCCTCCTACCATCCAATGAATGTCCAATAACAGTGCCGGGACCATTGCTATCTTGGTCACCCCAGCGCCAATGTGGTCCCCTTTTAACTCTTGTGCCAAGACATGGTAGCAGAGGGTTTCTCTCGTGATAATAACCATCTTCATTATCATCTTCATATTCAGCAAAGATCTCGAAAATTGAGACGTAAGCAGATCTTTTCGTGCAAATATCCAATATATCGTCCTGTATGCCATAAATTATTTGATTGCATTAATTTGCAAATAGAATTTAAATAAAGATAAAAACATTCAAGATATGTTTTCTGTATTCTATTCAAAGTTATTTTAAGAAACTTAATCAATTCGGCATACACAGTGATATGAAGAATCGTTTTTACTGTGATACTTTATTTCGATTGGATAAGAATAAGAACTATCACTGATATTAATTTTATGTTGTCCTTGATGATTGTATTTGCGTCACCTTATCCAGCTCCGATAAAATCATATCAGGTGAAGCGGAAGCCAGAAGAGTGAGCACAGTTTCCCTATCCTCATCTCCATTCTTCATTGACGTCGATATTAATGCCGCGGTTCTCTAGAAATCAATTTTCAACTTGATAAAAGTAAAAAAAAAAATTTATACTCACTGAATTTTGTTTTTTTTTTTTTCTCATGAAAACCTGTTGACGTTAACAATAATCTAGTTAAAACCAGATTTTAAAGCTTTTTATTTGAAGATTCTTTAAGAAGGATGTTCGTCCGTCAATGTAACATACGGGCCAATAATACAATATTTAACGAACTCTCAATCATTTTATGGGAATACTTTATATAGATATAAAATGATCAATAAGATGTCTTTCTGCATTTGTTAATACTGGTGTTTGACTCTTGCAGTCATCGCATAAAACAATACATTTACGCGAGGAATGTATATTACTGCAATGTCGCAACCATTATCCCTGCATTATTCTTGTTTGAATTATTTCCCCTATACTGTAATGCAGATAACCAATTACTTTAGTGACTTGTATCTTTAAAGAGTTTAATTTAAAAAATGTGTTTAACATAGAAAAAAGATTACCATATTCTTTGTGTATTTTCCAAGTTGTCTAGCTTCATGGGGATAGACTACTTTGCCTCCTCTTGAACAAGCAGAAATAAACTCTAAAAATGACTATAACAATGCTTGAAATGAGTAATACATGAAATTCCATTCCTGTTTGTAATCAGTAGCAATTTTTCAATAGAAGTATTTCATAGTGTAAAAATATTTATCACGTTTACTCCTTTATACCGAAAATATCGGTTATATGATATTGTTTTCAAGTCACAAGGTTGTGACGTCACAATGTAATTTGCAAAAAAGTGATGAAGTCAAAAAAAGTGGACTCATGTCTAAAAGCATTAAAAAATGTGATACATAAAAAGTATGTATGAAACATGTGATAGAAAAATGTCCATGGTACGAGGTTAGAGATGATTTTTTTAAATCTAACTCTTAATCGCCAAGCCCGGGGATAAGATTACACAATTCCTTGAATAAAAAAGATGATCTGTCAATAAACCAGGGGAGATCGATTACGCATTTTAAGAGGGGGTAAAATTGAACGTCAAAGTAATAAATAGAGATACTTGACTACCTTCTACAAATTTTCTTTTTATCAACTTAAATATACAACTCCTACTGAAATTGCAAACTATCATTTTTGTGCAATCTAATGTACATCACCTTTGAAGGTTCTCATGTTTTAATTATTACAAGGGTTGTTCGGTATGTAATGTGCATCGTCCGATATCTCAAAAACATTAGACTCAAATAGTGAAATGAACATTACATATCTTCAAAATATTCTCACTTTGAAATACATAATTTCAATCTCTGAATCCATTTCTGAAATGCCTCACAGTACGCTGATTTAGGTAAACCTCTGAGGCTTTGACTGATGGCTGAGCCAAGGGCTTGTGAGGACCTGTCACGATAACCAGATACGAACTTTTTAAGTTTTTGGAAAAAGGCAAAATTCGAACGGGGCAAGATATGGAGAGTATGATGGGTGTGACAAGACAGTAACCTTCTCCGATTTCAAAAATTGCTTCACAAGCTCAGATGTATGCAATGGAGCATTATCATGACGTAAATGAACATGAATAAATCCTGACACAGGGTGTCGTTTATTATAATATTTCTTGGTCTTTTTTAGTATAACATCTTGGTTAAACCGACCTGTAACAGTTTTGTCCTTCGAAATAGTGAGCCTATATTTCGTCACCAGTAACAATGTTTACAAATTGTCTTTGATATAATTTGGGAAACATTTTGATCAATTGCTTAGCGGTTTGAACTTGTATCCGTTTTTGGTCATCTGTCAATTAATGCGGTATCCATCCAGCAGAAATCTTTCGTACTTTCAAAATAGGCTTCAAAATGAACTGCACCCGCGATAGCAATATGCCACCAACTTTGGCAATATCACGAATCATGTATTTGACATACTTTCAATTATTTACCTGACTTTTGAGACATTTGCCTTGTCTTGCCTGTTACAATTACAGGTCGGCCAGATTCTGCTGCATCTTTGACGTCGAATTCTGTGCCAGTCAGAAATTTCTACCTACGAACCGTTTCATAAGATACCTTATCAGACTCATAAACTTCCCCCGTTCAGTAAAAATCTGCATTACCGATTGACCGATTTTTGCGATCTTTTATATAAGCTCTAATTTCTTCAATATTCTCAACCCGTTTACCAAGCATTTTTACAATAGTGGTCAACGACTGGCTCTATTGAAATGATTATAAGTTTTAAATTATGTGGAGCTGAAGCTCGTGTTTGGAAATGTATTGAATAAAGCTATTCAAGAGTATTATCATTAACGTTATCGCGCTGTGGTACAATGCACATTACATACAGAACAGCCCTCGTATATCAATACCGCATATTAAAAGTAAAATTATAAATAATCACCAAATCTGGTTTATTTCCAACAGGTACACAAAATACTGGATGAACTCTTCCGATGTCTTTGATAAGCTGGTGCAAATTACCTTTCTCCTACGAAATTCAATGTTTTTTTAATGAAGCTTAGAATTTTTCAGCAGAAAATAATTTAAATAATATTTTTCACAAAATGTACATTGTACCTCATCTCGTTCGTAGATAATGGAGTCATCTTCATCACACATACGTGTAAAATCTGTGGGTTTTCCGTCCGAAAATAAAATAACTCTTGGGCGTACGTGAAAATTGCCAATTCTTGCTGTATGACCTGAAAGAATTTTTTTCAGGAAGTCACATGTGTATTAACATCAATTCATAGATTAATAAATTCTTCTTTCAGAAAAAAAAAATTAAAAAAAAAAAAAAAAAAAAAAAAAAAAAACAGCCCTGCTATCCCAAAGAATACCAGTTTTTGCGCACTAGAACAAACATTTTATGCAACAAAAATATGTGTTCTTCTCAGTATTCTCAGTACTTTGATTATCGTAAGAACTAAAGATGGTAAATAAACAAAATCTACCTGCACCATTTTTAGTAGCCCCAAACGACAGAAAAAATGCAGCGACAAGAGGGGATAATCCTCCAAATTCTAATTCATCTAAAATTATCAATATACTTAATTGCAAGTCATGCCATGAAAAATTAATAAGGCCATCTTTAAAATAACGTTTGTTTGCCCTCTCCAAACTCAGGATGAAAAATTGGGTCGGTAGGTAGGTGAGAAAATTTTTATTATAAAAAAAATTCCAATGCTAAATTCTTAAAATCTATTGTCCAGAATACATTAAAATCCTGCTTCCAGGAGGTAAAATAAAGTTTTGAGTAGGTCGGGAGAGGGCAACCAAACATTTTTTTTTAAAGATGGCCTAGAATCAAGATTTCTATGTTTGATAAACCTATTCGAGAATGCTCATTTACAACGAAAACTGTAAAAATATTACGGACAACAACCGAATACAGATATACCAATCTGTTAACCGCAAGACGTTTCTACCGATTAACCTGTTAATCGTTTAAAGATTTTTTGACTTTTTTTTTTCCATCTAATCCCTATTCATGTTCACGAGATTAAATAAGAGGTTTTCAATATTTGCTTTATGCTTTATCAGAATACTATATATATTTTTTCCTTTAAAATTGCAAGAGGGAAAGGAATGAAAGAAGAGAATGATTTTTTAGCTCACCTCGACGAAGTCGAGATGAGCTTATGCTATACCCCCGGCGTTGGCGTTGGCGTTAGCGTCGGCGTCCCAGGTTGAAGTTTTAGGAGCAAGTCCATTCCCAAGTAACTACGAGCCCTACATGGACCAAACTTGCATGGATGATGCATCTAGGGATGGACACTACCACACTTGCTTCGGATGCTGGATCTGTACTAGATTTTCCAGATGAGTGACCAGGTTAAAGTTTTAGGAGCAAGTCCATTCCCAAATAACTATAATCCCTACCTGGACCAAACTTGCATGGATGATGCATCTAGGGATGGACACTACCACACTTGCTTCGGATGCTGGATCTGACCTAGATTTTCCAGATGAGTGACCAGGTTAAAGTTTTTGGAGCAAGTCCATTCCCAAGTTACTATAATCCCTACCTGGACCAAACTTGCATGGATGATGCAACTAGGGATGGACACTTCCACACTTGCCTCGGATGCTGGATCTGACCTAGATTTGGAGTAGGTCTATTCCCAAGTAACTATAAGCCCTACCTGGACCAAACTTGCATGGATGATGCATCTAGGCATGGACACTACCACACTTGCTTCGGATGCTGGATCTGACTTAGATTTTCCAGATGCGTGACCAGGTTAAAGTTTTTGGAGCAGATCCATTCCCATGTAACTATAAGCCCTATCTGGACCAAACTTGCATGGATAATGTATCTAGGGATGGACACTAACACACTTGCTTCGGATGCTGGATCTGACCTAGAATTTCTAGATAAGGGACCAGGTTAAAGTTTTTGAGCAGGTCCATTCCCAAGTAACTATAAGCCCTACCTGAACCAAACTTGCATGGATGATGCAACTAGGGATGGACACTTCCACAATTGCTTCGGATGCTGAATCTGACCTAGATTTTCCAGATGAGTGAATTTTAGCCATATTTTAATCAAATTAGCATGGATGATGTATCTTAGGATGGACACTTTCAGACTTGCTTTGGATTCTGAATCTGACCTACATTTTCCAGATGAGTGACCAGAGTAATGTTTTTGGAGTAGCTATATAATATTATGGCATGTATGATTAAACTTGCATGGATGGTGCATCTAAGAATGAAAACTTCCAGACTTGCTTTGGATGTTGGAACTGACCAAATTTTCTTGATTAGTAAACAGGTTAAAAGTTTTTTGAGCAGGTCTATTTCCAAGTATCTATAAGTCCTTCTTAAACCAAACTTGTATGGATATTGATCTTGGGATGAACACTAACTAGAAAAAATATGATGTGAGATTTGCCTTACTTATAGATAACCTTCGTCGAGGTGAGCTTCGTAATCTTTGATTACCTATGTTTCTAAAATATCATAGAAATTATGTATGGGTTAATGTCCGAGTACCTCTCCATTCTTTAAAACTAATATATTTTAAGGCCCCGAAGGGACGGAGACTCATTACTTTTAAGGAATAGAGAGGTATGCGGATATTGACCCACTTTTAAAATCCACAAGTGACGTCATTCTATTGAAATCACCTCCATTATTTTTCAGGAATGAAGACTTTTCTTATAATGAAGAATTTCTAAAAGGTTTCCCAAAATGTATAAACTGAAATCAAACAAATCATTTGCAGTACATATTTACGGTACACATGTAACATATCTGTCCATCAGCTTTAGAGCACTTTGGACTGTTCTTGTTTTCTTCTTTATATCCTCGAATGACTTCAATCAAAGCACATTTTGGACAGAAGTTGTCCTTTTGTAGCCCAAAACTGCATTTGACCTATGACCAGTTACTTTTGAAATTAACTGCTCATCAATACATTCATGATAAAAGCGTGTAGCGGCAGATGCTCTCAAAGAGTAGTTAGTGCAGAACCCACGCAGATCTCCATCTTTACTCAAAGTCGAGACAATTCCAGCAAGTTTGTATCTTCCAATTGCTTCAGCAGCATACCACATACACGTTTCTTCCGTATATTTTTCACGTGGATATAAATATAAAGCATCACATTTTTCTGTAGGCGGACACTTGCTGATGTATTTTTCACTTGACTGCATGGGCTTGGAAGTTTTGAATTTTCATAATTTAAGCTTGTACTAATTTTAAGTTTAAAAACAAAATTAAAAAACAAAAAGAAAGCGTCCGCCTAAAAAGGAATGTGATCGTTTATATTTATACACATTTGAAAAATATACGAGATATATGTATGTGATATGCTGCTCAATCAGTTGGAAGACACAAACATGCTGGTCTTAGCTTTGTGTAAAGATGGAGGTCTGCATGGGTTCTGTACTAACCATTGATTTCCTTGTGAGCATCTGCCGCTACACGCTTGTATCATGAATGTATTGATTAGGGCTGAGACGATATATCGAGATATCGATAATATCGATTCTGTGTGAGGACGATACGCATATCGATACATATGAAGAAATATCGAAATATCGCAAAAAAAATTCTGACCTATGTTTTTCTTTATTTACGTAACATTTTGGGTTTAATATATAAAATAAAAATGCTAAATATAAATATTAATATGAGATACGTAATAATTAACACCACTTGTGTAAAACAATTTAGTTTAACAACAGATAAACAAGTAAAACAACTTCTTTGAATAAATCATTCTTATTTGTGATGAAACATTTTGTTCATTTCAATACAAAATAAAAATTTTATAACCAATTAAACATATCGTGATACATATCGTATCCTGGCTCAAATATCGTGATACGTATCGATATAGAAAAAGTTGTATCGTCCCAGCCCTAGTATTGATGAGCAGTTAATTTCAAAAGTTATTGTTTATAGGTCAAATGCAGTTCGGGGCTACAAAAGGACAACTTCTGTCCAAAAACGTGCGTTGAGTGAAGTCATTCAAGGTAATAAAGAAGAAAACAAAAATAGTCCAAAGTGCTCTAAAGCTGATGAACAGATACATGTTCATGCTGTGACCAAGTCAGAACTTACTCTGGACTATCGCTTTATTTATAGTTTGTTTAATACATGTAACATCATTTGAAATATCACTGGAATTGGTAGACGGGGAAAGATACACATTATAATCAGTTCACAGTACTCTTCGGTGATTTAATTTTTATCACATTAAAGATATACAGGACGGGTTTTACCATGAAATGCTGTATAAACAGTACAATAATTGTTGAAATCAACATTTCTTACGCAACCTGACCAAGTATCCCAGAGAACACTAATTAAATAGAAGTGTGAATTCGCTAACTTATCAATGTTTAGTCTAGGTTTTTTTTTAAATTTACTTTCAAGGAAATTTCGTTCAAATTTTACCGTATTTTAATTTTTTCGACTAACCGATTAAGCTTTACTAGCCTATTATCATTATTCGGACCGAGTTACCAGTTTACCGGTTACATGTCATCCTTTAAAATATATTGATTAACATATTAATTCATTTGTTCAAAAATATCCAATGGACATTGTTATCCAAAGAAGTGTGTTTAAGAAAAAAAAAGAACAATAGCAAAAAGAAGAAAATTAAAAACTATCAATGAATCATGTAATTAAAGATTTATTTATTTTGTTTATACATACCTAAAGAACGTTTTATGTCCATGTATCTATTAGAATAATAATAGTGATATCTTGTGTTTCGTCCACAGGCGATAACAGCCACGTTTTCGTCAATATCGGGATGGTTCGCGTATTCTGAAACACAACAAATAAATGAATTATGAAATTCAATCCTTTCAAAATATAACTACAGTCGTTTAACCGACACACATGTATTTTGCGCTAAGAAATAAAGTTTTTTCATACCATCAAGGATTAGACTAAATGTGCTCTTCATTTGTCTGAATCCTTCCTCTCCAATGCTTGAAGAGGTATCAAGGATGAAGATATTACATGGTCCCCTGCCTTGCTGATATCGTGACTCACAATCTTAAATAGTATTGCATTTTTTTGAATAGTTATTACTCAAAAGACTTCGCTATGTAAAAAATAATATAAAAATTTGCTGTATATTACATGGATCTTTGCAATCCCTTCATTTGTTCAGTTGTAAAATTAATCAAAGACAGAGAATTTCAAAGATAAGTCTGCTGACATTTTGCTATTTCTCTGTGTTTTTATCTTGTACTTTCTTCAGCAACAAATCATTTAGCAGGTAAGACTGAGCAATGACTATCAATAAAAAGGAAGAATTTTTGAACATGGTATACTTTTGATATAGATATAAAGTTAGATTGGGATATGCATTTTAGGATATCTTAGCTTATACCCTGTATGAAAGAATCATTGATTGATAAAAATCACATATTTAATGATACGTTGAATAGAGAAACTATCATATATTATATATGTTGCAGTTAAACTGCATTACTGATGTTCAGTGTTTATTGATCAATCCAAAACAAGAATTACAGGCAGTTAAAATTCAGTTCAATACTGGAAATTTCAAAGTCAAGAAACTCTTCATTTACTCTTGAAAAAGTACCATATGCAATCTGGAGTTTATATATTAAGGACTTGATGGGTTAACTGAGCAATCCCTCCCCCTACCCTCCAAAAACAAAACAAAAAAAATAGAAAAACAAACAAAGCAAAAGCAAAAAAAAAAAAAAAAAAGAATAACAAACAAGCCACAAAACCCAAATGACATTTGAAAAAAAGAAAATGAGAACTGGGTTGGGTGATATGTTTATGTTCTGACAAACGTCTATTAGCATAGATGTAGCTTTTTGTTGTATTAAGTGTACACATATCTCGATTAAGTACTATTAATTACAAAAGCTATGTATGTAGTTGATAGACTGAAAATCAAAATTAAGCTTTTAAACATCGTTAGATACAAAAAGGATATATGTATTTTTAACTCACTTTTCTGAGCATCGACAGTTGCTTGTGCAAGCCATATTTCCTGTGCTTTTTTGAATCCCAACTCCATTCAAGAAGTCCCTGCAAAAAAGGTATATAAATAAATTAATTTTCAATTCATTTTTAGCATACCATAATACTATGACTAATCTATTTGCCTATGCATGTATTTCATACAAGACGACCAAACGATTACTGCTTATTATGAAATACAGCACTGGTAGATGTAATATAAGGAAAATAGATCAAGTTTTCTCTGCATAGTTTACCCGTTTTATCCTTAAGTCATCTAAACCGCGATTAAAATTTTATAGAAGAAAAAATATCGTTTAACTATTTTTCAACCATGTTCTTCCTTATTTTTAATTTCCTCCTATCTGTCTCATGCTGGTTATGTGAGTGTAGTTATTTACAGGATATTGCTAATTATGTTTCATAAACACTCCTCCCATGAACACAAATTCTCAAAAAATCATTAAAACAGCTAAGGTCACGTTATGCATAAAATGGCCGGTTTAAGATCGGTAACACAAATGTTACTTTACAAAAAAAAAATATTTTGGTTGACTGTTAAAGTTTCAACATAATGCCTTATGTAAATTAAAAAATAAAATAAAATTGAGACCATGATGTTCTCCTTTAATGACATTCGTAGAATCAGAATCGATAACGGTAATGTAGGAAGGACCGTTGTGCAGAATCTTTACTATATTGCAGAAATCCTCCATTTGCGAGTATATAGCAATTTATCCTGGGTGATTCTTTGCTATGGGGGAAAATGTGACCCTACAACACTGTTAACTGCATTATTGAATTGTTCACCTGTAACAAGAAGTTACCGCACGAGCCCTTCAAATGATAAATTGTCGCCATGTTATGCATATTAAAAATATATCACCATAGTCAGTATATGCGGTCTTTTCGCCTATTCCTTAACAAGCTAAGGCGGGTTTTATATTTTTTGATATCAAGAACTTAAGTTTGTATTTGCACATGTTCAGAAAGTGTTAAACAGCCGCAATGTTTGGCATGCTATAACAGCTGTTACGTATACTTGCAATTTATGATGTGGTGACGCTTCCGTGTGAAAATTTTAATTTGTATGTCCTAGAAAAAGCATAAAATTGCAATTATATCTTTTCACATGCTTATTATATATATTATATAACTGGACATATCAGAATGCCCAGAATTTGTGGACGTGTTTTCACATGCTCAACAGACATTGTCACTTATTGCTTGCCCGGAAAATGCCTGAGCATACTCAGTGCTTAGCGTCACTCAATATATCCATGGAGTAATAAGTTGAAAATAGATTGAACGAGGATATTTTGAATTTAATATAACTAACTGTGGCCTTTGTAATTTTGAAAAATGTTCATTTTCCCTCCATAAATATTATTACACTGTAGATGAAATTTGAACCTCAATGTTGTTGCTTCTTTCGATGATGATGACCAGTAATGTTCTAGAAGAATAATTTTAGTTTGAAATATATGCCAGTGTTGTTGAACCTTAGTGTTGACTATATTGTATACTGGAATGCTTGCTCATTTGAAAAATGGTCCTTCTGTTCTAGATAGATATACTATATGTTGAGAAAAAAATCTTTAAAATACTTTTTGCAAGAACAGTTTTCAAGGTAGATCGATTAATTTGATAGCATCCCAATGTTGTGAAGATTCAATGGCCTCTATGGCTAGTGTTTGTGTCACTGAGAAATTCTTCTACATAAAAAAGAAGACCCTTGCTGTGGCTTTCACATTCAATATTTTCATATCCAATGTATATAAATTAACAAATAAGATTACTTGATTTCAAACAAAGAGTCTGTATTAATTTTTGGACACCTTACTACATACGAATTGGGATACTCAATATGAGGATGCCCCTGCAGAATTTAATTTAGCAAGCAGCAACAATTTTTTTCTGCCTTGAAAATTTTTCAATCAAAAATGCTGTCAATATTAGTGAAATGTCTCCGTTAAAAAAGCAAAAGAAGAGAAAAGCGCTGACTGGTTTGCCAGCAAGAGCGATGGGGACTAAAACTCGGCGTACAAGAATCCTCGCGGTACTGACACAGTCCCCTAAGGAGATTCCACTACCTAATTGCAAGGTTCTTCCTGTTGATGTATACACAACGTTTGGCCCCTTGGTGGACCAGATTTTACGAGATGCACCAGAGACTGGTGGATCACACCACCAGCACACTACATTTGTAATGTTGAGAGAAGGAAGCATCAAGACTGTTTTATAGATCCTTGGATCATAATACTCGCCAGGTTTATAACACTGCACTTACAAAGTTCAAAAAATCTTTCATCTATGCTTTGGCACCAACATGACCTGTTTTTTAATTCGTGACCATCATGATCAGCTGTTACAATTCATTGCTTACATTTCAAAATAACCTCACACACAGGACCATATTTTTAGTGCAATATCTTAGTAAACTATTATAAAATTCATGAGCTTCAAGACAAAACATTTCATTTTTACAAAATCCGTCTCAGGTGTGCGGAGTTTAGTGGGTATAAATAAAGACATTCGACTCACTATACCATTCCAGCTGTTTGTGAAAATTACAGAAGACACTTACATCAGTATATCGCTCACCATTTCTAGCCTTGTGCACTACAGACATACATCTCTCCAAATAAATTTGGTCATTTTTTTTCTTAGAAATAAACTGATCTAAAGCCGATCAAATGGGCAATTTTTTTTTAAATAAAAAAGTTGCTTGACATGCTATTCTGCCCAACATCAAAAATCGAGTTAACTTACATTCAATGCCCCTCAATACAGAATCATTGTTAGTTCAATGGCACAGTTTTGCACGTCTTTCTCATTCCTTCGAGTGGCAGGTCACTGTAGACCCATAAATCGAAGGTCTTTGTAATGCTTGGATCTGTAGCTTTAGTTTGTCTATCGAATTTTCTTAACCAGAGAGCCACAGTTATGCAGCTAAGGTCACTATATGTCTCACAGTGTCCGCACTAGCATGGCCACAGAATTGGCAGATCGGGTTATTCCAGATACAAGTATTCAGAAAATGGAGATACTGAGATCTAACTCCTTCTTTACCTCTCGTCCGCCCGCAATAGATCAAAAGACATATTAGCACGCGATATTGCATTCAACACACTTTAAAGAAACATTATAAGCAACTTATATTATCCCCCATATACAGAATAACCCTCAAGTAAGCTTGCCCTAGCATTTCAGATAAAATGCTGTATTAGGCCAAAAATATGGCAGGTAATTGTCCGGGAGGAACCAAGCCGAACCTCCAGGTACAAAATACCATTCAATGGAAAGTTATTCGAAGACTTGTGTGGGAGACGTTTGAAAAATCACTAACTCCAATGACCAAAAACCAGACAGTCCCGGAATTTCTCCTCATTCTTTTAGTTTGATAATTAATTAATTGAATTT
Organism: Saccostrea echinata; assembly: GCF_033153115.1. NCBI lineage: Eukaryota > Metazoa > Mollusca > Bivalvia > Ostreida > Ostreidae > Saccostrea > Saccostrea echinata. Next base: position 18,782,147 of record NW_026889751.1, on the reverse strand, counting down.
AATTTTTGAAATCAATCATTAAAAACTCAAATTAAAAGGTTAATTAAACTGCATCATATAATACTATAAAATCACATATTTTAGTGGGATCATATTTTCTTGGTTGGAAGAAAAAATACGGTTTCCTGGGGATTTGATTCCGTGGATGAAGAATTGTTGAGTAGTAAATTCGTGGATCTCTTAATAGCTCAAAAACAACGAGAATTAAACCCTCACGAAAATTAGTGATTTTACAGCATATATTATGTAATATAAAATATATGCAATTTATTGTTTACAACGATATGTTTCTAATTCTAGTCCAGTTGACTTATGGATACCCGATGATTTGTGGAACGTTGACATCAAATAAAGATTAAAATATGTTCCTCCTTTGTATTTTTTAAAGAGACTCATGGACAACATGCATACCTAATGGGTGTATTGCTATGGCGTTTTTCTTATTAATATAGAATTCCAACCCTGTTTCCAGGGTAAATTTGAGAAGCCGGTACTAGAACCAAGCACAATAAGCTGCCGTATTAATTTTATAAACTTAAGCTGAAAATGTTGGAACTCTATACTTTCTGGTATTACTGATTTCACTATCAAGGTAATGAAATAGTAAGTTTAAAATCAAAATTTGCTCTCAAATTCATATAATTTGTCAAAAAGTAAAGATCTTAATCTTGTTATTTGCTTTCGTGATAAGGTCATAGACAACTGCCTTTAAAATTTTGACATGGATTGGCTTGCAGATCTTTTATAAACCGTTCTGATCATTTATCGTCCGAATCGCAGGGAAATAGATGTCAGATAGCTGGCCTTGAGGAAAATGAAGAAATTCATAATGTTCAAAACATGCACAGATTAATGGGTTAATTCTTAGATAACTGGCAGATTGTAGACCTGGCAGTTCCTAGTATCTAGCGTAGAATTTTCTGCTCAAATAATTACTTAGTCAGGTCCAGTGTGTAAAGTGTTACACGGAAATACAAAATAGTCTTTGTTAGAAACTTTGGGCGTTTTTAATTAAAAACAAAAACGTTTTGTTGTATCAACAGAAAGCAAACCATTGTTTGATTTTGAAGGTAATGAATTTATTTTTATTGAAAACTCATGTTATCAGACGTTTAAAAATGTTGATATTTAAAGTTTTCAAAATTTTCAAAACTAGATGAAATAGATAGATACTTGCTTCCTTTCGATCCTGCTGGAATCCACTCTAAAATATTTGTGTTTCCAAACGATTTAATTATATTCAAAGTATTTTGATATTACAATGTACATTTAAAATTAGTAGGAAAGAGTACAGATAAACGAAATCTTAATGATAATATTAAAGTATACATCAGCGGTAAATCAGGAGAGCAAATTGCAATACATATTCCAGAGTAACATTTTGAAAGTTGATAATTTAATCATTGTTGTATACTTAATGAAAGGGAATATGGAATTAGGAAGAATATGCATGGTTTTATAAATGTGACAGATGTGATTCAATTGTCTTTCTTCTATAGATTGATGTAAACATGAAGAAGTGACTTTATGATTGTCCAAGTTTGTCAAACTTAATCTCCTTTTAAATTATACATTTACTTATCTATTTTCTGAACAAGAGGCACTTGTAGATTGCTTATTTTACTGGAGTACTTAATATCCCGAAATGATTAGCAGACGTCAATTCACGAGAACTTGAATTCCCTATTGGATTGCTTATTATGTGTTTTTACATGTTTTACAGCAATATAAAAATAAAACTGTCAAATGTTATTTTGCGGATGATGAAATAAGGCGATAACAAATTCCTCGCGTAATTTTAGAAATCTACAATAAGTGAACCCCCCCCCCCACACACACACACACACACGGGTAGACATTACTAGTCCAGAAAATCCTTATCAAAATTAATATCAAGTTTTGTTTCTCCTGGAACCTGGAAGGAAGTTAGTATTCAGGCATATTTATTGATTGTTTTATCGTAAACATTATATATCATCATCAAAGAGGCATTTTACAATCTCATAGCTTAAAAGAGGAAGAAACTCTTATTCACCTTCCATAAGTGTGCAAAAGAAACTTTGACCAGAGTTTAAATTGGATGGAAAGAGGAAACAAAATAAATCATTTAATCTGATAAATAAATATTCTTATCAGACAAATAATTATGGAAATTCCTACTAAGAGAAATGAAAGATTAGAAAAATATCATAGATGGTATGAGAATAATCAAAACACCATTTCAAATGAGAGATTTTGGACAAGACATGCAGGTTTGTTTTCATAAACCTAAGATTTTCTTAGTTGATACTACTTATGAAAAAGAAGTCAAACATTTGCTTTTCTTTTTTTTTCAGAGTTTAATGCTGATTTTAATCTGCAATTTTGCATTTCTCTATGGTCACGATAAACAGTTTAACTGCTCGACAGAAAGAAACTGTCTCTGCATTAGGCGGGGGAAAATCGTGTTAGCTGATTGCAGTAGATTAAATTTGAAAAGATCACCAAACTTTACAAACGATGTTACACGTATAGACCTTGGATACAATCTCTTGGAGGATATACCTTCTAATTTGCCTTTTCGCTTGACACATTTAAATGTTACAAAAAATCTGCCATTGAAAAGAATTCGAAAGGATACATTGAGGGAAAATTTGCATCTTCAGCATCTTGTTCTGTCTTACTGCAATCTTAAAGAAATCGAAAGGGGGACATTTGAGCAAAATGGTCAACTCGAACACCTGGATTTATCGAACAATCCGGAACTTACACTCTCTGTAATGACAAACATTACGTTTGATTTGCAGAATTCCAAAATCAAAACTCTTCTGTTAGATAAGCTTCATTGTACCTATGGTGTGACTAACATTTTTCGCTATGAGTACACAAAGTATCTTTCAAAAACAAATCTGAAAACACTATCTTTGGCGTCCAACAGAATATCTTTCTTTGAAAACCAAATTTTTAAACATTTGCCGGACTCTCTAGAAGTTTTGAATGTTGGAGATAACACTTTAAGTTTTGGGATATATCTATTTTTATTACATGAATTAAAAGGTTTAAAAATTCTTAACGCAAGTTTTCAAGACTCATTTCATTTGCAAGATACCATAATGTACAATTGCAATGATTCTGGGTATAGACAGCAATGCCTCAACATCGATCATGAAATAAATACAACAGTGTCATATGGTAACCTTTGGAACGTGGAAAATTCGCATCACAGTACTTCTAGTGGCGCTTATATTATTGTGTATTTGCCACCAAACATAGAAAAAATATATTTTCATGATAATATGTTTAAAATGGAATTGCACAGATACGATTTCAATGTAACTAACAGAAAACTTACTCACCTATTTCTTCAAAACAACATTTTCTACAAATTTATTGGTCCCCTAAAAGGTCTTCAAAGTGTCCAATATCTAGATCTATCGAACAATTTATGTACAGATATTTCGCCAACATTCTTCGTAGAACTAAACGGAATCTTATACCTCAATGTATCGCAAAATTTGTTAGGTAGCTCACTTCAGAATGATTACAATGGTGATATTTTTCAAAATTTAACTGCTTTGAAAGTTTTGGATTTGTCCGAAAACAGACTGAGAAATCTGCCAAGAAAGATCTTCAGAAATATGTGTTGCTTATCTGTATTGTATCTTAACAATAACGCATTGGAAACATTTATTGTTGAACTATCTCACATGAATAATCTTTCAAAAGTGGATCTGTCGAACAATCAAATTTCCACGATAGGTGCCAGTGTGAGGAGTATTGTAAGTAAAATGGTTGGAAAAAATAGACATTTTGAATTCAATTTGCTACAGAACCCAATCCACTGTACTTGCGAAAATTTGGATTTTCTAGAGTGGATGTTAAAGTCAAAAGTTATTTTCCCCAAATTATCAGAGTATAAATGCGTTTTTGCAAATGCTTCGGACACTACTCTGCAGGACTTAGCAAAAACGGTAAAAAATATGAGAGTCACTTGTGATACATATCTAACGCTTATTGTCATTACGACTCTTGTATTATTCACTGTACTAACTATCATAACAACTGCTATTTTAAACCGGTACCGATGGAGACTTCGGTATCTATTCTATCTTGCTAAAAGACGCTACACGGAGGTCCAGTATGTGTCCAAGGAAGCTGATAAATTATTCAGATATGATGCTTTTATTTCATATGCCGAAGAGGATAAAAAATTCATTTTTTCAAAACTAGACTATCTCGAAAAAGAAAAACATCTTAGACTTTGTTTGCATAGTAGAGACTTTATTCCAGGAACCGACATTGCTGATAATATCGCAAACGCGATACATAACAGCCGACGAACAATGTGTGTTCTAACGTGTGATTTTCTGAAATCCTACTGGTGTATGTATGAACTGAACATGGCAAGAATGGAGTCTATATATTCAAGAGACGGAGAAAGTGTCATTTTAATTATCATACTAAAGAAGAATGTCGTCAAAAGTGCACCATTGAAAATTATTGATTTGTTTGAAAGTCAGTCCTACTTAGAATATCCCGAAAATGAATCAGAAGTTACAGCTTTCTGGACTAAAATCTGCGATACATTATACTCCACGTCTGTTCGTCGATAAGATCAGAGATGCTATTAATATGCAAACCGTCTCATGCATATTAATTTGCATTATATATATATATATATATATATATATATATATATATATATATATATATATAGATATAGATATATATATATATATATATATATATATATGATGTCTTGAATTCCACAGAATTTGTTTCTTTAATGAATGTTGTAAGAGATATGGCATCAGATCATTTGAAAGTTGGTCTTTTTAAGATATTGACAACATTAGTAAATATACGTACATGTATATACGTAAGCGTAAAGGTTGGTAGCACTTAAACACTGTTGGTATACTGTAAGCACAGTGTATTTGTATAAAATTGTAAAAAGCTCATTTGAAACTAAATTGCTTTGAATTCATATCTCACGGATTTTTAATTTTTATGAGTAGTATTTTGACTTGTTTAATTTATTTTTTTTTTCAATCATTGAATCAATTTTGAAATAGATATGTAAATTATTCACAGTATATGTTTTTCCTTTGAAGTTACGTAAACTGTAGAACAGAAATTCTGATGCCTCAACTCAAAGTAAGGACACGATGACTTTATAATGTATGTTGTTACATTATCTTATTTTTTTCATTTTATTGCTATCTTTTTTTATGGAGTTCATATTCATTATTTATTTATCTATTGATAGTGGTATAGATAGGTCGGAAGCAGCAATGTTCAATCTTTATTACCTTTTGTTTATTCTAAATATTCTACGATTATGTAGCTTACATAATTTTTGACAGCACAATTGTCAAAACCACTGAATTTCTTCCTGGAAAACATCGATTGCTAGAACACTTTTCATGATCTGATTAATGCCCCTTTTCTAGTGTGTGTTTTCATTTGAATGTTAACAGCTATCAGTGTGTGTTTTCAATTCTAAACAGCTATCAGAACACTTTCTCCAAAGACAGAGATTGAAAGTATTATATTCAACAACGTTTTCTTAAAATACATTCATTTGATATACAATATCTTATCAATTTATGAGTTTACTTAACAATGCTCTATATCAATTTTCATTATCTAAAGTCATGATGAAATTTATACATCATTTCACAAAATCATAAAATATTGTTTAAGGAATTTGTATTTCCCAATACTCTTTCTAAAGATTAAATATTTGCTTTATGTAATTGATTTGCCGTTTTGAAAATCTTTCCTAATAAAGTAGATAAAAAATGGATGGAAGCAAAATTTATCCCTTTTCCATCAACGTATCTCAATTTATTCAACTACAGGCATATTTTCTATGATAATGGAAATTAGAAATACTCCACAAAGAAGAAGTTTGATTAAGATTTTAAAACACTAGTCAAAATATTTTGATCGGACGTATTATTTCCAAATTATGCTGTTGGTAAATATACACATTGCTTAACAGAAAATGCATCAGATTAGTTCATATGTTTGCAAATTACAATAATAGTTCAGTCAATTTAGCGAAAATATAGACCAAATGTCAAACTAATAGCAGCAATTAGTTGTGAAATGAAACTTGAAAAAAAATGCAGTAGAATCTGAGAAAACCTAATGAGCGGAAAGCATAGTTTTGGTTTGATTTAATTACCTATGGGAATTACTTTTGAAAAGGGACATATCTCTGTAAATCCATTTATTATTTTGCTTACATTATATTAAAAATCATGTTTTACATGAGAGCGTAATCTGATTTAAACCTATTTGATACTGTTCAATAAATTGGATGTCATTATTTCATATAAATAACATGAAATGGATGTTTTGAATTTTTGCTAATTTGAAAACGGCCCTTTTAAAATGAAAATGAATTCATAGTTTATAAAAAAAAAAAAAGAAAAAAAAAAAAAGAAAATGAGTTTCCCTTAGAATAAGATAAAGTAATTTGTATTTAAATCATTTAATATATAAAAACGAAATGTAATGTGAAAAAAAAATCCATAGAAAAAAGATAAATAGACAATGTATGACCTATGTCTTAATATCACTCTATCCTAAAGTTTTATCATAATAAAGCAAGGAAAATCCGGCTGACCACGATTGACTAAATAAACACATCCCAAATTCATTTGTTTTCCTCACAGGTGCTTGTGGACAGGACCCCCCCCCCCCCCGAATATACACACTGGGTCCAAGGATTTTTTTATTCGCCTTTTTCCAAAAATTTATCTTCTAGTGCATGTACACATTTACAATGAATTCCATATGAAAAATCCCCCAAAAATAACATAGAATTAACGTTTTATTTAAAAAAAAAAATCATACAGGCGGTATTATGAAATAGAAAAGGTAAGTCACTTCCATTTGTTAACACTGGACTCTTCCTGGATATCGGGCTTAAAATGTCATATACCTACCCCATGTCACCAAAATATGTCATGATATCTTGTTTCGGTAGATATTTTTGACTTTAATCGATAGTTTTTTTTTCGGTACATTTTCGTATTTGATGACTGCTAAGAGAACAATATGTCTGAGGTTTCAAGGAATAATGTGCCGATAAATCAAGGACTATATTTATCATTGAGTTCCAGATAATAACTGCTACCCAAATGCTTTTGATCTAAAATATATTCATCAAGTATGATATTTTACATTAATCGAATATAATTTATTGTAGCTTTAACATAAGATTGTAGTTTTTCCCTTCTTGGGTAAACAGTCTGGGAAACATAATCATTCATTCTTCACTAATTTTACATCGGTTGTTTCCTTTGTCGTCAAGTTAATCTGAATGCTCCTGGCTAAAAGCACCTTGTATCTGAAAAAAGAATGAGTTCTTTTTTAAACGAGATTTCCTAATGTTTTCCAACTTTAAAGGAAATCACTTGGTTGTTCTAATTGCCTGCAAACCAATTATTTTGAATAGAACCTTGATGAATTCAGATTAAATTTAATGTTTAAAATGATATTTTTTATTGACATTCATAAGAAATAGGGGTATAACACTAGTAGTGATCATGAATAATTATAATTAAAAAAAAAAAATTATTTATTATTTGTAAATATAAAGTTTATCTTACAAATGTTCTTTAAATGAGATCACAACGGTGGAATTAGGATTTCTTTTGAAACACTTCATGATTTTATTATTAATTTTCCTGGGATAATGATTCCATATTCCGTCTTGATCTTTCCATAACCAGTGATCACAATTATGGGACAATATTTCGTCATCGGGACAATCTATATCAATATCTAATTCATCCATCGAGTCATTCTTGAAATATCTGCCTTTTGGTGTTTTTAGTAACAGACCTTCACATTCTACGTCCAGGCATTCAACCTTTCTTCCTTTTTCTGTAACTGAATTATGTGCTTGAAATTCCAAATGGCAATAAAATTCTACAATTCCCGTATCGACACAAAATAAATGCAAGAATAAAATGAATTTAAATAGGCTTTAAGGGGCTTATACCTTCAGATGTAGCATTGCAATAAACGTATTGCAATGCATTTGAAAGTTTGGAGGCAGCACATCTCATCTGTTCTTGTAAATAACTCTTTGCCTCCGGTGAAAAAGGATCACTGAAAAAGAAATAAGAAATGCATGTGAGACTTGCAAAATACATTGCAGTATGCTTAAAGGAGTTCAATATGGAAATGGTAAGAACTTTAAAAAGAGTCTGATATATATATATATATATAGAGAGAGAGAGAGAGAGAGAGAGAGAGAGAGAGATTTATATTGTGCGATTTGATATTTGCTCTATCCATCGAGTTGAAATTGTGTATATTCGCGAGAATAGACACCATTTCAACGAGTTGGATAACGAGAGGGATAAAGCAAATATCAAATCACACTATTATAGATGTTCTATTTATCTCATTACGATTTTCGTTTTTAACAAAACTTTGATAAAGTCCTTATGAAACTATGAATGATTTCATGATGACGCATAAATATTGATGACGTCGAACTGTTGATGTTGACATGTCAAAAGAAAGTAGATAATGTACAAAATATACAATTTTTGATATCTGCATCTTTTAAAACATATTTGACAATCTGTTGGAAATTTATTTCAAACTAACATTTGACTGAAAGTCGTAAGGACCTAGGGATCATGAATTCTACTCTGAAGTTATTCTTTGTACTATGACAGTGTTCATGGTGCTCGGCTACTTGTAGATCATAGTAAGAGACAATGTATATAGTAAAATGTAAGAAAGCATTCTTGAAAGTGGCTAGACTTTTCTGCATGGTCAAACAAATACCAAAGGAATCTTGAACCAACAACTTACCTGCTAGGCCATACGTTTCTCATTGAAACGATTTATGGGGGTGGGGTGGGGGGTTAAATCTGTCTTCGTAGTAGCCAGTGCGGATACATTGTTAAAATTTGACATTTGATTGAAATATCAAGTCTTTTTCTTGCTTTTAACGAAATTTTTGCTCATTATCATTAATTTTGTGAGGCAGGAATTTTCATAAATCAAAGATTCAATAGATTGAAATCATGAAGCGAAGAATTATATCAAAACCGGAGGTGCTATTTATAAAGCAACTACCTGTGGATAAAGCATAGGTTTATCTTATGAAGAAGTATCCTCCCTCCAGATACCGATGTATGATATATATAGGATCTCCCATGATTTGTAGTTGGATATGATTTTTATCCAACGAGTTGTGTGTTTTGTATCCCCGAGCCTTGGCGAGGGGATAAAAACACACAACGAGTTGGATAAAAGTCATATCCAACTACAAATCATGGGAGATTCTTTTTATCCCATGTTTAATACTTCACAACCAATGTTTTACACTGTTTTATATAGGACTCCACTTCATTTTACTTCATCGCGCTAACGCAAAAACCATTGTGACGTCACAACTGTGGATTATGAACAAATTATCCAATGAGTCATATCCACGGGATAAAGGGGTAAACATGGGATATATATATTCTTTGTATAAAGGGGTAAACATGGGATATATATATTCTTTGTATATATATATATATATATATATATATATATATATATATATATATATATATATATATATATATATATATATATATATATATATATATATATATATATATATATATATATATATATATATATAGTCTAATACGCGTATGCTTACACACATGTAATTACCATAAAGTCAATTCAAATTTTCCATCCGATCCGTATTTGTAGCTGCCTCTGTTCCCATTTGACCAGTTGACCTGTTGCGGTAAGATAAATCATCCTATTTTATTTATTTAAAAAAGGAATATTGATAATATAAAAGTAAAGATTCAAATGAAAAAGAAACTAATTAAATTTCGTACTTGAACAACTCCATCTGGATTAACTTTAAACACTACACCAATGCTTCTTGCTCCACCGTCTTGATCGCCGAAATCCCAGTCTGGGCCTATTGCAACAAAATATAGATATCAAGTTTAACAAGATATCCTACTCTTCCTCTCTCTTATGAATTTAAAAATATTTAAATTGTGTGTAGTGAATTTAACAGATATATTTCATTCAGCAGATAATCATTCTGACCGAAACTGCTTTTGACATAGATTTCCCATTAATGCAATTAGTTTTTGCAATTAGTTCTACCTGATGGCACCTGAACCCACCTCTAGCTAAATTTTGAGGTCCGTGTTTTCTCTCCTCCAAATTATTATCGTTTCATTGCACTTTCGAGATTGAATATTTTTCGTTATCTTCACACTTCATTCCAAATATTAAAATACAAAGGAATATGTTCATTGTGAAAATGATACATTTATTTCCCTATTATACATAATGCCCATGTGTGACCTGATTACAGTAAAACACGTTTAGTACGATAATGGATATTAAGTGCTTTTGGATTCGCGACTTAATTCTTTACATTTCCTTGTCAATTTTCACGGGGATAACAACCTATGTAGCACACTGATTTTGTTTTCGATAGAGGTTAAGAATAACAAAGTATAAATCTTTTGTGGCGAATTTTCAAAGATTTCAAAATTTTAATATTACACTGATATCATTTTTGTAAGTGTTACATATATTATTTGCACTCAGTTCATCCGAAAACTTAAGTATTCTAGGGTACTGTTTTGTATTTAATATGTAGTCATACTTCAAGAAAAAAAAATCTTCAATGCTAATTTGCTATATATTCTTTAACGAAACGACTTTGATATAACCGAAAAAGCCAGGTTCTGGGTCGGTTTCCATTTAATCATTTAGCTATATAGATATATTTATTTTGGCAGTCAGAATATTGCAGATTGACAGAGATCTACAGAGCTTAAAGACAAATGTGATATTAAATTAAATGAATGTGACGTTTCAATGCATAATAATCATCAAATATTTTATCATCAGCTTCCTTATTTCAGAACGGAGCACATTCAAAAGTTGAAGTGTTTGAAATATTTTTTTTTCTTCAAATTTTATACTATTTCTTTACATATGTATTTCATTTCTCAACCTATTGATTTTCCCCTCCTTTTTTCTTTGGAAAGAAAACATTAAGCAAAGCTCGCCTGTCAAAATATCGTTTAGAGACTGTATAATTATTCATAAATTAAATCAACGCTGTATCATTTACATGCTTGATTTTTTTTTTAAAAAGTTTATTCCAATTTTACCTACCCCTTCTTACCAAACATCCAATAGCAATGAGCTCATTGTGTAGTATTCGTGGTTCTATGCAAACAACAACATCATATTTATCTTTTTCAACTTTAGTTGTTCCATATCTGTAACCATCTGTAGTACCTGTATCCCAATGCACAATCAACCATCCCGCTTTTTAATATAAGAAAAAAAATAGACATGTACATTTTTCTTTCTCTTAGCGAAATCCTTACCAGCATACTTTAACAATCATACATTCATAGGTCATATTCGGTAATATTCTTATAATGCAATTTTGTACATCAATTACAATTTATTAAAAACAAAATATCTCAATCAGCAATTGCACATACAAAAAGAAAACAAGATGCCCAAGGGCCTTAACGGTCACCTGAGTATAATACAACAATTTAGAAGTTAAATACACTGATAGTTGCAGCTTTGTTGCCCTAAAGCAAGAGAAGTAGGAAGATCAGGATCAACAAAATAATTAGTCTAGTATTCAGTATCAACTCATAAATTAAGATCTAATCTGTCCCCCACTTAACACTATCACATGCAGACTATTAACAAACTATTAGTGCTTCTGTACTATTTTTAAACCCATATTAAGACCTCTAGCATTGACCTTTCTTATGGTCTTTGAAGAACTTTTAATAAGATAAGTTATTTTTGTCTCATTTTTATTTATCTATTACTTACAGATCTACCTGATTATTAAAACTAAGAAAATACTTTTTGAATTATATGATAAACATTCTTGCATAATTATCTTATTCTATTAATCTTTCAAATACATTATTTACAGTGATTTATTATCAAAGGTGAATGGAAAAGGGGAATAACTTCTCTAAGTAGAATACAAATTAATAGAGCCCTGCCCAGGACTAGAATGCTGAGACACATGGTCCAGATGTTCAAAAATCTGGTAGAAATACGCTTACTTATATCATTTAAACTTTTACTCAGTTTTCTTCCGATATGCCAAGAAGCAGAGAAGAATTTCACAGGTACAATGCATTTTCACTACAGATTCAGCAAAGCCTTAACCTAACACCAGAACCCAAGACAAAGGGTCAAGAAATTCACAAATTTGGAAGAGTTACCCTCATCATCATAACTATGGACTTCAAAGAATTAACACTTTTCCACTATATTATCAAAAGCCACCCCCCCCCCTCTCATTATGCCAGAACCCCTGACCCTAGGACCACAAGATTTGAAAATTCTGTTCGAAGCTCCCATTTTCATCAAACCTAAGCAATTTATTCATCAGCTCAACGCTAAGAACAGACAGGATTAAATAACAAAATTAATGCTTTTTCACTATATAATCAATAGAGCCCCCCCCCCCCCTTCCTCAAGAACCCCAAAAACTGAGGCCATATATTTAAAAATTTTGGAAGAGGCATCCTTGCATATCATAATCATGAACTTAGTTTGTAGCAGAGAAGAAGATTTTCAAAGAATTAATGCATTTTCACTATATAATCAATAGAGCCCCGTCCTAACACCAGAACCCCTGACCCTGGGGCCATGAAATTCACAATTTTGGTAGAAGCACTCTTGCTCTTTATAACTATGTACAACTGTTTCCATTAAGAAAGAGGATTTTCTATTCCTGTCCTCTTTTTTTATATTTAAAATGAAAAATGAAGACAGTGCAATTTCAGAAATTGACGATTTTTTTTATTCATTTTCCTGATTGAATAGATTAAGAATTGGTGAGAACACCAATTTTTATGTTAAAACAGATCAATAAGGTATCGGTATTCTATATAAACAGTCAAAGGATTGGTGAATACACCAATTTGAATTATCAAATATCTTCAAATAAAGATTGATCTTGGTGGTTCCACCAAGAAAACAAGAGTGAATTTGACCATTCTACAATCCATTCAAAGAATTGATGAACTTAACAACAAAACAACTAAAATATCTTCATGAGAACTTGGTGATTCCACCAAAATTACAAATAGACAATTTGGCTTAAATTTATAAAAGCGATGTGGTGAAATTCTCAATATTACTTTTAATAATGATGATACTTTTAAAAACCACTTTGGTGAATCCACCAGTTTTAAGACACTGAAACAACCCATTGAAAGAAAATGAGTGGTGAAGCCACCAAAAAAAAAAAACAAAAAAAAAACTAAAATTGTCCTTAATACAGAGTCGGTGGACTCACCAAAATGCAAAAATTCAACTAACAAGACATTCATACTTTCTCTTATAAATACTTGGTGGATCCATCAAAAATACAAACAGGAATACACAAGAATACTTGAATGATATACTGTAAACATTACGCGTGTATTTATCAGTAGTGGGGAGTTTGGTGGATCCACCAAAAGCATTAAAATCAAAAGGCATTCATAAGTTTCCTTTACAATGACTTAGTGACACTTCCTTAATATGTTTATATACACAAGGGCAAAAGCTGGTGGATCCACCAGAAAAGTCAAAAATCTACAAGTAACCCAAAGTTCGATTAAATTGTCCTTAAATACAGAGAGGAGTTTGGTGGACTCACCAAACTGTAAAAAAAAAATCGAATAAGAAAGCATTCTCAATTTCACTTACAAATACTTGGTGGATCCACCAAAATACAAACAGGAATACACAAGGATACCTGAATGATATACTGTCAAAATTGCCTTTGTATTTATTAAAAGTGGGGGTTGGGATGCTTGGTGGATCCACCAAAAGCATTAAAATCAAAAAGCATTCGTAGTTTTCCTTTACAAATGACTAAGTTCCTTTCTATGCATTAGTACAAAAAACTGGTGGATTCACCAGAAAAGTCGAAAATCTACATCTTTACTTTATGTTGATACATTCGAAATTCAACAATAAGTGGACCTATCAACACATGATGAAAATAAATATGAAATACAATGTCAAAGTTCAAAAACAAATGTGCATTATCCAATTAAGGCACAATATTATATAAACAATATATAAAAATAACCCTCCACATGCCTCCATATACTGTTTTATCTGCACGCTAATAAATAGCTGAATGAAACACTTCTTTAACTCATTTTTTATAAACGAAAAAATACTTTGTTTCTTAAACTTCCCTTGCTATTTGAAAAATTTCCGTGCCTGCGCCTACTGCATGTCCTGTAGTGGGATGCGAACCCACGACGTGCGGATTAACAGTTAGCTGCGTGATACTCGAGCAAACGCTCTTACCATTTCGTTATAGGAACCTCAAAAATTATCTTGAGCTAAATATTTCAATTCATACACTCCTCTGATGAAATCTGTGGGTGAAGCAATCAAAATACAATAACTTTCTATTCTCATATAAATATATTGAAAACGTAAGAAATTAATTCTGCACATGTAAAAGGGACAATGAGCTGTGAGGATCATCACCAATTTAAATAATGAACACCGCACACACTTTACGAATAAAAAAAAAAATAGACCATGTATTAGTCTCCTATAGATTATGAAGTCATTCCAAATAGAAGTAAAATTATACATGCAAGCTCAACACAATCACAATATGCAAGAGTAGAAATTATGCATTTTTGTCCTTGTTATCCCTAAGATTGATGGAAATACATTTGTATCCCTTTTCACAACTTTTACATGCTTTGCTAGAGTCAAGGTCCAAGTTACTGACTGTTCCAAAGTCTGTTTGCGAGGTGAGTTTCCTTGTTCCAGTTCGTAGGTAACATTGTGATATAATCCTAGTGGTTGGGCCTTGATCTGTATCATTTGACATCTGATATGAATTTTCATATACACGTTTTTAGCAATCCTTCCACTATGAACTGTTGAGTACTTCCCCTGATGTTTCTTGAATAAAAGGACCACTATTGTTAACCATTTTACGTTAAACCCGTCATCAGAATATTATCATACCGATGATTTCCTGTTTAATACTGTTCTCTTGTCTCTTTATAAATGTATCATTTAGACATCTATGTGTTTTCTGTTTTTACTCCTTAGACATTTTGGTGGCTGCGGTCCTGCTGGGTTGTTTACCTCCATCTTATGCCCTATGATAGAAGTACATGAACAAAGTCTATGAATGGTGCACAAAATTCAAATGATTCTTATTTTCTGTTGTTTTTTTTATATTCTATAGAATTTCAAATTTTGAACAAGTAATTAAATTCATTTTCAGTAAACAGAATTTAAGAAAGTCCCATAGGCCACATCGCTGAAATCAATTAAGTATTGAAAAGTTTAAATACAAAAGTTGTCCCGACATTTGATCTCCAGTGCATTGCCCTACACAAGGCAGATGATTTGAACACATTTGTATCTACACCACCTGAGGATGCTTCTCAATAAATTTTACTTATTATACATTATGTATACATAAATTAACGCATTCAAATCGTACATGTGTGTTTGTTGTGGGAAAGAGGGCTACAAAATTATCTTGACAAAATGACTCTGCTTGAGAACACAGTTTTCACAATTTTGTTATTTGATTTATTTTGTTCTTTTTAATATGAGAACATTAACATGACTACGAAAAATTCTTATAGGCCTGACTGCACCAGGTTTGTTCTCTGCTTTCAAAAATTGAGTTCTGGATTTTAATGTTCTGAAATTTGGGTTATTTGATTTTCACTTTCGAGGAACAAATTGATTTACAATAAATCATCAATTATTTCAATAGAATCTAAGCCAAATTTTATAGCTGGATGAGAATCACTAGCTAGAATTTTATCTTTAATTCTAGCAATTATAGATTTAACAACAGTAGGCTTTGACTCTCAGTACTCATGATTTAAAGTGCATGAACGTACTTTGTTTTTTTTCACAATGCATGCAAATGAAAAAATTTCCAATCCCATTCCCTATAGCCCCAATTAAACAAATAAATACTAGTATATCCTGAATTCTTTGTTTTCTTTGAAAACTTTTTTTTTTCACATTAGAACCCGGAAATCTTTGTGCTTGATATAAAATTTTCAAACATTTCTCTGGACAATGTTGTTTGTTTTAATCATTTTATGAGTGTGTTTGTCACATGTATCGATGTGTTAATTCAAAAAATTATACAGAAAGTTTTCTTATGATTCAAAAGTATTCGAATATAATTTTTAAAAATCAAATGGGCTAAGTAAAGGACGCGCGTATTAACATGACAATTGTGTGTACCAACACTAGTAGATTGAACACACAAATAAAAAAGGAAAGTATATGTAGACCTTCATCAAATTTTAAACCCATTTTGTTTACAAAAATTTCACTTGTCCCATTTTATTTATCCTGATATTTTTTAAATGTTCTTTACTTCTTTATCAACAAAATATCCAACAAGATAGACACACATTCTTCATATTACATTTCTGAGTTTCAAAATAAAGGCGACTTACCATTATAACGCCAACAAATTCCATTAAAAAACAATCAAATTTAAAGCCATGTTTAAAATTCACCAGTATATCAAGTCATTTTTTCTCAAAGTATCGCTCATCTTATTCCATTTAACTGAATTGTCTATAATTGGGTGGATTTAGATAGCTCTTAGCAACCTACATGTACCCAAATATGTCAAGCTTAAGGACGGATGATACAAACTTTTATCAAAAATTTAATTCATGATATGATTAAGATTAAATATTAACCGCATTGAATATTTTTTTTCAAAGTTTCAAAATAATTTAATTTAAAATGACAGAAATTTGTATAGAAAAATAAGGATGGTTGCAGAAAATGGAATTTTGGACATCGTAGAAATTTTACAATTTCTTAATTATAGCATTTTTTTTTTCAAATCATTAACAGCAAAAATGTGTCGACTTCATAAATATATACCAATTTTTTTGTATCATTTCTGTCTTTACGACAAGCAAATATTGAAAAATGAAGATTATGAAGAAATAGACAGATACGGTGTTCAAAACATTTTTTTTTCTAGGACAGTTTAACATTCAAATTAAGATTCGCTATAAAATGTCACTAAAAATAAGACCAATTAATTTAATGAAATAATTTTATCTATGTTTCCTCCTGTGCACACTTTTCCTCTGGGGTCTTAATTAACAATGACGAGTACCACGACATTTAAAAAGAAGAAAAAAAAACTAATACTTTTAGTTAAAAAATACAGCAATAACTCTTTACTCTGCCCTAGAAAGAGGAGAGATACCTACCAACAGGTAAAACTTCTGATTGGATCTTTGGTGAAGATAAATGCTGGTTTAGTTCGTCAACATCTCATTTATCTCCGTACTGCTGACGTTCCGCTTCAGTTGAACATGTAGATTTGGTCTAATTTGAACTTTTCAAAATACTTTTCCACTATCTTCTCTGTCAGAAGCAGCTTTTGATACTTTAAAAGACTATAGTTTTTAGAGTGCTTTAGCATGTTTAGTAAATAGTAAAATATAACGGAGAAGTTGTTTCATCTTCGAAGAATAAGCAATGTTACAGAAATCCTCAAATAAGATGGTGATGATTCAACACAGAAAACGCAGATAAATTATAGCCAAACCACTTATATGTTGCACCACTTGAAATGTAAATCCAAGAATATAATTACATGTTCACTAAAGGATCTACGTGCTCCTTGAAATTCACCATCCTAAGTTCTTGCGTTTTCTTCTGCATTCCCATCTTTGATTTAAATAGAATATTTTCACTCCCTGAAAATAGCGCATTAAACAGAAGTATAGTAAAGTTTTACTTCGAGAAGTTTCTGTTTCAACAAATAAATTGAGTCTAGCATCTTTTAAAAGAATTACCTTTAAATTAGAATTATTTCCATTCTCCTTCTGCGTGGTCCAGTGGGCACATAAAACGTTATTTGTTGCTCTTGGATTTAATAATTAGTAGAAAGTGAAGACAAAGCTGAACATTTGTAAGATCCGTCCTGTGTACATTTCGTACGCCTAGCCCAGTCGAGACTATCACCAGTCACAGCATGTGGCCATTGCATACACAAATTTCCTGTATTGAGTTGTGTTGAACTTATTCCCACATTACCTAGTGACTATTTCAGCTCTCTAATTCTAAATATTTACTCAATCTATATTTTATTTTCAGGGAACAGAATAATTTCAGTTTAATGCAGCGTCATTGATGTGAATTCATTTTAATGGGCTGATCTAAAGGGGGGTCTCCCCTGGAATCTGCAGAGTTACTAAATGTACAGTAAAACTTGTCTAATCCGGTGACCAGTGGTTCCAAAATTTTTCGCCGGATTAGACAACATCCGGATTGGAGAAAATTGAACCGTTATAGCAAGTTAAAAATTACATAGATATAAACAAAGAGTGGTAAATAAATACTTTATCAAATGTGTCATTTTTTAGGTTTCACTTGAAAAAATCGTCTATTTTGTTTGTTTTGAACTTTGTTCTTCAGAATTTTCATTTCTGTTTAAGTTTTATATCTCTTGGTCATTTATTAAATTTGAAAATCGTTAAATGTTTTGAACACGCTCCAAAACCTCATCGTAGCTGTAAATATTATTTTGTTATGGACAGATTCCTTATTAATTTCTTTCTTTTAAAATTGAATATTTAGACACGGTATTTGTTTATTTTAAATGTTATAATGAATATTGGACCAAAATCTTCTGTCGTTATTGTCGTTGTAAACTAGCGACACAAAGGGAAGTAATTCGAATTGCACGTCGAGCACGCAAAACGAAAGTAGAAAGGAGGTCATGAATAAGTCTCCAAGTTTTTCTACAGACATGCTACACGCAACCATCACTATCACTCGTTCTTTTGCGAGTTTCCTCGCCGTACTAGGGCCATCGATGATTTTTTTTAATCACGTTTGTTAAAATCTAAACTGTCGATACAGGATAGATCATTAACGGGACAATAATTACCCCACGCGAGATTTCTCTAATGACCAGCGGGCACAGGTAAAAATAAGTGGCCGGATTAGAGGAGATAATTTGTACTAATTATGAGCAGTTAGTTCTTTAAATAGCGGCCGGTTTACAGAATAGGCAAGATCCGGATTGAACAACATTTATAAAACGTGAATTATAAAGAAAATTCAAGGGACTAAAATATTACGCCGGACTGAACAACATGCCGGAATGCACAACATCCGGATTCAACAAGTTTTACTGTATATTATAAAGCAACTAAAAGTGACCTTGGACACCCCACTCCCTTAGAAACGCAGATCCCTGTTAAGTTGGTTAGAAAACTTATACATATGAAGCATAAGATTTGATCCCCCCCCCCCATGAAATATGTTTTTCACGTATGGAAAGGAGTTCACGTTCTTTGACTTGTCAAGGAATTGTGGTGTTTTTTTTTTTGGGGGGGGGGGGGGGGAGGAGGGACCTCCTTGGAAAAAAAATCCTAGATCCGCACCTGTTTTCCTATTTTTTTTTTATGTATGGAAATATTCATATACTTTTGCAACAAAATTGAAACAATAAATACAATTTGATGCAATCTGAGCAAAGAACGGATTGAATAACAAGATTACAAAAAACCAAAGTCTAAACAATTCCATAAATGAATGAATGGATCTTTACCTTGGAAGTTTTATTAATGAGATTTACTTGTTATCTAATGTCTTGGCGTCAGACATTATAGACTTAATAGGTCTTGTTGGTCAGTTAGTTCAATAGAATTATTGCAATAATCAGTAGCATGAAGATCATAAGGATTAATGACCTAAAGGAAACAGAGCATAAGACCTGATGTCAATATTATCAGATTATATATTAAGTTACATAACATTTGGCCATTTTTGAATGCATCATTCATCATTCAGATCCGCGGCAAAACAGCAGGAATGAAACTGGTCGGGTCAGCACTTGGCGGTATAACTCTAAAAGATGTCTTTTTTGAATGCAAACTACGTTTCTTTAACTTAAGCTTTAGACTTTTAAAAGTCTTCACACAGTAGTAGTCATATCTTTCAGACCTTTGATTTATTCATGATCAAAACTATAATATTCATGTGAAAGATATGGATGTTGATTTTTTGTGTGCTAAAATTCAACCTGAAAGATGTTAATCTACGTACTAGTTACAAGTTTGTAAAAAAAATTATTGCATGTCAATCAAAAACAAAAAAAGTTATAATTCACATGATTAAGAAGACATATCAATATAAATAAGCTGTTTTTTTGTAGTATACTAGACTAAGTATCTTATATCCTGATTATTGGGTGGGGGGGGGGGGGGCACGGTGATCCCCCTCCCGCTCTCACGCCCGGTTTCTACGGCCACGAGAAAAGAAATTACAAGTAACTCTGTATTTAGAATAAATTAATATCTGAGTTTTATTCAATGTTGATGACAATGGAGTTAAACGTTTTCTAGACTCTCTAGATTTAATTTGATTACGCTGGATTCAAGTTTGATTCTTCGTATAATAAAGAATTTGCATTGTTTCATAGCGTTATGTGATACTTTCACATCTGCAGTATCGCTAAGACAGGATTAATGTGAACACTTACAATCGCATCAACCATTCCAAATTGCATAACATTGATCCATTCTATCTCGAGTGAATTATTTTCCATGGTAATGTATTTTTATGTCGAGCAAAACAGCAGGAATGAAGCTGGTCAGGTCAACACGTCCTGATTATCCAAAAAAGATAAATTTATGGCTCCCTGCCTTGAAAATTTCACTTTAACTTGCGTAGAAGTATTAATAGTCCTGTGCTTTCTGTCGGGAGCGATTACTCCCATGTTTTCTTTCTTTTTTAAAAATTCCGTCGAAAAAAATATTTTAAATAAATCAAAATTATCCGTGTTACCTGGTTTGCCAGTTTTATATCACAAGGTGGTTTTCCCTGAATGATATCAGTTTCTACCATGTTTTAAATTCATTTCATTCAACCCCCTCATTTTCTCATTTTCTTTTGTTTTTTTACCCATTTCCTTCACATTTGCTTTTAAAATGACAAATATTGACCATATATGAATATTTCTATTCAGAAAGTAAGTAGATGTAAATAAAATTAATTAAACAATTTACAACACTCTTTCTTCTTCACCTTTCAATAAAATTCATATTTTGAATGTTGATGACAGTTTTATCGTAATTAACATGACTAAGGCCTATGATACAGCGCTACAAAAAATACCAAATACTGCTCAAAATATTAGTCATTTATTAATTATTTTTTTTTTACTAGTTGTATATACACTGATAAAAAAAAAAAAAAGATTTATTCCGTATTGCTGAAAAAGAAAAGTACGGTATAAAAATAAGTGGAAATTCAAAAAAAAAAAAAAAAAAAAAAAAATGATACAGTCGTTACAGTACAAGCCAATCAGAATTCAGCATGAATCTAGCGATAAAGTGAGTAAAAATATAGTTAAAATAAGTATACGAACAACTATGTATTCTAAATCCATGTTTCGTAAACGGAGCCCCTCTCCCAAATATATCTCTTTTACAGGTCATTCACTAGCCTAATAAAATTTATAATAAATTAAACCCATGACAACAATTAATATGTGCCAAACGTTCCTATCCGATTATATTAACATTAAAGCAGAGGTATTAAGATGTCCGACAGTTGAATTTTCAAAATAAAAAAAAAGTTTTCACCCGCAAATTCCCTAGTAAACGTCTCTCTTGTACATGTGTCATTAAACATAGACGGCCATTTACGATGATAAATATTCATGTATGTGTAGACTCCAAATATCCGGTATAAAATAGAAAAATGCACCAAAAAACACATTAAAACGGACTTGCATATATAACACCTCACATTATGATGGTACTAGTACATTCTCGCAACAAATATGACATAACATGATTGAAAGACCAAACTCAATAAAAGACGGAAATCAAAACTGAAAAGAAAAAATGTATCGTGTTAACTTTGTGAAGGGCGGAGAGGTGGTGTATCCTCTGCAAGCGCCAGCGGACAAATTTAATTGTAAAACTAGCATATGTCTGGTATTAATGCAAGCATTTAATCTAGATTATTTGAACCAGTATCTTTCTGTTAAAACAGGTAGATGGAATTGCACTCAAGAAATGAATAATTTGAAATATGCGAAAGTAAACAGATATGAAATGAATTTCATAATAGATTGTTCAGAGAGTAATGATTTGAGTAATATGTAAATAGATTGTTTGAAAACTTTGTTCTGATCTAAAGCCCATGAATTTTTGAAGTTATGTACTCAAAAATACCGAAAATGTTATTTAAAACCGTGTACATTAATTTTATTCCTAAATTAAGAATAATTATGCTTTCGAAAAAATGTTGATCCGTATAACAAACATATAGATATGGCCGACCTTTACCTTCTCTCAAAGTCTCAGGTGTCGTCACGCCGGCTGGCGACGCTAACCCCCCCCCCCCCCTTTTCCACTTTTTTTTTACAGCTGAAAATGATATACTTCTCTTGAAAATTTTACATGTATGTGGTATTTATTCGAGTTTTAGTTTTTCTGTTAAATTAATAGACACACTGTTCTAGTAATTATAAAGCATGTGTATCCAAGAATGTCAGCAAGTCTAATTTACATTAAATTGTACAAAACAAAGCTGTTATTTTATTTAAAAATGGGGTAGTTAAAAGAAATTCCATGTCAATAAATCCTGTCTGATTTAAATTTCGGATGAACTCAATAAAAGCTTGGTTTATGTTTATAACAGATGTTTCCTTAAACATTTCCTTACTGGCAATGTTGGTGCCATTTTACAATTTTAGTACCTGCAGCTGACCAAAACCCATTGGTGATTTCAAACAAAAAGTACTCGCAATATAGGTGTTTTTGGTATTTATAAATGGATAGGTGTTGAATAGACAATTCCAGTCAAAAAGATTGGTGTTGCTATATTGCGGAACGGAAAACGGCACGGAAGGGAAAACGGAAAATATGACTTTAGAATATATCACTTAATACACAAATTATATCAGAAACGATATACATATATATCTTATACAAGGATTTTCACATTTAATCCTTCATTGTTAAATACATGTTGATTTAGTCAAGTTCAGTCTGTTATTGACGAAAATCCCTGACAAAGGCAAAGAATAGGGATTGGAAAAGATATATAAATGTATACCTTACATGTAAATGAACATGAAACATGTCGTTGTTACAGTAGTAAAATATGGAATAGTGCAATAACTTGGGTGTGAACAGTCAACAGGTGATGCTTACTCCTCCTAGGCGCACCTGATCCCACCTCTGGAATTCCCAGGGGTCCGTTTTAACGGCTCTTCAAAGTTTTGTATTGTTGATAGATTTTTTAAAGATCGGTCACTATAGCAGTTCAATATCTCCGCCCTTCTCATTCTTCATTAAAGACCACCAATATATCAACATGAATGGCAAGTATTCGATATCTAGATGAACCATGGTAAAAAAAAAAATGTAAATTAGATGCTGTCATAAGACAGTAATACCCGCACTAATGTGTTTGCCTCTAAATGCAGGCACGTAGCATCGGGGGGGGGGGGCAGAGGTGGCCTGCCCCCCCCCTCACTTTTTTCGAAACATAACTTTTTACTATTGAAAATGTTCATGACAGGGTGGTCCCCCCCCCCCCTACACTTTTTGTTGCATTATAGTCAAATTAAGGAAATGTAGTAGCGTACATATAAAATTGGGGTACTGAAAGAAGTTGGAACCCACCCCAACCCCACCCCACCCCACGAAATAGGATTTTTGAGTTTTGAAAAAAAAATTGGCTTGTCAAGTTTTTACAGGTAAGTTGAATTTTTTTTCTCTGGCTGCCCCCCCCCCCCTTTCAAAAACGTTGCAATGTCCCTAAAATGTGCTCTGACTGCTCTCCTTCAAATTCTGGTAACCAGGGAGGAAGTACACATTTAAATCAAGCATAAAATGCTCAGGTGAACATGCAGCCCATATGGGCATCTTATGTAAATCAGGTGCGGATCCAGGAATTTTTTCCAGGGGGATCCAACCCAGAAATTTCTTGACACGCACAAAAAAATAAATAAATAAAAAATAAATAAAAATAAATAAATAAAAAAAAACACTTAAACTTCTCTCCCATATGTGAAAACCTATTTCATGGTGGTGATGGTGGTGGAGGGGGAAGGAGGGGGGTTTGGCTGCTCACTTGTATAACTTTTCATACCAACTTAACAGAGGTCCGTGTTTTCTAAGGGGGAGGGGGTCCAAGGCCACTTTTAGTTGCTTTCGTAGATGGGTTTTGTATATAGGTTCCGGACCCCCCCTCCCTCCCCCTCTAGATCCGCGCATATAAATATTTCACTACCAGTCTGATATTACCTAATAAAGTAAATTCTGATAAAGAGAGAATTTTTGCAAGATTTGTGTAAAAAAAAGGGGGGGGGGGACTGGTTAATTTTCTACCCATAGTTGGAACTTCTTGAATTTATTGTCAAAACAACAAATATTGTTATTATTTTAGTGCATAGCTTTTTTGATGAACTTAAAAAAAATGACAACTTGTGCAAATTTTTATCAGTATTTGGGTAGGACTCTGAGAACCCCTTTCCAAATCTTGACCCAATCAACTTTGTCAAAAATAAACCCCCATCCACTATTCACCCGTTTTCCTGTCATATTTAGAATAGATAGCACAAACTTATGAAAAAAAATTGTATGTAATTATAATATAAATTTTACAAATGTACACCTTTTTAGAAAATTTCTAGACTCTTGCGTGGAATCACACAGCGAGCACTACTTTTACCGTTATCATTATTGTTTTGCACATGGTGTATGTACATCATTATTACCACTGGGATTATTGATATTTAGTGTGTGTTTCAACTGGATTTACATGTATTATTCTAGTTATTATTCAAGTTAACAGTACCTATAACAGGCGGTAAGTACATTATGAATATATTATTTTAAACGTTTAGTATAGAAGGGGGTTTGTTTGCTGTTTAACGTCCTTCTCGAGAATTTTTCACTCATATGGAGACGCCACCACTTGCCGGTGGAGGGCTGCAGATTTTAACCTATGGTCGACGTTAAGGCCATTGAGCAGTGAGGGATCTTTTTTTTGTGCCAACAACTACTGCACCAAGGGATCTCGGTTTATACAGTCTCATCCGAAGAATTGGTCTCCAAGTCCCGCAGAGGATTCGAACCCACGACCTAATATTCTTATGCGATGATTATCATTTGCCAAGGAATTTAAGTGGGAGTCTTTTCAATATTAATCCTTAAGAATGAAAATCAGAACGCCATTTTTTTTTATTTTATTATTTTTTTTTTTAAATAATTTTCATGCTCTTCTTTACTCTCGCGTCGCACTGCGTTGATTTCTGGCCTTGATTATATATATATATCAAGCTGCTATTATTTTAATTGAACAAACGGAAGCTTAACTTCTATAAAATAAAGACTTTTAAAAAATTTCTTTAGGTACGTCTTATCTAACAGTCATAGTTAGATAATTGCAACTTGTAGTACGTAACTTATTGCCTGGGTTGTACAACCATTCATCAACCGCTCAATTGTTTTTCTTCAACACTATAACTTGTAATGACGTGCACAGCCCCCGTCCCCAAATTAATCAATATTGATTATACATGTAGCGAATTCATAACAAATGAAAAAAAAAATTGTACAGTTTTAAATAATCACATTTCTGTCTTTACTTATTTTTAAAACTAGTTTATCATTCTAAAATTATATTTACTACCGCATTAATTTAACGGCTATCCACCTTTCCGCAGACACAATTTAATAAAAATTCCATGTCCACGCAGAAGGGGAAGGTGGCCGAGGTGGAGGGGGTGGGGTTTACAAGTCAAGATGATAATGTTTAAGCGATTTTTAAACCTCTATTTGGTATCAGTGATAACATCCTTTAAAGGGAATATTGACGACTACCCTCGCTCATCTCGAAAATCTTAAGCAGAATTTAATTCTAATGAATCAATTTCGACTTCTTTATCAAAATTTTCCCGAACTTTTTTTTCGTAGACCTCTGACTTTTCCCTTAATTCTTTAACACTCGCAACTCGTGAGTTACACGCTAGGTGTCGTTTTTGCATCACTTCCGTAATTTCTACTTTGACATTTCCAATCTTGTAGCACGTTTCACGTTTGACGATGAATACTCGGATTATTCTGGAGTGCCTGGGCAATTGAATATCACGATTAAAGACAAAAATATCTGCCGAAACAAGATATCATGACACATTTTGGTGACATGCATTAGGTAAATGATATCCAAGAGGGGTCCAGTGTAAGCAAATGGAAGTGACATACTTCTCTATTTTATAATACCGCGGGTATGATTTTTTATTAAAACGTTAATTCTGCGTTATTTTTTGGATTTTTCTTATGGAATACATTGTAAATGTGTACTAGAAGAATAATTTATAAAAAAAAAAAAATACACAAAAATATTTTTGACCCGTGGGGTATATTCGGTTGGGGAGGGGGGGTCCTGTCCACAAGTACCTGTACGTGTTGCAAGTGGATAGATAGAGTCTTGAGTCTTTTCTGTGGTAAAATTAATTTATTGTAGTATGTACACCTTTAATGAACAGGCCCGTAGGAAGCAATTTCAGTTAGGGTGGGGGGGGGGGGGGTACAGGCATACATTTTCTGTTCTCAACTACCAAAAATTTCTTGACGAGCAAAAAAAGGTCATCAGACGTTTTTATTTAGGGGGGCACAAGCATATGGTAGCTATGTTTTCTATTGTATTCTATATATCGGCAAAATAATTGGGTGGGGGAATGGGGGCTTAAGGAAGCTCTAAACACTGCACACTAAAGAGTACTATTTGTAAGGTAGTTTTATTGAGTTAGAGTGATCTGCCCTTAGAAGAATAATAGAATAAATGGGAATCTACAGTTAATGACACAAATTGTTATGAATTAAAGTATTCTTAATGTTATGTTAGACTAAGATTAAGTAATTAAATACATGATTTCCATTAATTTTTCCGATGTAAGTAAACAACAGCGATTTCTGTTCACAGATAGTTCATTGTCTTTGAACATTTTTCCTGCAGAAATAGGACAGGCACCCTATGTTGAAAATGAACTAGATACACTGAATATGTGCACCTTTATCATGTTTATATGATATATTTTTCTGAAAGTCCAAAAAGCATTTTTGATTAGTGTTTAGAGCTTCCTTAAGTAGTCTATATATCGGCAAAATTATGGGGGGGGGGGGGGGCATGGCAACATAATGAAGCGCTGCTTTTGAAATCAGAATATCACATTGTTTTCTGTGCTTGTAAAATAAAATGTATCCATCCACAAAAGTTATCTTTCCATTATTATTTTTAGTGAAAAAAAGATAGTTATTTGATTATAGAAATTCTGCATCTGAAATTTCTGTAACAATTACAAGACTTGTATGTTAAGAGATAGACAAATCTCAATTTTCACAGTATAAATGTTTTAGGTAAACTATTATAAGTAATTAATAAAAAATATTGGCAATAGCAATTATAGTTGCAGATTTTTTTTTTTTTTTTTTTTTTTTTTTTTTTTTTTTTTTTTTTTTTGCGGAGAGCTACAGTTCTGCAACTATAGAAAATAGAAATCATTACTGTACGACAGAACAGATTTGAATGAGTTGGTCTTCATTATTAAATTCAGGGGATTGCTTGGAATAATTTCCATGGTAAGTTTTCTCTCTTATCAGAGGATTTACACCTTAAAACAACTGATATCCCCTCGCAACGGAGTTGGAGGGGTTAAGTAACGCAAACGTGTGTGTTCGTTTGTGAGTGAGTAAGCGCTGTCCGAAACGGAGGTAAAGTTATTTGCATCGGGATCGATGTCAAATGCTGTTTTTTGATTTTTTTAAACCTTGTGATTACATTTTATTTGTAACATTTATAACTTTATTCTCTCTCAGCGGACTACCGCTGCCCCACCCCTCCCACTGGATTTTTAGAGTTAAAAATTCCTATGCAAAATTGCGTAAAAGTATGGAGCTCCGACAACTTTAAGAATTACATGTACAAATGTAAATGGTCTTCCCCATAGCAGGTGTTAATAATGATCCTTAAATTCTGAGCAAGGGCAAAAAACAATTAAGAAAAATACTTTTATTTACCCTCATTTAGAGGTATCAGTCTTGTATTGCCGGTTTGCCACTTAATTTTTGAGCAGGGGGTATATAGTGATGGGGGTGTCCGTCCGTTCGTCTGTGCCCTACAATGGACTTAACTACAAACCAGAGGTACTGTGACCACCGAGCTCACTAAATGATACCCCCCGCCTCCCATATGAGTTGTATAAGAGGAGTTGCAAATAAGAAATTGGTCTCCTTCAATATTATAGAAAGAATGGCAGTGTCCATGTTTTGCTATGGGAAACCCAAAATATGTGTCCTGATCAAAAAGTAAACCTGGAGGTATACAATGGCACTATGTAACAAAGATTCTGTGAAAGTCTCATCATATTTCATTCAGTGGTTTAGTTCTATCTAATTTCGAAACTGACAAAATGAGTATTGATACTAAAAATCTTATAGAACAACCTTTACGGACTTCATATTTTTTTCATTTACGAAATATGATAAGAGTCTTTTGCAGCGCAGACAAACATCCACAATAAATACAGGTACGTTTGCTTAATTATGTTAATTTTAATAAATTACTCCTTCTAATAATACATGTAATTGGCAAGAATTATCAGACATGTGTGTAATGCTCAACTTGTCCGAGCTATACAGTGAGTTTTGCTAGTCTTTTTTACTGACAAACAATTCTATAAAAAATGTAGTGTGTAATGGCATGTCTTTATTGCCAGACCTACAGCTAATACGTAGAATTCACATTTGGCAGTACAAGCATCCAGGTACGAAGTGTCGTTTTGGAGAGGGTGGGGATGGGGGGGGGGGGCTGTCTCAAGTTAAAAAAGGAAAAATGGTAAAATGTCAAAAATATTATTATATATTATATTATTTATCATTATAATTAGATGTAGTAATATCGTGTATGTATTGTGCCTTAACGTAGCCATTTGCACTAGTACCGCATGTAGCTGTGTCTAATCCTTCAAAATCGTGGAAAGATCTAGCCCGTTCGCGAAGTAAATGTCTCAGTCGGTACTTAAATCGGATCAGTTCGTCCTTCTATCGTATTTTGTGGAACAGAATCGTAGTATCACGCTCCAGCAAAAAATACCACACCCTATGGAAAAATCGTAAGACTGACCTGGCGAATAACGGCAATCATGGGTAATCGTGGCATAAATCGTGACAATGTAACAGGGTCTAAAGAAAATAATAACTTCTGCGGAAATTTGTAGTCCTAACGACACTGCAAGAACCCACGATATAATGCAAGTGTCCTTTAAACCAACAAAATGTTTACAATAAAAAGATACGGAAAAAAGCCGTGCGATTGGATCAAGTAGGTCTATATCGATGCATACTTATACTCTAGAACGTATCGTATAAGTAAATTTGGCGTGCGATCTGCTGGAATAATGCATTTTTTACAAATGCATTTTAGGTTGTTTTTTTTTAAGTAAAATGCAAACATATGACGTTTCAAAATCATGAAGAGATGACCCAGAGATAGCAAATTTTTAGAAAAACATTTTAAAAATGTAACTTTTTGTACCAAATGACTCATCTACCCAATTTTCAAGTTCATTTTTGGCAATTCAAAATTCAATATCGGGAAAATATTTCCCTTTCCTACTTGACAGGAACCCGATACATAAAAAATACTAACATTTCATTTAACAAATTATATATAACTCGGTCTGGCAAAATCAAAGGTATGGAACGTTTGATTGAATAAATGATTAAAAATATTAAACTTGAAGCCTATGCCTATGGCAAGGACATTTAACAGTTTAAGTACCGTACGGTGCAGACCGTCTCTAGGTTTCTACTTTTTAGGAAAGGGAATGGTGGGAGGGGTCTTGACAGCTATCCCTTGAGCCAGGGAATTTTAAATAAATTGGTACAATTTTTATGGGTTCTTTAAGTTATCCTTTCCATTTAGAATCCATGATTAAAATCTAGAAGTGTTGATTTAAACAAATGAATAATCAATTTAATTTAGTTTGTGAATGTTATTTTCGAAAACTACATAGACAGACAAATAAATTACACAAGATGACTATTATAACTTACTAAACTGATGCTGTGTTTTCCTTAACATGGGGGAGGGTGTGCAGATCGGTAGCTGCATGTTAAATAACTACGAAAAGAGAAAAAACAAAATGGAAAGAGGAATAAAAAAAACAATAGATGTATACTTTTTCGTCCCTTATCGATTAAAACGAAGGCACTGTAGGTTTCATCCAAGTCTGTTCGTCTGTCTAGTCTGTCTAGCTGTCCCTTTGTCTGTCTGTTAGTCTGTCTCACTGAGTTTTCCGCACTGTTTCCTTACACGCTGGCAGATATTAAGGTGATTGTCTATTTTACGAAGTTACACGTACATATAAGATGAGGTTTAGATTTTTTCCACTTGGATGACTTTTGACGGAATTATGACCTTGTTGAGTTCTAAGATTTTATGTTACATCTTCCGGTAGAGGACTAGTATTGCTCAAGGCAATTCTCAGAAGAATATTTGTTTTTTTAGAACTAAATGCATCACTATCAATTTCAAGGGCCGTTTGAAATCACTAAAAATACAGTCAGTCTTCGAAAGTAAAATATAAGTGTGGTGTTTGTGTGTGAGAGATATGGAGTATTACTTCGTTGTGGCAAAGGGGCGGTGGGGAAGTGGAAGGGGGGGGGGGCAAGGTCCTTATTAAATAATGTTTTGCGATCAGAGGATTTAGGAGCTGCAAACCCCTCCTAGACCTCCCATCCCACTGTTGTTCCAACGTCAATGCATATTCACAATGTTTTTGACACATTTATTGGACAATCTGATATGTTTTTTTTTTTTTTTTTTTTTTTTTTTTTTTTTTTTTTTTTTTAAATGGCAGGGTCATATTGGTTTAACATTTACATCAATAACTAACTAAGATCTGTATTCAGTACAATCAACATTAATTAAATATTGCATATTAGAATAAATCTATTCATTTAACTAAATAGCGAAACTTCGAGTAAATATCACATCAAGATAAGTCAAAATGCATGTTCTATATAGTGAAATTCAAATGTTAATTAACATATTTTATTTGTGAAGAAGTTTATAACTCGAAATTTTTAATCGATAGGAAAAAAAAATGTTTAATTACTAGTATCTGTACATGTACATGTATTACCTATAAAGTGTGATACAGAAATTGTGGTATAACATACGTGTACATGTACACGTATGTATCGAAAGTTAAAAATTTACGTATTAAATCGTTCAAAATTTTCAAACAAAAAACATTTTTTGTTACATTTTCACCACATTTCTGTGAGTTTTTTATGTACCCTAACAATTTAGAGCGAGGAGATTCAGGATTTAAGAAATATGTTGTTCACAATTGTTTAAAAGCGTAAAAAAGACCCACGAAGACTTTGAAAATAATTAAACAAGAAGGAAAAATATTAGACGTTTCATCAGTAGCGCTTAAATTAATATCAGAGAGAGAGAGAGAGAGAGAGAGATTTCCTCTACTAATTGCTTGGATTCAGTTACGATGAAAGTAACACTCACTCATTCGTGCGTGGGAGAAACTCCACGACGCTGGTGATCTAATCATACAATCTTACAATTTACACACACTATCGGTCATGTATCGTCGTCTGTGCGCATTGGGTGGTCAGTGAATTCAAAGTGACCATAACCGCGCAGAATGTAGTAAAGTGGGTTTTTTTAACGAACTAGACCAAATTTACTTTTCATTGACAAAACCGAAATTCTCTGTTTCACAAGTTACCGGAACGATGCAGATTGATGCACATTGACGTGCCACGCATTAAATACGTGCACTCTCTACCTTTAGCAAAAATGATAACTTTACTGGGTCAAAATGTCAAGCTTCATTGGCTGCTTAAAAAGTCTGCCAATTTGAACCTGCATATCGACTAATTTATGCTTTGGATGCTGCTTTTTGTCGTTTTTGCAATTTATTGTCATTGCCCTATAAACTTTTTTTCCCTAATACACGACTTTTGATGCACTAGATCTTTTTAACATAAATAAGCTATAAAAATCGAGGAAAGAAGTAAATTAAAAGGCATATTACATTGTATTTAATAATTTAATTCTTTGGAACATATCTTTGTAAGTTTTTTTTTTTTTTTGAATGTTTTGAAAGAAAGGAAACGAATTAAAAATCAATATTGAAATTATATATATTTAAGGAGTTACCCATTTTATATGGTACATGTATAAAGTGGTTTGGGGCAGTTTACGCTTTAGAAACCGCTAAGCGGTTCATAAAAAAAGCGTAAACTGTTCCAACCCAGTTAATACCGTATAAGTTGGGTTCATTCCTCATAATTTAATTTTCATTCATTTGGTGCAAGAAAAAAAGATGATTGTCCTTAAAAAATGACTTCAATTTGTACAAAATTTGAATGTAACGTCAGGAGGATCGATACGTTTTTGACGCAAGTCATTGTGACGTACTCGTAGGCAACCCATTTTATACGATATAAAGTCAATTTTTTATCCAATCAAATACAGCGTTACAACCATTACAACCACAATATATATATATATATATATATATATATATATATATATATATATATATATATATATATATATATATATATATATATATATTGATCTATTTTGCTTTTTTTTCTGTTGAATGCAGTTTCACCTCAAGCTAGGGTAAGGCTTGGAATTTTAAGGAAAAAAATTAATATTTAAGATTCACAGTTTGATTCATAATAAGTTTCTAGGAGGTGTAATTAAAGAAAAGCACAATAGTAAAAAATCTCATTTATAAACACACAAGTACATTACTTTTTTTTTTAATGTTATGCTCCATCTAAGCGAGGAATGTGTTGCGCCCATCTATTAATTAACACACTGGTCATTTAGACGAAATTAACATCTTGTATTATATAATTATATAGTCGGTGTGGAAATAAAATGAATGTGCAGACTTTTCCAGTGCTGACGCCAGCTTCAAGCTAGGAGCATTAAAACCACCTGTAAGAATAATTTCTGTGAGACCATATCCTATCGCTGTCATTAGGTCTTTTTCACCAACAGGAGAGTTCACTGGTTGCCGATGTGCGGACAAATTAGAACTAAATGCGTGTTACCTAACTCAAAGAAATTTCTTTACACACTCCAAAGTATCTGTAC
This sequence comes from Saccostrea echinata, assembly GCF_033153115.1. Classification (NCBI taxonomy): domain Eukaryota; kingdom Metazoa; phylum Mollusca; class Bivalvia; order Ostreida; family Ostreidae; genus Saccostrea; species Saccostrea echinata. The sequence continues at coordinate 18,748,892 of NW_026889751.1, read as the reverse complement.
ATTATTGTGTATTCACTAATAATATATTTTTTGGAGTGTTTTATGTTACTTTTTACTTTTTATAAAGTTATTATGTTACATTTTAAAACCATTTAAAACCAACATTTCAGAATGAGAAACACAAAAAGCATGTATCCTCTTCGTAATCAAGATAAGTCGATCTCTGATGCATGCACTAAAGATTTGGCGGATTCTATAAGTATACTTTATTTTGCTTGATGAATTGAAATTTATCACAATAAGTGTGTTTTCTTTTGCTGTACGATTATAAAAACATATAGTTAGATCACCAACATGACAAATTAAATGATTTTTTGTACGTCATTCCAGAACAACCTAAATGTGATCATTATTAGCTCTTCAAATGCAAAGACTCCAGGAGTTAATGCAATGACCTGGCGTGCTTGCGTAAGCCCCCTGCTTTGTAATAATCATTATAAAGCTTATGTTAACAAATCCTGATCAGTAAAACTACGGATTGTGTGTTTATGATATCATTAGACTTAGAATTGAATATCTCCTTTAAAACCATTTAAGATGTGATTTAAAAGACATTAGAAATACATTTCATTCTTATTATTCTTACAGGCAGCCTAGCTTAATTAGCTATTTATCCAAGTCAACCCAGTTTACTTTACATTCATTAGCGAGAATAAGGAAATACAAGATCCACATCAGTTTATAGCAATTCCAACTTCTTGCTCCTCGCAATACATATGACTATTTTTTGTGATAATGAATACTTGAAACTTAAGGTACAAGTTCATTTACTACACTCACATCAAAAATCAGTGGATGGAACATGAGGTATCGTATTCTAGAAAAGAAATGCTCATGATATTACCTCTTAAAATACTTTTAAATAAATTCTGATACATGTTTTTTTTATTGTTCAGAAAATAGACTGATTTTGTTTAGGGATCAGTTAATATAACGTTAGGGGTGTTGAAGCAGGGAATATCTTTTTGAATGCGAAAGCGTATTATATATTTTTGAAGATGGATTGGAAAAAAGTTAAAATTCAATATTCAAATACCACATTTAACGCAATGTATGATATAGTATAAGGTGGATAATTTTTTTCCCCTAAATCGGAGGGAGAGGGGGATCAAGAGGTCCTGAATGTATCCATACGACATCAATGACTTCGCGGCGCAGTTATATGATCGCTGGAATGTAAAAATTGTGATTGCAAGTTCGAGCCCCACATTTTTTTCTATCTATGTGTTTTGATTTTTTTTTCTTTGTGCATCTTTTCTATGCTTTTCTTTATTATGTTTTATAAATGATTACATACATGTATGTCTTGAATTGAAAAAGTACATTTATCTATAAATAGAAACAGGTGATTTCCTTTTAAATGCTTGAGTCGGCCGTGTCGTCGGTGAGGCAGCTATGGCTCTTTTAGCTATTTTGTTCAAGTTTATTTGCTTCTACCCCCTCCCCGTGTGAGACGCAAAAAGGTTTTATCTAAGCAGAAAGAAAAGGTTTTATCTAAGCAGTAAATCCGCCGAAACATGGCTGAAATATTGCCCACGGCGTTAAAAAATAAACAATCAATCTAAGCGGTGAATGTATAAACCGCCTTTATTGTTCAAATTTCTATAATAAGACCTCAAATATTGTGTTATGCGAAAAATGCACCGTGAAATAAACAAGACTCGCATCTAACTTTTAGCAACTTTGATCCAATCTGATTTCCTGTTTATATTATAAGAGTGGTATGAAAATGTCTTACAGCTGCTATGTCGCTTGTTTTCTTCATGTTTATCTTTCACACTAAGTTACTGAAACAGTTGACCGGAAAGTTTGTTGAAGATTTTTTTTTCTCCCAAAGTTATCTTAAATATCCAATTAATAGATAAGTAAAAAGATATACTAATATTTTTCAAATAAAAAATATCATTTGTAACATTTTTTATTCTTACATATACTTATTCTTTTTATTTTTATTCTTACATATACACCTTATAGAACATAATATAAATGTACAAAAGTTATACATGTTATAGAAAAAGAATTTTTTTTTGAGAGAGAGTGAGAATGAGAGAGATATTGAGTGAGAGTTAAGTTATTTACATGTTCCAACAAAAGTTGTTATACTGGAGAAGGGGGCTGAAACTAATAGCAATCTCTGTTGACCATCAGAGCCCGCACGTGTTACAACATCATAATTTGAATCGAATGAGAGTTGGAATTACGCATGTAACAGGAAGTAAGGCTGCGCATTGCATTGTTTATAGTAGACATGGAAGATAAAGTTTATATCTAAGCTTTTTGAATGGAATATACGAAAAACACTCAATGACAACTACCTGAATGATGGCAGAGTTACTGTATACATTGGATCATAATGCATGCAGATGAAAAGGACTCATTTAACATGTTTAAAAAGATGAAGGCATTTGGAAGAATCAAAGAATTTGTTGTTGTTATAATGGTAAGTCGCATTTATTTGGAAAGTTAGAAACGTAATATGAAGAATGTGTTTCTATCTTGTTGGATATTTTGTTGATAAAGAAGTGAAGAACATTTTAAAAAATATCAAGATAAATGGAACAAGTGAAATTTGTGTAAACGAAATGGGTTTATATTTGATGAAGGTCTACATGTACTTTCCTTTTTTTATTTGTGTGCTCCCTCTACTAGTGTTGGTACACACAATTGTCATGTTAGTACAACGTGCATCCTTAACTTTGCTCATTTGATTTTTTAAAATTATATATTTGAATACTTTTGAATCATAACAACACATTCTGTATAATTTTTTGAATTAACGCATTGATACATGTGACAAAAACACTTATAAAATGATTAAAACAATCCTCATTTCCGATAGAAATGTCTGTATATTTTTTTTTTTATTATTATTGTTATTTATTATTATTTTATATTTATTATTATATTTTGAGATAGGATGTACTACTATTTATTTGTTTACTGGGGCTATAGGGAATAAGAATGGCAACCTTTCAATTTCATGTATTGTGAAAAAACAAAGTACGATCACTTTAGATCATGAGTACTGAGAGTCAAAGTCTACTGTTGTTTAATCTGTAATTGCTAGAATTTAGGACAAAATTCTGGCAAGTGATTCTCATCAAACTATAAAATTTGGCTTCTATTCTGTTGAAATAATTGAAGATTTATTGTAAATCAATTTGTTCACAGGTCCTCGGGAGTGAAAATTAAATAACCCAAATTTTAGAACATTAAAATCCAGAACTCAGGTTTTTTAAGGGATACGTTTAAAAAAATCAAGAATAAGAAAGCCATAATAAGTAAAATTAATTGAGAAGCATCCTCAGGTGATGTAGATACAAATGTGTTCAATGCATCTGCCTGGGGGTAGGGCAATACAGTGGATATTAAATGTCGGGACATTTTTTTTTATTTAAACTCTTCAATAATTAACCGATTTAGCGATGTGGCCTATCGGCCTCTATTTTAAATTCTGTTTACTTGTTTAAATTTAAGATTCTATAGAATATATATATATATATATATATATATATATATATATATATATATATATATATATATATATATATATATATATATATATATAACAGAAAATAAGAGTCATTTAAATTTTGTGCACCATTCATAGACTTTGTACATGTACTTCTATCACAGGGCATAAGATGGAGGTAAACAACCCAGCAGGACAGTAACCACCAAGATGTCTGAGGAGTAAAAACAGAAAACACATAGATGTGTAAAGGATACGTTTATATAGAGACCACAGAAAAGTATTAAACAAGAAATCACCGGTATAATATTCTGATGACGCTTTTAAAGTAAATTGGATATATAAACAATAGTGGTTCTTTTATTCAAGAAACATCAGGGAGAATTACTCAACAGTTCATAGTGGAAGGATTGCTAAAACGTGTAAGTGAAATTTCATATCAGATGTCAATTGATACAGATCAAGGCCCAACCACTAGGATTTTACCACAATGTTACCCACGAGCTGGAACTAGGAAACCCACCTCACAAACAGAATTTGGAACAGTCAGTAATTTGGACCTTGACTCTCGCAAAGTAATGTCAAAGTTGTGAAAAGGGATACAAATATATTTTCATCAATCTTAGGAGTAAAAAATGCATAATATCAACTCTTGCATATTGCATGCATCATTTTAATTCTATTTGGAATGACTACATAATCTATAGAAGACTAATACATGATCTATTTTTTTTTATTCTTAAAGTGTGTGCTGTGTTCATTATTTAAATGGTGATGATCCTCTCAGCTCATTGTTCCCTTTTACATATGCAGTATGAATTCCGAATGTTTTCTATATCTGTATATGAGAATACTTAGTTAATGTATTTTGATTGCTTCACCCAAAGATTTCATCAGGGGAGTGTATGAATTGAAATGTTTAGCTCAAGATGATTTTTCGAGCTCCTATGTCAAAGTATTAGAGCGTTTGCTCGAGAGTCACGCAGTTAAGTGTTAATCCTTACGTCGTGGTTTCCCACCCACTGCAGGACATGCAGACTAGGTGCAGGGAAGGAAAAATTCTCCGATTACAAAGGGACGTTAAAGAAACAAAGAAAAGTATTTTTTCGTTTGAAAAAATGAGTTTAAAGAAGTGTTTCATTCAGCTGTGTATTGGGGTGCAGATAAAACAGTACATGGAGGGTTATTTTTATATATTGTTTATATACTACTGTGCCTTATTGGAGGAAGCACATTTGTTTTTTAAATTGTATACACTTTTTTGACATTGTATTTCATATTAATTTTGATCACATGTTGATAGGTCCACTTATTGTTGAATTGCGAACCTATCAATATAAAGAGGGGGTAAGATGTAAATTTTCGACTTTTCTGGTGAATCCACCAGCTTTCTGTCCTTGTGTATAGAAACGAACTTAGTCATTGTAAAGGAAAACTACGAATGCTTTTTGATTTTAATACTTTTGGTGGATCCACCAAACTCCCCACTTTTAATAAATGCACAGGCAATGTTTACAATATATCATTTAAGTATTCTTGAGTATTCCTATTTGCATTTTGGTGGATCCACTAAGTATTTGTAAGTGAAATCGAGAATGCCTTGTTATTTGATTTTTTTTTACAGTTTGGTGAGTCCACCAAACTCCTCTCTGTATTTAAGGACAATTTAGTTGAACTTTGGGTTACATGTAGATTTTTGACTTTTCTGGTGGATCCACCAGCTTTTTGTCCTTGTGTACATAAATGTATTAAGGAAGTGTCACTAGGTAATTGTAAAGGAAAATTATGAATGCCTTTTGATTTTTAGCTTTTGGTGGATCCACCAAACAGCCCACTATAGATAATTACACGGATAATGTTGACAGTATATCATTCAAGTATTCTTGTGTATTCCTGTTTGTATTTTTGGTGGATCCACCAAGTATTTGTGAGTAAAATTGAGAATGTCTTGTTAGTTGATTTTTTGCATTTTGGTGAGTCCACCGACTCTGTATTAAGGACAATTTTAGTTATACTTTCTTTTTTAGTTTTTGGTGGTTCCTCCACTCAGTTTCTCTCAATGGGTTGTTTCAGTGTCTTAACACTGGTGGATTCACCAACGTCGTTTTTAAAGTATCATCATTATCAAAAGTAATTGAGAATTTCACCAGATTGCTTTTATAAATTTGAGCTGAATTGTCTATTTGTATTTTTGGTAGAATCACCAAGTTTTCTTGAAGATATTTCAGTTGTTTTGTTGGTAAGTTCTCCAATTCTTTTAATGAATTGTAGAATTATGTATGGTCAAATTCACTCTTGTTTTCTTGGTGGAACCACCAAGATCAATCTTTATTTGAAGATATTTGATAATTCAAATTGGTGGATTCACCAATCCTTTGACTGTGAATACGGAATACCGATACATTATTGATCTGTTTTAACATAAATATTGGTGACCACACCAATTCTTAACTTATTCAATAACGAAAATGAATAAAAAAAATTGTCGATTTCTGAAATTGCATTGTCTTCATTTTTCATTTTGAATTAAAAAAAGAGGACACGAATAGAAAATCCTCTTTCTTAATGGAAACAGTTGTACTTAGTTACTTTATTTAATACCCAGGAGCAGAGAAGAAGAGTTTCAAAGAAATAATGCACTTTCACTATATGATCTATATAGCCCCACCCTGGGGCCAGAACCCCTGACCCAGGGGCCATGAATTTCACAATTTTGGAAGAGGCACTCTTGCTCATCATAACTATATACTTAGTTACTTTATTTAATACCCAGGAGCAGAGAAGAAGATTTTCAAAGAATTAATGCATTTTCATTATATAATCAATAGAGCCCTGTCCTAACACCAGAACCCCTGACCCTGGGGCCATGAAATTCACAATTTTTGAATAGGCATCCTTACGCATCATAACCATGCACTTAGTTTGTTTAAATAATCTCCAATAGCACAGAAGATTTTCAAAGAATCAATGCATTTTCAATATATAATCAATAGAGCCCCGCCCTAACACCAGAACCCCTGACCCTGGGGCCATGAAATTCACAATTTTTTAAAAAGCATCCTTATGCATCATAACTATGCACTTAGTTTGTTTAAATAATACCCAGGAGCAGAGGAGAAGATTTTCAAAGAATTAATGCATTTTCACGATATAGTCGATAGAGCCCCGCCCTAACACCAGAACCCCTGACCCTGGGGTGATGAATTTCACAATTTTGGAAGAGATACTCTTGCTCATCATAACTATGTACTTAGTTTATCACCTTAATGCCCAGGAGCAGAGGAGAAGATTTCCAAAGAATTAATGCATTTTCACTATATAATCAATAGAGCCCCGTCCTAACACCAGAACCCCTGACGCTGGGGCCATGAATTTCACAATTTTGGTAGAAGCACTCTTGCTCTTTATAACTATGTACTTAGTTACTTTATTTAATACCCAGGAGCAGAGAAGAAGATTTTCAAAGAATTAATGCATTTTCACTATATGATCTATATAGCCCCACCCTGGGGCCAGAACTCCTGACCCTGGGGTGATGAATTTCACAATTTTGGAAGAGATACTCTTGCTCATCATAACTATGTACTTAGTTTATCACCTTAATGCCCAGGAGCAGAGGAGAAGATTTTCAAAGAATTAATGCATTTTCACTATATAATCAATAGGGCCCCGCCCTAACACCAGAACCCCTGACCCTGGGGCCATGAATTTCCCAATTTTGGAAGAGGCACTCTTGCTCTTCATAACTATGTACCTAGTTACTTTATTTAATACCCAGGAGCAGAGAAGAAGATTTTCAAAGAAATAATGCACTTTCACTATATGATCTATATACCCCCACCCTGAGACCAAAACCCCTGACCCAGGGGCCATGAATTTCACAATTTTGGTAGAGGGCTCAATGCTTATTACAATGATGCCAACAGTTCGACTGCTTGATGTCCTGGAGTAAAGAAGAAGATTTTTAAAGATTGCATTATTTTTGGTGGTTTTAGCCCCACCCCTCAGGCCCCAGGGGGGCAGGGACCATGAAATTCACAATTTTTGTTCCCCTTTACCCATAGATGCTATATGCCAAATTTGGTTGAAATTGGTTTAGCGGTTTCAGAGAAGAAGCTAAAAATGTTCAAATGTTAACACACGACGCACGCCGACGGACGAGAATGGATAGCAATAGGTCACCTGAGTGACTCAGGTGACATTATAATGATAATGTTGAAAGAAAATAGTTTTTAACGAACCAAAGTCATATTTTAAGTTGCATATCCATAAAACATCGTCATAAACTTATAAAATTACATACCACATCTCTTTAACTTCCCATCAAACTCATACAGAAAGAGTATATTTAAATTGCTACTTAGAACATTTATTTGTAATTTGATTGCAGTGAGTCTACATTTGGCATTTTCGTGGTTTGAAAGTTGATGTACTTATATGACATTGGTTTCAGTCATGAAAAGTATATTGTGAAAAAACACTTAAGCCATATCAAATCATAAAAATCATTTTTTGCCCTGCTTTCTTTATAAGAATTTCCCTCTATTCCTATTTAAAACTTTCGCGTCTGCGATAAGGCTGTCCGTAAAATATCAAACTGTTCCAACTGTAGTAACTTCTCTGAACTACCTAGATATGACGTCATAATAGCATATGACTTCAAGTCACTGCATGCTTGAGCTGAAATGACGGGGAAGGTGTCATAACTTTTACATTTCTTTCACATGACAAGTAAAGATTTTTTAGCGTTAGATAGATGTTTAAAAATGATACATTATTACTTATATTTACATTTATGACTTATTCTTATTTTATTATTTCCTGATTACAATCTTTAACGCGTGAAATGGTTTATTTTTTCAAACCCAACGGCACGTATTTAATCCATTGATTGCGCGTCGACCCTTTATGACGTCACTGAGAAATTACGTCGAACGTTTATGACGCGAGGAACCCTTGTTTATACGGATATAGATACACGTTGTTTTTAATAGTGTTATATAAAAAAAACATTTGCAAATGTATATATATATATATATATATATATATATATATATATATATATATATATATATATATATATATATATATATATATATATATATAACTAATCATGGCCTTACTGTATATTCAAAGAATTTTTCTTCTCTATATCCCTGTGTAAACTTTAATCGCCCATTGTGCCCCCATTATACCCCACAGTTCATGATTTAAACAAACTTGAATCTACTCTACCTCAGGGTGCTTCCACACCAACAATCATATATATATTATGACCTGAAACATTGGTTCAGGTAGCGTAAAAAAAGTCAGCCTGCCGTATTTTGAATGTGCAACTACTGTTCCAGGGCCATGCTGATCTTGATTTTTCCACATCCAGTCTGGACCTCTTTTCACCCTACTGCCTAATGGAGGCATATTCGGATCCAGATCTCGGGAATGCGTGTCCGTCTCATATTTGTCATTCTCTGCTCGGATCTCATCCATGGATATAAAAACTGATTTCATTGAACAAATGTCGAAAATATCGTCCTGCAATGATTCATTGTAAAGTTTACTTTCAGTTAATTTTTTGAGTAAAACATTGCCTTATAGGGTTTAATGATTCCCACAATATTAGCAAACAAATTATAGCAAAACATGAAGGCTAAATTAATATATATATATATATATATATATATATATATATATATATATATATATATATATATATAAAACTTGTTAAAACCTTATCCATTTCAGTGAACTCCCTGGTGGGCATAACTTGAGACACCAGATCTGCAATTGTCCTTCTGTCTAATCTATCGATAGTTGTTGAAAATGTAAGCAATGCTGCAACTTCCTGAAATGGATAAGAATGATATTGTATTTTAACATATTTTTCCAATTAAATACACGCAACTGTTTTGATTGTAGAGTATGTCATCGGTATGCTACTCTTAAAATATAATGTCATAAAATACTCATAAAATCTTTAACATTATAAATGCATTTCATGGAAAAATTTGATTTTGTTTTACCATATTTTCAGTAAATTTTGCAAATTGTTTGGCCTCATGTGGACGAACAATCTTTCCTCCTCTGGAAAGAGCAGATATAAATCCTAAATTCGCCTGTTGAAAAAGTCTATATATATATATATATATATATATATATATATATATATATATATATATATATATATATATATATATATATATATATATATATATATATATATATATATATATATACTTTAATTGTTTAAATATCATAACATTTCACTCCTTATAAATGTATCACAATATCTTCCTGTTACGTATTAAAACAGTCTAAATGGTTTAATGACGTTTATATTGAAAAATTCCATTCTTTCTTACTTGAATCATTTCAATCATACAATTGTGAAAAATACCGTATAAATAATTGTTTTTTAAATCAAGAACACTCTTAGGCAATCCTACCAGGTCTGGATTATTACCGACTGGAATACAAAAAATTGGATGAACCCGTCCAATATTTCTTGCCATCTGATGCCAATGGTCTCTCACCTGAATGTATAATGCCAAATTATCTCTAACTGAATCAAAATTACTTTGCACAATTATAACAATATTACTTACTGAAAAAAATTCCGCTTGAATGTGTGCACAAATAAAATTTGTTGGATGAAAAAGTAATAAATCTCTATCATGTTTAGTCAAACTTTAGTTTGATTAAATATAAAATATTTAAACCTCAGCGGGTCTTCGTATCGACAAGTTTTTTGTGTCTTTCATGGTGGTAAAATCCGTAGGTCTCCCTGTAGAAATAACAATGAGCCGTGGATGTGCATGAAAATCCCCCATCCTCCTTTAAAAACCTACAACATGTAATAAAATGTATTTTTAAAATGACCTTTATCTTCTTTTTGAAAATAAAAAGTTTGATTACATGTGTCTTTACTTTTATTAAAATGTGTTTTAATACTTCCCCTGAAAAATACTTCCCTTGTAATTTTTTAAGAGAGGCAAAGTCAATAAAATCTTAAGATTTTCGGGAGACAAAGGGAGTATTTGATATCATAAAGTAATAATTAGAATACATACCTGCACCATTGACAATTCCTCCCTCTGATAAAATAAAAGCTGCAGTAAGAGGACAGGGTACACCATACTCGATATCATCTGTAAAAAAAAATGTTGTCCTTAAAACCTTAATTTTCAAGTAGATGACGGGAATGCACTGCAAAGTTTAATAGGATGCAGTATATATTTGAAACTTCAAATAGTAAATCTGAAGAAATACTAAAGACCTAGTGGATATTGGCTGTATGATAAAAAAAATTAAAGACAATTTTAGTAAATCAATAAAAGAACATGAATGATCTTGTTCTTCTATTTCATGGATAAATCAACAAGTATTTTGGCAAAATAAAAACTTTAAAGACAACAAAAGAACATGAAAACTTCAGACAAAGTACTTCAAATACTGTATATCTATTTTTTTTTTTTATTAACAAAAACTTTATTTTCGCGTAATTGAACGAGGCATTCTGATTTCGAAAATTTCATTCTCGCGAGTATTTTTTTTTTTATTTTATATGGATTATATAGCGAGGACCAGAATTCGTGATTTTTTTTCCCCGATTATGAAAAGCTAATACCTATCTCGCAAAAATAACGTGTCACCAAAATTTGGTGATGTACACTATCGGAAAAAAAATCATAAAACCACACACTAGTTTGATAAAAAAAATTCTTTATGGTGTAACTTTTTCAAAAGATTTACCGATACAATGCTTTAATCGAGAGTATCGATTAGAGTAGTAATGCTTGAATGCTGTTATTTTCCCGCAAATCACCACCGCAACATTTTCATCAATGCCTGGATGTTTTGCATATTCTGAAACACATAATTCATACATACAAGAAATTATATACATAAGAGATAATGTATTACACTTTTTAATTGATAGAAAAGAGCTTATTTGGGCTGAGCGGAGTTTCAAGCTTAAAATTTCCTATTAATGTGTGAGCTGCACAAAGAAATTGTTTCCTCGTTGTTCACCTGTTTATGGATTTTACGTCTCCCAACTTATTCAATACTCATGAGCATGATTTGAGCACGATCAATTTTAAACCGAGGCGAGCTACTGAAAAATAAGTTAATCTTACAGATATTTCCCAACATCATTTAAAGTCAGCATTTTTATCGTCGCTATTATGACCTTGCTAACAAATATAACAAATCACTGGGTCGCATTTTGACCTACGTGTTTCATACCAATTGTAAGGTTTTTGTTTTTATACTTAATTTTACTACGGAATGTTCCGTCTAGCTGATCAATATATAGGGCTCACAGGGGGTGTCGCCGGTCAACAGGGGATGCTTTCTCCCCCAAAGCACCTGATCCCACCTCTGGAATTTCCGCGGGTCCGTTTTTATGCCATGTTCACAATTTTTATTGTTTATAGATTTTGTTTTTAATCACTGTCCGTTATCTTCACCTTTTGCATCATTTAATCCTCAAGTAAGAATATATCAACCATACATCAATCCCTATGAGGTGGCAGGGGGGATGTAGTTAAAGTTTAGACATGTTCTTGACCATTATGGTTTCAGAGCTCCTTCGTCACAAAACCCTGGGCAACACGGGACCAGTGATTAAGAAAATGAACTAAATCATTGTATCAAATGTACCATCCATGATAGTGAAGAAAGTTTCTTTCATTTGTATGAACCCCTCTTCTCCCACATTGGAGGACGTGTCTAGTATAAATATATTGCATGCCCCTCTCCCTTGTTGATACCTTCGTTCACGATCTACAACAAATTATTTCAGATTATGTCATTATCTACATCACAAAAAAGTAAATTAAAGAGGTTTTTATCTAATGTTGTTTTGAACATACTTTTTATCGCATCGATATATGATTGCTGTCGCCAAAATTGTTGTGCACTCTCCAAAGCGTAGTCCATGATTGTGAAGAAACATGTATTTGATACGCAGGATAAACAGTTATAAGTAATCTAGAGATTTATTGCTATCGTTTCCCATATACCTATCTGAACATACATTGATAAATGGATTTTCAGAATAAACACAAGTACAACAAGGACGGATAATATATCTTTCCGGCATAATTCTAATATGATTATTTTTAGCCTTATTTCCTGTTCCTTCATATTTTAGGGAGGGGGTTAACTGTTTAATTACTATTATTACCTAAATGTTGTTTTGTTTGTTTGCTTGCGTTTCTTCGAGAATTTTACACATAAGGAAGGCACCATTTGCCATTGGACGGCTCATACGACCTTTGAGCAGTTAGGGGTCATTTTTGTGCCAGCACCTACTGCGACACAGAATCTCGGTTTACGCGGTCTATTCCGAAGAAACAGTCTCCACATCATACAGTGGATTCGAACCCGCGACATGTTATTTTATTAGTGGTGGAATATGCATTTCAAAATAAAAACCACATTGCAAATTGAAATAATGCTCAGAGTTGATTTGTCTGTCCTATATAATATTTGTCACAGGTTGGGCATGTTGCATAGTAAATTAAAATTTGAAGATTTACAATTCATAGTGGTATTTGGTTTTAATCTTTCCCGTTTTTAAATGTAACCTGTTGGTCCTCCTGAATAAACTCACACGTGAAGCCAAATACCAGTATGAATTGTAAATCTACAAATTTGATTTATTGTGCATCATGCCCAACCTGTGGCAAATGTTATATAGGACAAACAAATCAACTCAACGCACGAGTGAGGGTTCACAAACACCATATCAGGGGCGAAACTGTCAGATTCACCCCCATGTTCAGAACATTTCCATGAGCGTGGTAAAGGAACATTTAAAATTTTCCCGTTTTTTATACATTTATAATTTTATTGTTTTTTAAAAATTTTTATTTTATAAACATAGAACTTTTCTTTTTATAAATTTTCAAATTAGTAAATATATCAATTTTATATTATTTCTAAATGTTAATATGCATTGTATTTTAACTGCATTGAAAAAGTGCAGTCGCTACCACAAACTTTGTTATGACTTCTTAATGCCTAATATTATCATGACGTCATTAGCATCACTGTTTGAAGAACCAAAATGGCTGAAAGCGCTAACAGTAGAAATTTTATTTCATTTGTCAAACTCCTGAAGATGAAAATCAAACCCGTAGAGCTTATTTCTGATTTGTGATTTGTTTGATACACGACTACGTGACTGTGTGGATTTATACTATCTATCTATTTTCCGTATATACTCGCCTATAAGTCGAATGTTTTGGGAGTTAAACTTTTGTCCAAAACTCTTTATCCGACTTATACTCGAGTTATACAAAGATTGGTTTTTAGTGGGTCAATCCTTCTAAATTAAAAAATACAACGGACTTAAAGGCGGACCGATCCTCTAATAAAACTAATGTCCAAATAACTGTATCTCACTTCCATTCTCAATGACCGTGTAGTGTAGGGCAGCGCCGCGAGAATCCCATCGGCTATCGAAAGCAAGTTTTTCGACTTGCCTAGATAGCCGAGCGGTCTAGCGCGCTGTTCCTGTACTGCTAGGAGACAGATTCCGAAGGTCGAGAGTTCAACCCCGGGCTGGGGCGGAAGTGGGTATCCTTATAAAAGTGAATTTCTTTGTGCTTTCTATATTAATATTTTCTTCACTTAGGGCAGTTATGTTAGTTTAAGAGTTGTTGTAAAAAGTGCTTTATAAATAAAAATTAATTTCATTACAACGTGTATTGGTAACGATCCTCTAATAAAACTAATGTCCAAATAACTGTGTCTCACTTCCATTCTCAATGACCGTGTAGTGTAGGGCAGCGCCGCGAGAATTCCATCGGCATCAAAAGCAAGTTTTTCGACTTGCCTAGATAGCCGAGCGGTCTAGCGCGCTGTTCCTGTACTGCTAGGAGACAGATTCCGTAGGTCGAGAGTTCAACCCCGGGCTGGGGCGGAAGTGGGTATCCTTATAAAAGTGAAATTCTTTGTGCTTTCTATATATATATATATATATATATATGTGTGTGTGTGTGTGTGTGAGGGTGTGTGTGTGTGTGTTAGGGTGTGTGTGTGTGTGTGTGTGTGTGTGTGTGAACTAGAATCATGTGATTCATGCAGAATAAAATATGATGATTATAAATCAATTCCAGGGTAACTCAGTAGATCTGCTTACAATGTTAGGCGTTACAGCGGAATGTTGACTTTTCGTCAATTAAAGATTCGTATATTCTTGATTGCTGTTTTTAAAGAGACTCAAGAATTATATGTATACCTATAGGCTGTATTCAAATGAATTTTTTGTGCCCCCCCCCCCGAAAAAAAATACTCTAGTAAATCAAAGATTCACAAATTATGAAAATTATCACAAAGTTTGCAAAACTATCACCGAAGTATAATAGTTATCACAATGGTTTCATCGCTGTCACTATAGTAAATCACTACCCATATAGTATCCAGTTTTGCAGATTTCTCTTATTTTCGCAAAGATATCTGTTGCTTTTTTTTATTTGTACTTTGTATGCAATGCTTTTTAAATTGATTTTTCATACTTTTAATGACTGCAAAGATATTCTATACGGAAGCATATTAGTGTCAGGTAATATTTTTTTAACGTTGGTATAATTTTTACTTTAAAGTTAGCTTTTCCAACCTTAAAGTTGGTAATTCCAACTTTAAAGTCTGAATAACCAACTTAAAAAAAATTACATGGCACTAAAACGCTTCCGTAATTCTAGAGTGAAAAATCTCTCATTCGAGGGTTATTTTGAGTAGAGTTTTAAAAAAAAAAATGGGCACAAGAAGCTGTTCCAAAATATATTAATAACAACGGCGCAATAAAGAATGTTGTAACTCAGCATCTTATTGTAGTTATAATTTCATGGTCCATGCATAATATACATGTATAATATAATTTTAAAAAAGCTCTAATTAATGAGCAATATTACATAAGTTGTCAGAAAGAAAAATTACTCGCTGAAATTTTAGTCCAAAATCAAAGATAGTAAGGTTGAATAAAACTTTTATTATACATGTAGTTGAAAATGATGCCGTAGTAATAAAGAAAGCAAATTATGGAAATAGTTGTGAAGATAAAATCATGATACTGTAGTATATATATTGATTTTTTCGTGGCAGTAAACAACAAAAATTAAACCCCAACTTCTTGTTACTGCAAAAGAGACCTAATGATTTAGGACAAAAAGGTGAAAAATCATGTTCCATCCTTTTCTTTCTTCAGTCATCCAATTTTTTCTTTGTCCTTAAGTGGGGAATGTACATGTAAATTTCTTGAGTTCGCTATCTTGCCTGAGGTGCAGATCTTTTATGAACTATTCTTACACTAATTATTTGAACTAGGGGGATACGTACATTGAAAAAAAAATCAGGAAATTCATAAGTTTTACAATCTATGAGTTAATTCAGCAATAATGTGTAGTCTGTATATTGGGCAGTTACTAAAATTTAGCCTACACTTTTCGTACCCAAACAGATACTCTGTCAGGTACTGTTTGAAAACGGTTATCAGGGAATACCAAATAACAGTATTTAGAGACATAACGAATGATGTGTAGAGGATTGGATTTTGGAAAGAAAACATCTCCGCATTAGACAGGAAAAACTCGTGTTAACTGATGTTAGTAGATCTAAATAAAAGGACCATCGAATCTTAAGATTGATGTTACAAAGATTTACCCCTTGGACGATATACCATCTAATCTGTTTTACCTCCTGACACATTTGAATGCCCACTTTGAACCCACTGCTGAAAAGAATTCGAAAGGATACATTATGGAGAACAGTGGCATAGTTGAATTTTAATGAACACACGCGCATGCATGTGTACTTCGTTCTAACGTTCTAATTTGTTAGAACAATAATCCCTGGCCTATAACTTCTTTATATTTTGACATTTTTTTAAAAATTAAATATAAAATCAAACATTATAAAATCCTACAATGTGATCGATATTGAAATTCTAAATTTGTGAAAACAAGTGCATGCATGTCTGCTGTGATTTAATTGTCTGAAATTTTACATTGCTCTAACTTCCTTATATTTCAACAAAGTAGGATGATTTTTCTAATTTATTTTTAAACCATTAAGAAATTAAAATGTCTATATTTACTACTGGAAGGCAACTGTATTACTAAAAAATTGATTTTGAAATTGACCAGCCATTCCGTTGCCATGGAAACCGTCTTCAAACACTTTGACCTGCAGGCCTGTAATCTGCCTTTTACTGTCATTTAATGAAAAAGTTAAAGATAATGAGCAGTAATCGTTCTAAAAGAAACCCTACAAACAAAACAAATCTGTGAACAGGGCATAAAACACTTTACTCCGGAAATTCCAGAGATTGAATTAGGTACCTAGAAGAAATTAGCATCCCATGTTGACCGATACCTTTGTATTGATTGGGCAGACGGAATATTTCTTTGTCAAATTTAGTATAAAGGTCTATCAATTGTTATAAAATATGTTAGTTCAAAATACAACCTATCGATAGGTTATATTTGCTAACAATGTCGTTATAACGATCATAGAGATCATAGAATTAACAAAATGCTGACCTAAAATTGTTGAAATCCCTGTATCATCAATTTATCTGTCAATAGCCTGTTTCTGTTTAAAAATTGATCGTACTCAGAGCCTGCCATTAAGGACATACGCAACATAGTTTGATCTTTATTGTCTTTTTCCTTGGAGTTGAAGAGTTCCAATACTTAAGGAACTGTGTGCAACATTTTAATGTCTATATATGCTGTTGTACACTTCTTCTGAAACAGGTTTTGATAAACATAACATTAAGAATATATGTTTAGTAATTTTTGTATATTTTTCTTTGAATTATACAAGAATTTCCATCAATTGATATCTTTTCTAAACCCCTGGTAATGCATGCTGATTTTTTGTCTATGAACATCTGATGGCACCATAATCTTAAATTAAGAATATCTTGAAAAATTATCATTAGGTAAAGTACGTTGCGTACGTCCTTAATTATCGAATAGGATTGGAGACGTAAACGCCATATGAATATTGCTAAAAAAATAAGGAAAGCTGACTTTAAAAAAAAGCTGAAGTCCTCTCGTATGTCATGCAGTTAAGTTGTATGTTTACTATTATCGTCTTTTTAGCCTGATTCAGTAAAACATCCAAATATGAAACAGATGGGACAGAGTCGTGGTGTCTTTTAATTCATGTTCACAGGGATATATCGAGTCATAATATGAATGGAAGAAACTATAATTATTATTTGATAAAACGTTGTCGACATATCTCAATTTCGAGATGAAGGCGGCCATAGCAAGTGTTTTCTTCTTCTCATGTTGAAGATTTTTAATAAATTCTGCTTCATAGGAATATAAAACTGGTAATAAAGGAGCAAAATTAGTTTGTTGGAAGACTTGGTCTTAGATGTTGTCAACAGGGGACTCCAGCAACCTTTTAATGTCAATTACTGAGTACTTGTAGAATCCGGTTAATTTCAAACAGGGTAACTAACAGATGACCGATCAAAAGATATGAACATTTCGAGTTCCATTTTTTGGTGAAGCAGTTGCCTATGATGTCAAAAAGCCTGATCTTTAATTTATCGTGAGGAATGGTTGTATAAAGAGCAGAAAAGTCATGTTTTGTTGCTATTGATGTTTGAAAGGCTTTAATTTTTTTAATTTTCAAAAGTCCGTTGTGAGTTGTTTTAGAATCCACATTTGATTTAAGCCATTTCTTGAATTTGTTGCACCAAAATTTTATGCAAAATTTACATAAATGACAAGAGTAATGCCCCTTTTCTGTAGTAGTTTTCGTAGGAAAATAATGCATTCATTCCACTCATCCGAATTTAAACGTTTGATAATGTCCGAATCCGTCTGATTCTCCGCGTAGTGTTCTTTTTTCTATGCATATTCCTGCATTAGGAATGCATTAGCCTTCATCCACAGGAGCCCTCCATCTTATACATGTAAATGCATAATTACAAAGAAACAACAGGTATTTCCACTCTGCCACTATTGTGACTTTATTAATTAATTCCAATTTAGATTACGTATAGTGATGTAGATCACAATAAATGATTATGTTACAATTACCTTATTAAATAATTGATATACAATTATGCATCTCTGATTATGTATATTATGTAACCCTTAATATTTAATTTTTTTTATCTTTGATGTGATTACATAATTTCAACAACACCTAATCCTTCTAGTCTAAAACCGCCATGTTCTTGATTAAGTCTAATTACTCAAGTTTAGACCTCAAGGAGAAAATAAATACAGCACTGGTAAAAAAAACTTAAAATTGTGAAATTGCAGATATACCAAACAAGACTTACTTTTGCAGGGAAAGGCATATGCCCTGCAAACCTCAGTCTTGTATCAAAACATTACTCATGATCGTTAAGAATACACATATGCCCCACCTAAAACGTACATGTGTCCTTGAAAGAAAAATGATTTTAAAGAAAGAAGTTAGCTTAAAATAAGTCCCCGTAACTACAGAATGCAATTGACGTCACAATCACTGTTACTATGATATTGTTGTGTATACATTTTTGTACAGCTTCTGAAGATTGAAAATGAAAGCGCTAAAGCTTTACGGTGTTTTCTTTTCCTATTATATATATATATATATATATATATATATATATATATATATATATATATATATATATATATATATATATATATATATATATATATATATATACATGTGTATATATATAGATATATATATATATATATATATATATATATATATATATATATATATATATATATATATATATATATATATATATATATATATATATATATATATATATATATATATATATATATATATATATATATATATATATATATATATATATATATATATATATATATATATATATATATACGAGGGTTGTCCAAAAAGTTCGTGAACAACGGCGTTTTTGTCAAAATGAATGGTTCAAGATGCACTTATTGTATACCAAAATATTAGTTATGAAAATAAAAGTCAGAGTAGTTTGGTCTTTATTGTTTGAACTTAATGTTTTTGTAAAAATCGCGGTCATTTAAGGTCGCAGATAGTGCGCACGGACCAAGGTTAAAATGCCATACACTTTTAAATGAAGTGTCTGATTAAAATGATTGTTTTTTTTTATAAAACAAGTCAAATCTTAATAAAAAATAAGTATATCGCACACAAAGCGGTTATCGTCATTTTTTGATATCTTTAGTATCGCTTACTAATTAGACAGTGAGAATATTAAGCGAAAACCTCAAGAAATGTGTTTCAAAAATTGACAGAAAAAGCGACGTCGGCAATCCGAACGGAACAGCGCTCAGTCATACAATTATGTTTAATATGGTTGAAACGACGTCAGACACAAAATATTTATACAACTTGAAATTAATGGAATATATTTAGTTCATTGATTTGTAATTGGTATATACGATTTTTCAACGGTGTGTTAAATTTCGGAGACACTACAAGAAGAGGAAAACCACTGTTATTTGATGAAAAAAAAAGATATCCCTATTAATGACGTTGTTATAAATCTAGCGCCGTCGGACTGGACTGTGCAGCCTGTGTATACGAAGTTTTTATATTGGTTACGCTCGTAAATTATTGAATTGTTTTGAACTTCAAAAATTAAATCAATTATGGTCTATACATAAATATGATTGCACACACTTGGCAGTGTGGCATAATAAAGAAAATTAGCGTGTGTCCATGAACATGTGATAAAAATTCAATCACATAAATCCATATTTTTGACGTTATCATGAAATTAACGTTACGTCAGACTTGGCCGTGCTGGTTGCATATACAAAGTATTTACACCTATAACGTTCATAAAATAGTATGCATTGTTTTAATTTTTTATATATTTACTAAATCATGGTCTATACATGTATTAAGATATTATCGTACACGTTTGCCATTACGGACTTTATTAAGAAAATTAAGCATTTGTCCACAAACTTCTGGACAACCCTCCTACATATATATAAGAGATAACAGACTTTATTTAAAAATATTATTTTTATAAATGTATACTTTATATCACATCATAATTCGTCATAGTTATCTTGTACACAATATTCATTCAGTCCCATTTCCATGACACTTCATTTATCTCCTTGGATCGAATGTTGATTTGCTTGTTTTTGGACATCACCACTCTGTATCTAATTGTGAGGAGAACACAAAAGAACAAATTTTATTTAAAAAAGACACAAAAGTTTTCAAAAAATTGTCATTCTGCATTTAAAATAACTAGGAATTACCAAGCATGACCTAAAACCTTACGTTTGACCTGCCATTTTTATGAGAACCGTGCAGTGTTGATTTCTATCATAATTCCTGTTAATTGTATCGTTGACCTGATCAGAATATGGATTCCACTTTCCAGAAGCATCTTTCCATATCCAAATCCGCTTTAAACCATCTACATGTAGATTCTTCCTACATCTCGATTCTGTCCTGCATGCGTATGGTTCTGAGGTGTGTTCAGCTGATTTTAGGAAATTTTCGATGGAAATATTTTATTTTACCCCATGTATCCAACACAATATCAGAGTTGAGTGTAATTATTCGTTTTCAAATATTGATATCACAATCTTTATACTTTTTTGAAGCACAGAACAATGGTAAGCTTTGTCTTTATAATTACACAATGTATTGTGATCAAAGAGACAACTTACTTCTGAAAGATTTTTTTCCATCTGTATAGGGATCACTGAATGATTAAAAAAAGAAAGAAGATACAATACATGTATCTATTCACATGAAAGGTTTGATACCTTGACCTAGCCTTATATTTCCAGAATAGAGACTTACCAAAGTTGTACATCGTACTTTCCTTCATAACCAAACCTGTAATTACTTCTTACTGAATTGGGCCATCTCACCTTAAAGAAGAAATATGCTGTTTGGATGATTAATAATAGATATGCTGTTTGAATGATTAATAATAGAATTTAACTGCATATTTGAATTGACATACTTCAAATGTTTAGACTAATGCTTAGAAAAATTTAATCAACGATCTAACTTTAGAATATTGAAAGCATAGTAAAAAAAATAGCTTGATTTATCCCTTCAAGAATTTTTAACTCATATTGAGACGTCACCAATTGCTTATGGATGGATGCGAATTTAGACATGACCATTAAGCAGTGAGGAATCTTTCTTGTCCCCATGAAGCAAGGATCATATATCTTTACTCTGAGACTTCGAGAGCGTAACGCTTAAAACCACTGTGCCACGAAGGCGACTGTAATAACTTTGCAAAACATGCAGGGCGAACGGCAAACTGAAAACTGCATATTCGACAAGAAAACCTTCCCAGAATTCCTTCACTTTTACAATCCTATGCGATAATGGCGAATAGCAGCTGTGCTATATATAGTTTCGTGAAGATTTTGTTTTTAACGGAAACAAATAATACTTGCATCTGCTGTTAAAAAGTCGATGCCTTTCGTTGAAAAAAGCTATTTTTTAAAACTTCGTTATGGAAAAACTAACGCATGACGAAAAGTGTAGACAGAATACATCCAGTCCCTACCTTCCTGTGTATCTAGTGCTGAAAAGGCTGATAGAAAGAACCAGCATAATTGTAGATCTTAAACATAATTGCTTTCGCCCAAACGAATAATAAATTATTGCAAGAGCATAAATCATTGTTAATATTTACATAAATAGTTGAGTTGTTTGTCACTCTATACACCATGCCAACGGTACCGGACCCTCCATCTTGATTGCCCCATTTCCAGTCAGGTCCTATATATGAGAATAAATGTAATGATCATCAGCATAAACTAAAGAATAAAATGCCTTTTATGTTTGTCAGTACGGGAATTTATGTTGCAGAAAAAAATGCATAACCGCGTAAGCTTTATGTACGTTTCATTGATGGAAGAGCCACTGCTCAGGAAATTTGATATGCTGAGTGGTGTTTACAGACTAATAATCGACTATGGTCTTCTTAAGGAATAAAGGAGATATATTAAGTGGGTGTAAATGTATGTATAAAGGAAAATCTTGAAAATTACTTTTATTTAAAAAAAAATGGTGTACCTCTCTGAACAAGACACCCCGGAGCAATTATTTCGTTGCCGCATAAAATTCTTGGTTCATCGCAAACCTCTACGTCAGAAAATCTGTCCCCATATCGATAATTAAATGTCAGACCGTGATCCCAGCAAACGTACAACCAACCAGCTAAATTAGTGAAGTGGTATGCTTTTATATGGTAAGATGTTCCTTAATTGTTAAAATATTCGTAGGAAGTAGAAAAGCAATATTTTTAAATCTTGACCTCTTCAATTAATAAATTTGTTTTCGTAGCGTTTGCCTTGGGGAAAACTGATTAGATCAACTTATACAATCATACAAAACATTAACAGGATCAAAATAATTAATGGATTAAAATATTTTGCTTTTTGAATTTCATAATAAAATTAAAGAGTTTTGAGAGAGAGAGAGAAGCCAATGCGCTTTTCCTTTGTTTTATACAGGTTACATGTAGATGCTATAGGCTAGTTCCTCTTCAGTTATCAAGGAGGTTAACTGATCAAATAAACGTAAAAGCCATGCACTGGATGTATCACTTTTTGTTTCAAGAGGGCTGGGTGGTTGTGGCCATTTTCAGACTATATTGATCTCCTTTAGAAGAAGAGCTCCATATAAAGATATACAAAAATGATCAAATTTTAAAACTGAAATGTATTAAATTTTTGTTTGCCAAATGATAGTTGACAGCTTAAGATATCATTTCTAAAAAAAAATAAGTTATATCTGATGAATAATTTGTTGACCCCCCCCCCCCCAGCCTCCTTAAAAACTATCATTGGAATACGTAAAACGTAGTCTCTCAAAGAAAACATGAAAAGATCATTCTCCTTATATCACGGATGTGTTTGTTGTTTATTTGCCAAAGAATGTCTTCTTTAATCTGTTTAAACTTAACAAAAATAAAATAAGTCACGATACCATGGACAGAGTTTGCCCTACAGTGTATAAATAAAGGCAAGATTTTCTAAGTTGTGCTTTTCAATACATGTTAAACTATTTTTATCATAATAACCATTCAACAATGAATGCCCAGTTACAGTGCCTGGTCCCATTGCGTCTTGGTTCTTCCAAATCCAAGTTAGACCTCTCTTAACTCGGGTTCCCAAGGGAGGCATACTGGCGTCTAGCTCTTGGTAATGTTCCTCGTCATCAATGTCGTCATCGGAGGCAATTTCTAATATGTCTGATATGAAAGTGTGTCTACGACGAAAAATTTCTAACATCTGATCCTATAATACAAACACGTTTATTGAACAAACGAAGAGAATATACGGAAGCGCATTAGTGCCACGTAATATTTTTTTCTAAAACTGGTAATTCCAACCTTAATTTTGGCTTCTCAAATTTTAAAGTTGGCTTTACCAACTTTAAAGTTGGTAATTCTAACTTTAAAATTGTTCACCTTTAATATAGGGGATGAATCAACACTATATTACATGCTACAAATACAACAGAACTAAATGTATCAATTCTGTAACTATGTAAAAACACAATGAAATAATTCCCTCTTTTCATCATAATTTCACAATAACTTTGGTAGTTCCAACCTAAAAGTAAAAATTACCAACTTAAAAAAAAATATTAGGCACTAATACGATTCCGTAAGAATATTATTTAACTGTAGATAAATTTGTTTTCGAGTTAACTTTTTTTTGCTAGATAGTTATTTAGTACTTATAAGCGAGACAATTATTCACAAATTTGGATTAGGTTGTATATATATTTCATTTAATACTACTTATATACGCGGGGATAATTTTTTTTTCTGAGCGATTTTGCTAATGATGCGAAAATAAAGTTCTCGCGAATAAAAAAAAAACATTACACGAAACTATCGTTCATTAAGGTATAAACTTAAAATCAATTTTTCATTATCTTGCATTTTACAATAAATTTAAAAAATCACCAATGATTTTCTATGAACATATTATATTGTTTAATAACTCTTCGTGACGATATTATGTAGCAGATATTATTAATGATGCTTTATTTATTCCATTTTTTCCTACTATGTCAGTGTCATCAAAGCGTTTAAAAGCCCTCCTTCTTGATATGAAATGCAGAATCATTTCCTTTGTCATATTCTCTACGTCAGGGTAAATGACCGTAAGAAATGCCACTTCATTCTAAATTGCAAATATTTGAAATAAATTACAGTACATATTTAGGAAATTTAAAAACATCTTTATATATGATATGTCTAAGTAACCAGACAATGTCTGTAACATTACCACATATGTGCTGTAACGTGCAAACCGTCGGGCTTCGTGAGGATAAACAACTTTTCCACCATTTGATCTTGCTGACAAAGCTTCTAAAAATGTCTACGAGAAAAACTTGTAAAGTAGATATCTTGCTCTTTTGATTCATATTTTCCTCCATAATAGCATCTAATATCAAATAAAATATAAAGAATATTTTACCATATCTGGCCTTACGCCAATTGGGATGCAAAAAATTGGATGGACATGGCCAAGTTTAATTCCCACCTGCAAAGCTTGACATTTTGCCTGAATTTTATAATAAGTGAAAAAATATCATACTTCAACATGTAAAGCAAACATCTTTTACTCTTAATAATCTTAATTTTTTTTTAAAAGTTGTCATAAAACCTTACTATTTCTGTTTCAAAAAGCTCTGAATCATCAATTTCTCCCTTCATCCTCATGTCTGTGGGTCTTCCATCAGACATAACTACAATCCGGGCTCTTAAATGAAACTCGTGAATGACCCGAGTGTGACCTAGTATAGAAAAAAAAGAACCAAATATTGACTAATATACTATATTACCGTCACCATACATGTAGATGTGTGTGCCCATCATAATAAACCGGTCAATCAATTAAGGCTGATCGTTTTTATTATATGGATTTAGCTTTTTATTGAAATAATGAATGTTTTCCTTAATTTCAGACAAGTGAATATAGAATATCTCCAGAACCTCATGTATATACACGTAACATAAACTTGTATGCATTGAATACTTACTAGCACCCCCTTCGATGGCTCCTATAGAAAGCAGAAGTCCTGCAGCTAAGGGCGATAATCCTTCACACTCAACTCCATCTTCAAAATAATTTAAATAACGATTTTCATGACATACTAGTAATAGATTTAAGGTATCCGGTCTGTAGAAATCTCTGTTTTATTTCATACGAATACAATTAATCATGCATGAATATACAAGTGCACAAGTGCAAATTTAATATTTGAAGGTCTAAATGGAGAGTTAAAAAAATCTAATATAAATTTTGAAATATGGTGCATTAAGTTTTGTTTTGAAAGCCATGGGTGTTACCGAGAATTTGATTTGCAAAACAAAATGATAGTTTTATACATGTATTTGTTTATAAAATGATTAATATTTGTTATCGTATTTAGACATTAACCAATATAAAATGTTACTGGAGCTTAATTTCTCACGCCTCACTTTTCATCACTGTGACATCACATATAGATACATGTAAGATTGACAAGTTCACTCATCTCAGTAATTTTATACTTCAGCAATTGCATGTTACATAAATGTATCAATCTTTTTATAGCTATGACTGACAGTGTGGGTGGCCCTCAGAAGATGAACAACTTGTTGTATGTTGAAACACTACATGTAAGTCTACCATCGATAAATGAAAGGCGTTTAAAGGTATGAACAGTCTTATTAAATTATTTGGTACTTATATGTATATCAAATCTTGTGGTTTTAAAATCATTTATTTGTCAATTCGCTCGAGAAACAGTGTAAGAGAAATATTTGACTTTATGCAGTAGACGATGTTATCATGTTGGACAGAATTATCTCTGCTGCAAACTTTAATTTAAACATTAAGATGTAAAATGTATGTATGAAGCAATCACACAATAGTTTTTTTTTTTTCATTTTGAACATGAAATGTTCTATGCTGAAAAATCTAAGAATAATGGGTAATTGCTGGTGCTGATTTGTAAAGGTTTTATGAAGATGAGTCTGGCAGAGAACATTGCTGTGTCAGGGTCTACACTTTCTCATCTAGAGCTGATCTAACAGGGATGGGGGAAAATGGATTAACTTGTGTGTTTCTCCAAAAACCAGTGATGGCAAACCTAGAGTGACTGGAACATCTAAAGTTAAACAAAATGTTGTCCCAAAGTTGTGTGAATTTTTTGCTGCCACATGAACATGATGAATTTATCAATTTAACCTAAATTAATTAGTCTGTATTAAGGACCATCTACTAGTATCATACATACCAAATGAGATTAATCTACATTTATATTATTACAAGTATTATTTATCATGTAATTAAAATCATGTAATTTATTTTCTAAGTTATTTTGTATCATAGATTGTTTATCACTCTGCTTTGATACAATTATTGTCCCTTTTACTGTCAATTAATGTCTATTATTAAACCTGAATATTTATTTATTCTCCTGTGTTCATTTTAAAATTCTAGACATTACAAATTCAAAGAAACAAAACTTCAAGCGATTTCCATTTATATAAATCAATTTTGTACATTGAGTAATGAGATTCGTACATTTTTTTACTCCAAAAAATAATTAGTCTTGAAATATTTTAAGACATCTCTAATGCATCTATAAATAATTTCGTTTCAAAATGTTAATGGTCCATGTTAAAAGCATGTCTCAAGTGACATTTTGAACATAAAGATTTACTTTTACAAAAAAGGACTATTTTGTCACATGTTAAATAATTTTTTTCAATAACACTCATGCTATGGTTCTTTATCTAATATTCTTTAGTCTAATATAAAGATTACAATCAAAAAGTAATTCGTGTGTCATTATGCTGGAATTAAATTATTAGTCTAAGATAACAAATTCTGTAATTTTCTTTACATTTTAGTTTCCGTCAAGAGTTATCTTCCTCAAATGAGTCGTTGCCCATGATGACCTAATTTTTTTTATTTGGTATGACCCATATGTTAATTATAGAACTTAAAATCGTAGGGTTTCCAGGCATTAATTTTTATTTGTGCAACGGATACCTTTAATGCAATCGGTAAAATGCTTCAAAAAACATGAAACACATTACACATGCGCATTTACGACTCTATAAAAATATTTGATTCTACAGATTCTGTAGTTACTACATAAATGTATATATCACTACACTGGACCACTTACCCAAGCAATGAATAAGTTCATGATACTGATTCGTATAATAGTTTTGAAACTTCGTAGTCTGACCACACACAATAACTGCTACATTTTCATCTATATCAGGATGACGTGAATACTCTGAAAATATGTTACAGTAAGTAAACAACAATCAAATATTGCTTTATTTGCTGAAATTACACAGGAATACAACATATGATAGCAAAATGTAACAACGACTTTGAAGGGTCTAATTTTTTTTTTTATCAATGACAAAATATAGATACCCTCGATGATTGTTTTAAAAACATCTTTAAGTTCGTGGAAACCTTGCCCTTGAATGCTTGCAGATGTATCCAGAATAAAAATAACACAGGGCCCAACACCATACTGGGGCCTTAGCTGTCTATCTGGAATATATGAGTATATATCAATGTGAAGATCCTCAATATACACTATATTTTTGAATGTTTTGTCTCACACTGTTCAGCATTTCATGTAAATACCAAGACTATGAAGAACAAGCATGCTCCTAAAAAGATCTTCCTTTTTGTATCTTTTGATTTTTTTTCCAACAAGATCAGCCGAATGGAAGTCATTTAGGAGTTCCATACATAACGATGCAGGACAAGAAATGATAAGTTCCAGACTGACATGGAAATAAACATGAAAGGACGTCATTTTATGAGCACATCATATATGTACATTCAGTTTGTCCTAGAAATTAATGCGTGAAAGTTTGTGAAAATTGTTATTTGTTTACATTTTGGTTCGGAAACGTCAATAGCGATATATTTTCATGCAATTTTCACTTACCTTAATCTATTCATTGACGATAAACTAGCTTTAAAAAGCCAGATTTCTTAAGTATCATTAATCAATGAATCATACCATGATATGTAGATCATGAATACAGTGTACAATACTTTTCCTTTTTAACTCTACTTTAAACGATTATTTATACAGACATTAATATAAAATGTCTTAACATTCGGCTGCGCATACAATGTGTTTTTTCTGCAATCTAGGCAACAGTGAATTCCTGCATTAACAAATAAAGCATTTTTTGTGTTACACAATAAAGGCATAATGCTATTCTTTAAAGGAAATTTTATAAAAATCATGCAAATGCAACCAAAAAGTAAAACAGAATGTTGAATGTACAGTTTGTTACACGTACATCGGGAAGCCTTATGTTTTTTTTTTTTAATTTATTCTCAAATCTTTAAGGTACACTGTAGCTGGCTGATTTTTTGACGTCAAAATAGAATTTGATATTAAAAGCTTACCGTGTTTACAATATCAAAATACAAACCAATAACAAAATTATTTAGCAGTATAAAATGGAATATTAATTAAAGGTTGTAGTAATCTGTACATATATTTATTCAAATGTTATTAAAAGCAAGCTATTGACTTTTGAATTAATTAAGAGCTTCCTTTGTGCTGGAAAATGTGAGGCTAAAATGAATACAGTTCTTCAAAGTAAAATGCAACTATGTTGTCATTTTTCGCAAATACAATAGCTTGTATTATTAGTCAATTTGGCGGAGTTTTGAAATTGGCGCTGCAGAAATTCAGGAAAGCTGAAATCTGTTAATACAGTGAAAGACAGAGTCATTTCTTTCAGTGAGTTGAAATTGTGTATATACGATATAATACAAATATTATATACACGATATAAATATCTTTTATTTATTCTCATAAATTTAACAAAAACTGGTTGTTTCAGATTTCTTGACATTTTTGTATATGGACAGTTTTAAAAGAGGACAATCTTCACACATATTGTTTTTGCTTTAACACTGTAAGACATAGTGTATCTCCCGCCAATCTGATTAAAATAAAAAAAAAAATCGCAATGAAATTCTGATTGTCGCTTTAAGGGTACGGAACAAAGAACTTATTTCGATACGATAGTGTTTTCGCTAATTTCAGCCTAGTTTCATTTAATTTATTTGCTAACTGTAAATTCCCTTATTTAGGGGGTCATTTTTTCGGTTTGAGGTAAAATTTATGGTTCGAGGGGATTTGATTTCGTTGTTAAAGGAGAAAAAAATCACATTGAACTATGAAAAGTTAGCATTTCATGGAGGATATGAATTAGTGGGTACTCTTCATACCACGAAACCAACGAAAATAACCCCCCAGGACATTAGCGATTACACAGTATATGTCAAAGAAAAATGTTCACACAAATGACTACAAGCTTGTGGGATCAGAACAATTATTGAGGGAGAGGGCGTAGTAAGTTTTCAGAACTTGTGCTCAATCCCTTTGTAATTATAAATTACAATAAAATATGTTCAAATCTAAATCAACACTTACTGATTTGTGACTCTTGTTTAGCTTGAGCAAGCCAGTGTTCCTCTTCAATCAATCGTCCATTACAAAAAGTCATGATCAATTTTCTCCTATTTCTAAATATCTAGTCTCCTTCAATCTGTGAGGATTGTGATGATTTAACATTGTATGTATATTTTTGTGTTGTTATTTAATTAAATACTTTGTGTTCCTGATGCGAAGGAAGTATTTATAAAAATCGGATGTCTGAAGGAAGTATCAACACAGCCACGTTAATTTCCTAATAGTCCTTACTTGTTTAAAATACTTAATTATCCTTTTCATAATTTTGAAAATTCATGAACTGACACTAAGCATTGCTTATATACATATATATAAACTTGTTTAGCCATATTATTATTATTATTATTATTTTTTTTTTTTTTTGAAATAATGGCCTGCGCCATACTCCTCTTATATGCACAATATTAAAAGGGAAGTAAAGATGTTTGATAAATAAATTCTATTTCAACCCGAAATCTCACCGTGAAAATTTCTTGCTCTTTTAATAAGAGTCGAATAATTAAAATGGATAGTTAGTAAATGCATTGTTATCGATGATAAAAATAATTTAATTTTCAAGAAATAATTATTTCTTACATTATAAAAGGTGAAATTTAAATCAATGAAGTTACAAATAAAAAAAAAAGTCTTATTTTCGAAATTATTTCAAATCCAACTAAAGACATTAAACTTTCATTTTGAATCACTCTAACCTTTATCAGCCTGTTCTGTCTTTTGACTATGCAACCAAAACTATATATAACAAAATATATAATCTTTTTTGCAAGTACCGATCTGTTCATTTTGTTCAAACATCAGTAGGAAATCTCCTTAATTGTATTTTGTTTAACTTATAAAGTATATCATCCTATGAAATAGGTCCACGGTACTACTTTTTTATATTTAAAAGAAAACAATGTACAATGATTTGAAGCCTTGAAGCAATAGGTAATAACTTGAAGAGGGTTGTCTTCGAGCTTTTGAGCAGATTTTTTTGTCTGAACCTTTATTCAGTTAAAACTATTGACTATATTCAGTTAAAACCCTATGATTAAATTCAATACAAAAAGCTTGAGGACCTATATTTTGTGGGGGAAGATTTTTAGAAGAAAATGACAAAATTTTCTCTTTCGAAGTATTTACAGTATTAAGTTTGGATTCTTATTTTTCCATGCAGCCTCCACAGAAAGTTATATTTTCTTAAGTGAACTATTTATGCTGGTCCCAAATTATATATTAAATTAACTGTCATGAATTCTATCATCATATAAGACAAATATAGTGAATATATTGTGAAAGTCCAGAAAAAAATAACCTCAATTTAAGCATAAAATCAAACTTTATTAGTAATATCTAAAAATTAACATCACAAACCTCTACTTTTAATTTTCTTTTCTGGATAAAAGAGAAATTTTAACCATTCTGGTTAAATTCAGTAACATGAAATTACTATCAAATGATTTTATTGCTTGTTAAATTTTAATGCCAGAAAAAATGACATTTTTTAGTGCAGAATGGTCAAATAATTGATCATGCAAAGTAATTTGAAACTTTTTGCTGTCATAAAATTATTAACGTGTCTATTCAAGATAAAATAAGACTATATTTGTTCCAATAACTTATTTGAATAAAAAAAAGATTCAAATGTAGGTGAAAAAATTGATTTATGTGTAAGACATAATTATAGTGCAAAAATGTCATATTAAATGCTTCGTTCCACCAAAAGAAGACCCATTTTTTTTGTTTTGATAAGCAATAGCAAGATTGACATATACATGATAATATTACGTAAAACATCCGTACTAAAGCAATGCATTGGTGACGTGAATGAAAGTTGAAGCAACGATACATTACTGTCACCGTTCGGTATTTAGTATCTACCTTGAGTGGACTGTAGATCACCTAAGCAATTTTTAAATAGGAGGAGGGGCTATCCATCATGCAGTGTCAATCTGGGCATTTTCTTCTCTCTCTCTCTCTCT
Organism: Saccostrea echinata; assembly: GCF_033153115.1. Taxonomy (NCBI): domain Eukaryota; kingdom Metazoa; phylum Mollusca; class Bivalvia; order Ostreida; family Ostreidae; genus Saccostrea; species Saccostrea echinata. The sequence goes on along the minus strand of NW_026889751.1, from coordinate 18,716,939 downwards.
CTAGAAAGTCGAATATATGTACAATGTATGATATCATTTTACAACAATTACAGCGAATTTAGAGACATATCAAGTAAATATTGTGAGGTCACACAAAAGAATATAAACAGATCTAAGTTGCTCAATTCTACAAATGGCAGACCAACCGAAAATTGTCTTAGACCTGGATTAAATTGATCTCACGATTTAGAACTATTTTATTCACAAGTATATACTTGGACTGACACCGCTTGATGAATGTAAATAATATACAAAATATAAAAAAAATAAATAAATAATAGTACCGATTTTGATGCATCAGATGCGCATTTTGACAAATTACATCTCTTCAGTGATGCTCGTGCCGAAACGTTGGAAATCCAAAAAATTTAAATAAAAAAGACTTAAAAGAGCTGAAAAAAGGTGCCAATGACTGGAGTCAAATATGTGGATTTATATATGAATCTTAATATTAACAGATCAATTGAGGTCAAATCAAGGTTAAAAAAGTCATAACAATGGAAACGATTTTTGTAAAATTCACTATGAGCGCGTGTTTGTCGGCTCATCTTGTAATATGACGTGAGTTTGTTTAATATACAACTACAGTTTTCTTAAAAATAGCCGACACACATGCACTGACTTTGTATTAAGACGTTGAAAAAAGCATTACCCTAATTATCTATTCATATTCCCAAAAAAATCATGTTCCATGCCTTAGACTTTTATTTGGTTTCCCATAAAAAGAATGTTTTACATACATATACCTATCGGGGATAAACAGTAAAGTTATTCGTGATTTATATTACCGAAAGAGATATTTTTATTAAACTTCAATTTACAGCCATTTCAGGACTCTTAGGTCCACTCATTCTTTGGACAATGGATGATAAAATAAGAACTTAAAATTTAGGAATGTGGGTTTGATACAATATGTAATGAATACAATAATGTAAGTTTTTCTTTCTCGCCACTTTGAAAGACTGCTATGAAGCACATGCATTTTCATTGAAATCCGTCAATAATTTTACTTCCATTGTTTCTCTAGTCACCACGTTTATCTGTATATTCTTTCCTAACACAACCCTACAACTGAACAAAAAACAGTTTGTAGTCAGAATTATTTCTGTAACTTGTTTTTACACAAGCTTCAATATTCAAGAGCTTTGTATAACATGAAATAGACATAATAAAGTCAATGATTCAATATTCTTACACGCAATCATTAATTTCTACAAGTACGGTAGAATTTGGATTCTTTTTCCATGATTTCCATATTTTGTCATTCATTTTTTCCGGATATGGATTCCATTTCCCATTATTATCTTTCCACATCCACTGATTCAATGCTTTCGGGTCATCTATCTTTACATCTGATGAAAATTCCCTCTCTGGTTTGTCGTTTTTGAAGTATTTACCTTTAGGTACTTTCAATAAACGTGTAGGACTTTCTGGTGGACAATCGATACCCAGTTGTTCAAAGCCCATTGATTCATACTTTGAGTCTATATTCGAATTGGGTTCTTCTGTAATTGTTTAGAATTCAATATTTATTTCTTATGATAAAAATAAGAAAACTTAGGTAAATATAATTGATTACACCTTTAAAAGTATATAAATACCTTTTCGAAAACAAAGTTCCCTCGAGTTTGGGAATGATCCTGTTCGTATCATTGAAAAAGCATCTCTGGAGGCTTTCAGTAAATATTCGCGCACCTCCTTTGAAAATGGATCACTATATTCAAAGTTGATAAGAAATGCAAGATTTGACATATTAATTATCTGTTTCAATACAAGTTTCCCCGTCACCAAGCACATTTCATGATAAATGCTTTACCTTATGTTTTATACACCGAAAAGATATAAAACCAGTTGCGAATAGCAAGAGATATTCATTATCATTGTCAAAAAATATGCTGAGATAAAAAAAAAAAAAATCACCTTATCTGAAGATCCAGTTTCCCATCGTATCCAAATCTATATTCCTTTTTATTGCCGTTCGACCATCTGACCTATCAAAAAAGGTATTAATGACTATTTACAAGCTCAACATTTGCCTTATATTATACACAAGAGGCCCATGGGCCTCCTGTTCTTCATCAGCAGATTTTCCCCTTTATATTCTTATATAAAACTTTGATCACAATTTGTGGCCTCACCCTAATCCTAGGGATCATGAATTAAAAAAGAAAATGAATCTACACAATCTGAGGATGCTTTCGTATAAATATGACTAGTTATGGCTTTGTTGTTCTTGAGAAGATTAAAAAAAACCCTGTTTATTTGTTTGTAAAACTGTGATCACTTATATGACCCAACCCTAACCTTGGGGTTATGATTCTAACAAATTTGAATCCACACTATCTGAAGATGCTTCCATATAAATGATTTATCATGGTTTTGCTGCTCTTGGGGACATAGATTTTAAAGATTTTTTCTATGATATCCTATGTAAATCTTTGATTATCCATGTTGGCACTATCCTATGGGGGTCATGATTTGAACAAACTTGAATCTACACCATCTGAAGATTCTTCCATATAAATATGTATAATCATAAGGTTTCTGTTCTTGAGAAGAAAATTTTTAAAAAGATTTTTCCTATGTATTCCAACGTAAAACATTAATAGCCAATTGTGACCCAACTTACCTCCGGGGTCCTGATTTGCACAGATTTGAATCTACACTACCTGGGAATGTTGTCATATAGATATATAACTAACCGTGCCTTTGTAATTCTTGAGAACTAGATTTTTAACCATGTATTCCTAGGTAAAATTTAGTTTGCTATTGTGGTCCCATTCTAGCCCCAGGGGTCATGATTTGGACAAATTTAAGTCGATTTTAAGAATTTATTCAACCATGTCCAACTTTTTTGTCATCATGGGCAGCTGCTTTTTTGATAAAAATGAAACTCGTAAATCTACATGGCTAACATTTGGTCATTTACAAAATTATTTTGCTAAAAAGCATTTTGATTGTACTCACAAGTACTCCAAAGTTGATATGAAAAAGATGCTTGATTTTCTATAATTTTCAATATATATGTAGTTTTTGGAGATCATTCTTCCAACAATGTTTTGGAGTTTTCATTGACCAGTATTAACTGCGCCCCGTTATTAGCAGACCCATTTTTTTGTTTTCATATGAAGAAGAATTTACTCAAAATCTTCTACATGAAAAGAAATGTCTTGCTGTCTCCTGGAGAATTTTTTTCTTAGCCCTAGGTTTCAATATGTTTCACTCCTTTTTTTATTGTACGCGTCTAAAGTCCAAAGAAGTGGAAATAGACCGAGGATTTTGATACAATCTTCGAAAAAATAAGCGGAAATCCAATGTTCTTTAAAATTCGCGTGACCTTGACATGGAGGATAAAACGATGTGGTACATGTATATATAACCTCTGCTTTTCCGGTACTTACATTTTGCATTCTTTGGTTGCTTTACATTGCAGTAGAGTTTGTCTTTGCTATACTAATATACAGACCCTGAAACGTGCTACTACCCCACACGCACGCTGCACGAACGGTACACGCTCGCTACACGGTTTGCACGAAACGCTGCACGGTTTACACGAAACGCTACACGGTTTGCACGAAACGCTACACGGTTTACACGAAACGCTTTGCACGAAAGGCTGCACGGTTTACACGAAAGCCTGCACGAAACGCTTTGTACACGTTTCTCGCACGCTTTGGCCTCGATCTGGATTTTCTATTCGGAATCTCTCGGACTTTATTTCAATTATTACGGATTAATCAAAGATTAGTTAAGAATTGCAATCATTCAGATTAAGATTAAAAGTCGCTACACCAGTACTATATTAACAGGTAAAATACTCAATCTTCGGTTGTAATTAATTAATACAGATGTAGTTATCATTGAGTATGTGCCCGCTCGGTGAAATGCTTATCATCGTCTATGTACAAACCTTTTTAAATAGACTCATACATGCCAACTTTCCCGATTTAGGCGGGATCCTCCCGATTTTACCCTTTGATCCCGCTCTCCCGATCGGGAGAGCAAAATTGCCCTAAAATCCCGATTTGAAAGAAATTCACCCTAAAATTTCCGATTTTCAGAGTTTCCCTACCGCAATATTTTGTCAATCGGGATTAGAATATCAGACTTGTTTATTCAATGCACACAGATTAGTCCTTTGTTTATTTAACTCAGACAGAGGTGTTAATTAGCCACAGGAAATCACTTCTCACTTGAACGCACACAGCTGTCCAGGTACAGGTAACATATAGCCTGGAGCAGTTAGGGTATTAAACTTTTCAGTCAGAAGGGGTATGCATAGTGAAACACATAGATTTAGGGGTTAATTAAATATCATTTTATTAAAAACAAAAATTAAATACAGTGATATGATAAACTATCAACAAAATCGGAATTAACACTGATTAATCCTTGTTGATCGTTTCTTAAAAACGAAAGTAGAAAACAACAAAGCATAGCTGCTGATTTTATCTGCTTGTAATAAAAATATTGTAAATTTTACCGGTTAAAATGAGATAAAAATAATTTAGATGAAACAAAAAAGTCTTATACCTCAAGTACACTGAATCCCCCCCCCCCCCCCCATGTAATATGACAAGGGAATACCCACACGACACTGCCAGGATTAATATGAAAAAGTTCATCATGATTATAACAATTTTAATTTTTGTTTTGGATAGGGGGTATCCTTGTTATAAATAATTGATGATCTCAAGAGTAAATTCATTTCTTCAAATTGTTTTGTGTGTGTGATAAAATTAATCACCATGATGTCTACTTATTAATAGGGAATAAAATGACACTTCTATTTAAAGTACATACCACAAACAAATTTTCCTATCTCTCTCTCTCTCTCTCTCTCTCTCTCACTCACACACACTCACACACACAATGCATTGCAATTTTTCAATATTTCTTTCAATTTAATGTCTAATAAGGAAATTCTAATTGTGTAAAATGTAAATATAGAATTTAACAAATGTTTCCCAGAAGCTGTACAGTAACAAAACCTTATATATATATTTCTAAAACTTTGCAAAAAAATTTATTTGAACTAAAAGTTGTACATTTTCACCAAATTATGTGTCTTTTTCAAACATAATGTTGTTAAACTAAAAAGATATTTGAATTTTGGAAGGAAAAAAATTTGTTTGTATTATTTATTCTTAAATTGTATTAACAAGTGATATTGATATTATAAATTAAAAAAAAAAATGGGATAAACATTTATTTTCACGACAAAATGTCGCGAATTTAAAGCTTTGAAAATTGTCGTCACGCGCAAAATCCCCCATGGGAATTTTCAAAAGTTGGCATGTATGTAGACTCTAAATTACGCACTGAAAAAAAAATAATTATATTTGTAATTCATAATCTTTTATAGCATCCAATGTTTTTACAATTATCCTATAGTTTGATATTAAAAAGTCGTTTCATTACTGACAAATAAACTCAGTTATTGATTTGAAAAAAAAATGATTAAATTGCGTATGGTTTTTGAAAGCGAATCGATTTTCTTTTCTTTCTTTTTTAATTATTGATTGATTTATTCATTTTTTGATTTATAAAAAAATATATATTCATTGGATTAGATTAGGTTCTGTTTATAATTTGAAAAAGTGACATGTAAACTACATTGTGCAGGAAGGGGGGGGGGGGTAGATTACCGAGATCTTGCTGTTGTATATTCAAATCTATACACGGTTAAATATAACGGGCACTTGTTTCAGTTAGTATAACATTGGGGGAAATATTATTATAGAAACAGGTGCCCATTCTAAGAAAATAAAAGGATATCCTGAGGGACCAGATACATGTAATTCATTAAATGCACTTTATTCAGAATGATAAATAATCGTTTCATTACAGAGTTAAACTTTATCATAAAATTTTATACAGTAGAGAAGCCGGGGAGAAAGGTATTGTAATTCTTTAGTTCTCGTTTGAGGCATTGTGTTTATCAAATAAAAACAATATATCCACCACCTTGTAAAATCCTTGATTTCAAACCCCGTCTGGACAATTAAAAAAAAGTAATCAAAAGTCGCGGCTTTTAGTAATACATTCAATATACATGTATGTACATGTCCTATGTCCTATAAACTAAAAATTATGTTCTGTATTTGCGTGATTAATAAAACAACTAATAATTATACTGTACTCAAGATTTATTTCTATATATTTTTTTTATTCGCGAATACACTGGCAAATTAATACACTGTTTACAGACAATCGGATAAATTTAAGAAATAAAATCCACGGACCGTATTGATTTGTACCCATTAAATACTAATAAAACGATTTAATTTCACTAATCAAAATCAATCGTTATTGTCCCGTGTCATCTTAGCTATGATTGACAAGAGATAATAACAGAACAAGTTTTCAGTTCCCGGCACGAGGTGCCCGTGATCGCTTTTGTGAATGACCTTGATCACTGTCGTAAGAAGAGTGTTGGAAGTGTAAAGAAGATTCTAGTATATTTTTAAGGGGTGCATCGGGTGCACCCCGAAAAAAAGCAATAGATTTCTTTAAAAACAGAATTATATATAAAACACTTAACAACAAAAGCTCAGTTTGTGTTTTCATTTGAACATCCCCCCCCCCCCGGAAATAATTTACCCTGTATTTGCCGAAGCATGTGGATTATAATTCATTTATGTGACAATTATTAATCAACCAATTGTATGCATAAAAAGACTATAAATAACTCTTCGTTTCAAAATTATTTGTAACACAATCTTGTGATATAAGAAAATCATGTTCGTTTATAAAGAAAATGAATTAACTGTGCTCCCCGGCCTAGAATTCCCATACTTCACATTTATAGCAACGCACTAAATTTTGTATTTTATTTTTCACGCCTGCCTTATCTATTTAGTATTATTTTGTATTAATCACCCATATGTTCCTGTAATCTTTATATACCATAATTGTAAAATGTGAAGAGACTCAAAT